>NC_090443.1:289923602-290234593 GCF_031143425.1 Pleurodeles waltl | reverse complement strand
AATAAAATCCATTTGCATTCTGCTGAATGGACCCTCCGCTCTTCCAATGTGGCTCAAATTAACCACTGTCCCTTTCCCTGCGTTTAGTTGTTGGCAAATGACACATCGATGGCAAACTACTTCAGCAACTTGTCTAAACTTTGGGTTAAACCAATCATGTTTTAACAAACGAACCATTGCAGCTCTTCCAATATGTGCCTGACCATGATAGTACCTTGCCATTTGAGACAACAGGCTATTTGGCAAAACCAAGTGACCTTCCTCAGAAACCCACAATTCATCTTGTTTTTGCACACATTTTATTTTGCTCCATGAACGTTTCTCTGTCAACATTATTCTGCAATGTTTTTAATTCTTCCAAAGTGTCAGTTATTTTCAATGCATAGCTTGTACAAGTTTCGTCTTCTTCAAGTAACAATTCCCACTTGTCTTTGAACGATATACAGTTCAATGCGCAAACCCTTGCGACTTGATCCGCTTATCCATGTCCCAACGACACATAGTCCAGCGACTTCAGATGTGCACTGCATTTCACCACGGCAATCTTTTCATGCATTTGAATAGCATGCAACAACTCTTTAATCCTCTCACTGGTGAGCCAGAAGAGGTCAGGAAACCTCTCTGTGACCACAACTGACCAAAATCATGGATTATTCCAAATCCATACTGGCTATGCGTATTGTTTGTAACTTTCAGGTGAGCAGAAACATGGCACTCTCTAGTAAGGGCTACCAGTTCCGCTACTTGAGCAGAATACACTCCTCAAAGCCAAGAAGCCTCCAAGGTATCTGTAATTGTGCACACAGCATATCCTGCTCTCAGTGTCCCTGTATTGTCTCTCTGACAAGAACAATCGAAAAAAATGATTTGGTCATTTTCTTTCAATCGGGTATCTCTAATGTCAGGTCTTGGTTTTGTGCACAAGTCAGTTACTTCAAGACAATCATGCTCAACATCTTCCTTTTTTTTCAATTTCGACATTTTCACTCGGAAGTAAGGTTGCCGGGTTCAGCACTGTACATCTTTTCAATTACACTTTTGGTGACCCTAGAATAATAGTTTCATATCTAGTCAACCTTGCACCAGTCAAATATTGGGTTTTTGTCCTTGTCAGGAGAATCTGCATAGAGTGAGAGACCATTACTGTCAGGGGATATCCCATCACAATGCCTTCACACTGTGTAAGACTTTGACAAACTGCTGCAACTGCGTGCAAACAACCTGGTGAGGCTGCTGCAACTGGGTCCAAAGTAGTTGAAAAATATGCTACTGGGCGGTTTACACCTCCATGGACCTTTGTCACAACAGACAAAGAACATGCATCACACTCATGACAAAATATTGTGAAAGGTTTCATGTAATCAGGCATACCCAATGGTGGAGCCCTGCACAGACTCTCTCTCAATTCAGTGAACGCTTCCATGTCATCCTGGTCCAACACTATGGGATAAGTGGCTTCTTTAGGAGTCAAATTCTGCAATGGTCTTGAAATGACTGAGAAATTTGGAACCCAGTGGCGACAATAACCCACCAGCCCCAAAAACATCCTGACATCTCTCTGTGTAGTCGGGGGATTTGTCTGCAATATGGTTGTAATACTTTCTCTGGATATCTTTCTTGAACCCTTCTCAATTTGGTGACCCAAATACTTCACTACTTTCTGACAGTACTGCAATTTAAGCGGAGACACTTTATGACCATTCTTTCCCAAATGGTTGAACAGGGCAATTGTATCATACTTGCACTCGTCCCTTGTTTTAGACGCAATCAGTAAGTCATCAATGTACTGCACCAAGTTGATTGGAAAGGGAATTCCAACGACTCCAAATTATTTTTCAAGATCTGATTGAATATGGAAGGTGACTCTGAAAACCCATGAGGAATTCTGCACCAACAATAAACTCGATCCAGGAATTTGAAACAAAAGAGAAATTGGCTATTCTTATGAAGAGGCACAGAAAAGAATGCTTGTGACAAATCGATGACAGTGAACCAGTCGGCATCACATGGAATCTGGCACATTATCACAGCTGGATTTGGCACCACAGGACAACATTTGACCACAATCTCATTTATGTTTCTCAAATCCTGAACAATTCGAACCTTCCCACCCATTATTGGTGAGATACATGGACTGCTCAATACTTCTTTCAGAACCCCTTGCTTTACAAAGTCTGCAATTATCTGAGCCACTTTCATCAGGACATCTTGCGGCGTATGGTACTGTGGAAGTTGAGGGAAAACTGCATTCGGCTTTACAGTAACTTTGACTAGCTCCACTCCCTTTATCAAACTTACTTCTTTTCCTGTCAAATCACACACCTTCTCCTTTACCGTTCCCTGCAAATCAGGATGGAGCTCTTTCACTGTGAACATCGGGAAAAACTCAATCAAAGGGTACTCCTCCTTTGTAGCTTCACACTCTATATCTGGGGCTTGTTCTTTTTCATCATCACTATTCATCTGAATCTCAATTCCATCATTTGAGCAAGTAATCAAACACTTAGGCCCATATTTATACTTTTTAAGTGCCGCATTTGCGTAATTTTTTGACGCAAAATTGGCGCAAACTTGCAAAATACAATTGTATTTGGTAAGTTTGCGATGTGTTTGCATCAAAAAGTGGCGCTAAAAAAGTATAAATATGGGCCTTTGTTTTACACAACAAGTCTCTTCCCAGTAGGGATACTGAACTTGAATCGCAGACTACAAATTTATGCAATCCCTGAAAGTTGGCAATCTCAACTTCAACTGGATCTGTAATCGGGTTTGTCAATTACTGGTTTGCTACCCCCACAACCTGGACTGTTCTACCTGAAAGGTGCAAGTTTGGAACTTCTGCACTTCTCACTGTAAAGCGTGTAGCTCCTGTGTCAACCAAGAATGGTTCCCTTCCCATAGGGTCCTCTTTGATCTACTTCTCGGGAAGTCGCAAGCACACATGTCTCCTCATCTGAACTGTCCACTCATCATTTATTCCATTCTCACTGTGTAACGGGAATTGGTGCACTGTGTTACTATTTCTGTTATGCCTCTGACCTGTGACCTGTTGAGAAAGCATCATCTGTTGCTGCTCCATCGGGGCTTGAGGTATTTGAATTTGCTGTCTACGTACCATGGGAACCTGCTGTTGCATTGGCTGCAACTGTGACATTTGTTCAAGGGCATTTGCACCTGCTGCATGGGCTGAAAAGTCTGCATTTGATTCACATTATTCTGAAAATTTGGATTGAGACCATTCACTCTCGGTCCTCTCACATTCTGGAATGAATTGATGTTATTACTCTCCTGAACAACACCTTCCTGCACCATCATCGGACACTCCTGTTTCCAATGTCCAACGGCTCCACAAATGTGACATGGCAATAGCTTCTTCATTCCCTGCACATCATTCTGAACCACTACAGTACTCAAGTCTGGACCGCAATTCATATTGCCTCCATGACCTGTACCTCTCATCCGAGGCTGAAACATCATGTTTCCCTGCTGCTGCTGTGGTAACTGCTGTGAAACATTTCCTTGCACTCCTGTCTGAGCAGCCTTGATCTGCATCACCATAGCCTTCTCTTTCAACTTTTACTGCTTCAATTCAGTCTCATCACTAAAGTATTTCGCATACTGCAATACCTCAATAATTGGCTTTGCTTGCCAGCAAATCAAATGACTCTTAATCATCTGGATAATTTCAGGTCTCAATCCTTCCACAAATCTGAACACAAAATGAAGCATGTCTTTCGCCTCAATTGTTTCTGTACTACTGTAATGTTTGAATGTCTGCAAAAATCTCTCATAGTACGCATATATCAACTCCTTTGCTTCCTGAGCTGTCCTGTCAATCCTCTGCCAATCAATATTCTTGGGTGAAATTCTCGATTTCAGAAACACAATCACCTTATAGTAATATTTCATTACCGCCTGTACTCTTGTCTCTCTCTGGTTCACTTGTTGGCCATTCAACACTCCTCTTACACTTGATCCACAAGTCAGCTGGAACCACTATCCCTAGTAATGTGTTCAAGTCTTTCCACAAACACTTCACAAGCTTCACGAACCTGTCTGCTGATACCATTCTACTGGCTTTTCTCTCAATTTTGGATAATCATTTGTAAATGATAGAATGTCACTTCTGCTCCAAGGGCCGTGAGCAAAATTTCCCCTTGGAATCTCTCTCATTGGTAGAATTTTTACTGGATCTTTATCCTGCTACACTTTTTCAGTCA
Organism: Pleurodeles waltl; assembly: GCF_031143425.1. NCBI lineage: Eukaryota > Metazoa > Chordata > Amphibia > Caudata > Salamandridae > Pleurodeles > Pleurodeles waltl. Next base: position 290,230,373 of record NC_090443.1, on the reverse strand, counting down.
GCTCCACAGAATCCCCTTTTCTCTTGTCTTTACCCATCTGCCTTCCCATTTGTCTAATGCTCCCCAGGTCTGAGCACTTTGAAGCAATTCTTTAAGGTGTGCCTTCATTCTGGCAGATCTCATGTGTTCAAAATCTTTTGTCTCAAAATCTAATCTGTAGCTCCTTTTCAAATGCTTTGTTTTATCTATTTCTATGCCATACTTCTCTGCCAAGTCTGCTAATCTCTGATGCATTTTGCTCACTTCTCTCGTAATCTTTGGGCACAGATATCTTAACTTTGCCTCTGTGTAGGATTCCAACCTATTCACCCCCATATTTCCCTCAATGAGTTCACCCTCTTCCATGCTTAGGTTAGCGCAATTCAAATACTCCTCTCTTTTAGGGGCACTCTGTGGGGTATTCAGCTTGTCTAACCATTCAGTTAATTGCTGAGCTGTCAATCCTTTTAAGGAAGTGTTACTTGCTTGGACTGGGGGCACCCGCTGTGCAACTGCATTCGGGGTCTGTGGTGCCAATAATTTCAAACTCTGGCTAACGTTTGGCCTTGTTACCGTATCTGGAAGTGCAACAAATGGACTAAGGTCTAGCAATGATCTTGATCTGTCAAAAGTCTGTCCCACAGGAGAGACTACCTGGACATGTTCATTATGTCCTCCCCTCATTAAGTTCTGGGGCATTGTTCCCTGTTCACCTACAGTCGGCTTCTTCTGCGCAAATAATGGTACTGCTGGACCAACAGTAATCCGGGGCTGCTCTGCCACTTACACTCTGTGGGAGAGTAACTCCCATATTCTGATTCATCATCGGAGTCATATCTGACTGTGTCCCTGTCACTGGCATAAATCTTGGCATTACCTGCGGCTGTACTTGGGGCAATAAAACCGGAGTTGGCTCAGTCTGAACCAGTATCGTTCTCGGGGAGACCTGCTCCGTGGGCACCACTAAGTTCATAGGCCTATATTTATACTTTTTGATGCAAACCAGCGCCGGTTTTTGTCAAAAAATGTACCCCCGGCTAACGCCATTCCTACGTGCCAGGTGGGTGCCTTATTTAAGGATTCACGTTAGCCGGCACTGTGGGCTGGTCAGAGTTAAAAAAAGACTCAAACCAGGCAGCGCCGGCATAGGGAAAAATGGGGGTTGTGCGTCAAAAAATGGTGCAAGTCAGGTTAGAGTAAAAAATCATGGCTCTAAACGGACTGGCGCCATTTTTTGACACACAACCCCCATTGAAATTACTCCTGTCTTAGCAAAGACAGGAGTCATGCCTCCTTGCCCAATGGCCATGCCCAGGGGACTCCTGTCCCCTGTGCCTTTCTCATCCTCCTCTCGAATTTCAATTGCTGTTGCTGTCTAGCTACTAGCTCCCAAATCGCTAATGCCTCAGGCTGTGCTGGTCTCGGAAGGGGCTTTGATTCATATAGCACCATCCGTAAATGCTCCAAAACTCTCAAATTAAACGTCCCAGTTGTAGGAAACGCTAAATTCCCATCTTTTTCTGTCAATTTGCACCATCGCTTTAGCCAAAGATATGGCGTGACACCCTTCTCTTCCATTTCAATGTAAGCTGGTGTACCTTCTGGCGGTGTAGCCTCGCCTACAATCACTGTAATATACGTATCTCCCCTTAGGGCACTTTTTAACACTTTGCAAAACTTCATCTTTTCTATCCTTTATTATTCAAAATCAGATCAGGAAGTGACTTTTAATCCCAAGATTCCTTTCACCTACATTCTCAACCAATTGCCTCTCACGGACGGCTGCCAGAACGTGTGTGACCCTTCTCATTAACCGGCCTATCCCGGCTCCAATGACGTCACACTCACACATACTGCGGCTGACAAAGTCTTGCGGCTTGCCCTCCTAAACTCCAATTCACACAAAACGAATGCAAATATTGTGAGTACTAATCAAAAAACAAAAACAAATCTGCTGGTTTACTACAGGAAAGTAAACACAATCGCTTCAGAAACCTTATGGATTTTTCACTGATGGCTCTTCCCGTACTTACAGCTACTCCTTCTTTCTCAGTCTCCCAAATTCGCAAGCAAAGTTTGGCCTGCAAATTTTACTGTTAACAGATCAATGGGTCTGTCCTGGTGCATGTAGAACTCGCCAAATCTCAGTTGAAATTTCTTTCACTCACTTTAACTCACACACTGACTTGTCGACCACGCCCAATCAACCTACTAAACCAAACAGATTACAACATATATCCAAGTGTCTCATACACTTTCAATATACTCCAGAGTCTTAGACCACGCAGGGTCTACATCAACAACCATGTGGACAATTTTGGAGCACAAAGCGCCACACACATATGAAGTTCAACGACTTCCCTACTCTCACACTGTGGAGTACGCACACTCCTACTACAACTTAATTTGGAGTACGAAAACTCCCTAAAACCCTCACAAACCTCACAATTCACCTGCAATTTGCATAAGCTGTGCTATTTCACTTACACTATCACTAGAAAGCCAGGAACATCCTCAAACACACATTAGCAGGATCCAGGATCTGGGAAAGTCATTTCTGGGCTTAAGGAAACATCATTTTCTCTTTAATTATCATCATTGAAAAACAAAATACGAATCTCAACAATAATGATACCTGCTACCACCTCTGGGACCTTCAGTCCTGCTATTATCTCTGTTAACACCTGTCACTCTGTACCGGTCATACATGGCAAGCTCTTAAGGAGAAAAACCATCAGTCTCTTACCCTGTCTGTTAACACCTGTCACTCTGTACCGGACATCTATGGTAAGCTCCTAAGGAGATGAACCATCAATCTGCTACCATGTCTGCTATTGCGTCTGACCTTAATAAGTAAACTTACAAAGGGACACGAATAGGTCGATGAACGTTTTGACTCGCAATAAATATGTTCTTACCATAGATCCAGTAAATAATCAATACACTATAATCAATAATCATTAGTAATCAATAAAATCAATAATCAATGGAGTCAGTAATTATCACGCACCATGACCTTTCAGTCATAAAGAACCTCACCTTTTAGTAAAAGTTTAGAATGTTATATTAACAATGCTAAGGTCATGTAGATTAATCTCAAAATCAAATGAAACACATACAGAAACAACACTGGTTGTCCAAAGCTGCGTAGGAAACACAATCTAATCAAAGCTTAACTACAACACATTCTGAGGTAATGGTGTAAATCAATAGCAAAGTCAACTGTGTCAAAGAAATGAAGTACATGAAGTTTAGCAGATAAATACACCAAGCATTAGTCCCTGTTATTGTAGGTCATTAGTGAGAATCCTTAACTAACATCAGATTAGCATCAGCATGTTGGGCTTCATGCAAAACACATTTAGTAATGCACATTTGGAAAAACATCGGACTATGGCTCTATCAAAACAGCTCAGTTGGTACCTAAAAAGAAAAAGCAAATATGCATGATAATCACAATTCAGAAATACCTATCTTCAGAGTGGATCAGCAAAGCAGAATCAGTCTTCGTCCTCAGGACATCAGTCGATCAGCAAAGCATCAGGCTTCACCATCAGCATTTTAATGGGCAAAGTCTTTAAGCATTAAAGTTAAGCACGTCTCTAGTCAAGACACATAAGAAAGTAATAGCCTTTCGGTCAGGAAAAATATTGGAAGTAACCAATCTTCTCTCAGAGTGAGCTTTCTTCCCTCTGTGCAGTGTTGTTAAGTTAAAGTCACCTAAACTTACCCCCAAATCCCTATTGGTCAGATAATCGTATGTTCACACACTGTCCAATAAAACTAAAATCTCAAATCTATGAATTCTAATATTACTCTGTTCTCATATTGTTGATTGGTTTGTCGTATGATGTCCTCATCATCCGGCTTGTGAGGTAACAATATTGTTGCAGCTTCTACTCTAGTCAGTATCTTCATTGTTCTTGTCCTGGGAAAGTCAGTCTCACACACAATACACATGAAATGTTGCATTAGCAAGAACACCCTCTCCTAGCAGTTAGTTCACACAAAAAGCTTCCATTATGAGCACATTTACACGATACAATAGGAAGGCACAGTTTACCTTTCTCTGGAACATTCATTTTATTAAACACTAAGAAATACAGTATTTACATGAGGCCTGGCAAGTACGCCAAGACACTCGCTAAGTTAAGGCCTACAACTAATAAAGCTAAAGCTTAATTCATAACCTTTAATATGACATATTAATACATTAGCCTAACATATATTCAACATTTAATACTATTTAACCATTGATTAGTGCATTTTGTTAACATTGGTGGCCATTCTTCATAATCACATTTTCAAATGCGTGCATTATTTTTTCTACGTTATTACTTTTTCTACATAAACTTATTATTCAAAATACATAAACTCTCATTAATAATTTTTATTAAGGCACCTGTGCTAGCACTACCGCCATAGTGCGCCGTATGTTAGATATGGCGCACACATGGTGGCATAAGGGGGGGGGGCGTAAGGAGCGGAAGAAAATTGGCGCTACACTCGGTGCAGTGCACTTTTCTTAAATCAGGACCGTAGAACATTTTTATGAAGGTAATTTTAAGAATACCATGTTAAAAGGCATTACAGTTTTTTTTTTTAACATATATCTTTTTGACAGTGGTGAAAAGTCAACCGTAAAGCACTTTAGAACTGCACGTTCATTGAACTGTCATCAAATACAGAATTGTTTAAACAAGGTAGTACCGGACAAACGCAAAAATATAACATTTACAAGCTGCATCTATGAAGAAAGGGCATTAAATAGAGCCAAACACGGGTATGTAGTATGGTTCTTTTTTACCTTCGAGTCACCATAGTTCATCATCCATATCAGGCAGCAGAAAAGCAAAGCCTTGCAGGATAAAGTCCATCTTTATCGAGTGACTGACTAAGGCAGAGTGCCTGTGTTTGAGCCTTCTATACTTTCAAGATCGCCAGGTCAGGTGTGGAGGGTGAACTGCCATGAAGACTCCAACGGAAAGCTAAGTCAAAATTGAGATTTTCCTAGCCTTGGTGTCAGAAAGGCTAGATTTTATTAAAGACAAGGAGGCGAGTATTATGCTTTTCTTTTCATGCTTTATTTCAACAGCAGCCAAGAACTACAAATCCCAGAGTCCCTGGGAAAAAAACTACTAAACTGCATCACAATGGGGTCCTCCAATCACACGAGGAGCCCTATAATAACTATCTTGACTGAGAGCAACAAGCCCTCTTTTCTTGCGAAAGTCAGTCAATATAACGATGCGAAAGTAAGAACAGTAGACCATAAAGAGTCAAAAATGCAGAAAGTATGTCCAAAGCGAAAGTCCTGAGGGAAGGATGACCTTGTGTAGATCCTGGTGGTTGAAGAGGAAATCCAGAAGGGCCAGCTGGAGAAAGCTGGTCAGACAGTAGCGTTGCTGTTGGTTGCGGTTGAGGCAACTAGAATAAAAGAACAGGGAGGGTTAGAAGAGGCGGGATAATACTCGCCTCCTTGTCTTTAATAAAATCTAGCCTTTCTGACACCAAGGCTAGGAAAATGTCATTTTTATTACAAGACAGGAGGCTCATATTATGCTTGTTCAAAGCAATGAAACAACATTTTGCATAGGATGATCAACTGGTTTACAATAGAACGTTCTAAATGTATTGACGTTAGACCAGTCTGCAGATCTAAGGATATCCTGTAAACTGGCCCCGGCAAAAAAGGCCTTAGAAGCCGTAGCTCCTCTAACAGAATGGGCACCATAAATGTCAATAGGGACGCCAGCCAAATTCATCAGCCACTTGAGCCAGCGGGCTAAAGTGGGAGAAGAGACAGGTTTATGGGGTTTTTGATAAGAAATCAGTAGTTGAGAAGAAGAGGATGTCCTGAGATCTGCAGTTCGTGAAACGTACGTTTTTAAGCAATTAGCCACGCACAACTTAGGTTGGGAGGGAAAAAAGGGATAAAGCACAGAAGATAAATTAGTCTTGGTACGTCTAGCCACATTGAAACACACACCGAAGGCAGAAAAATGAAAGGAGGAAACATCCAAAGCTTTAACATCCGAAACTCGTTTGATAGAGACCAAACAGAGGAGCATAGTCATTTTTGCAGATAAGTATTTTAACGAAAGTTCTGAATTATCGGGCCAAGAAAGAAGAAGATGAAGGACGGAATTTACATCCCACATAGAGTTATATTTGGGGTTTGGAGGTTTGGAAAAACGTATTCCTTTTAATAGGCGGCAAACTAAGGGATGCTCTCCCACCGGTCTACCGTCCACTCTGACGTGTTCTGAAGAAATTGCTGACCTATATGTATTGACGGTACGATACGCCTTGCCCTGAGAGGCTAAGGAAGCTAGGAAATTTACAATTAAGGTAACGTCAGCCTAAACGGGATTGGAATCCCTGTCCACACACCAGCTGCACCATACTGCCCAGGCAGCTCGATAAACCTTCGAGGTGCCCGGAGCCCAGGATTGTTGAATGAATTGGACAGCCTGTTGCGAAATTCCTGGGGTTCTCCAGGAAGCCCCGAAACTCTCCAAGCTATGAGGGATAGGGAACCCTGTATTATGAGGTTGTGAGGATGTCCCTGGGGATCCAGGAGAAGGTCTGGGAAAGGGAGGATGAGAACTGGAAGATCTGACGAGAGTTCCAAAAGGGTCGGAAACCATGGTTGGGCTTGCCAAAATGGGGTAATTAATACTAGGGAGGAACCCTGACGGCGGACATGTGCTAGGACCCGAGCAATAAAAAGGAAGGGTGGAAAGGCGTACAGGAGAGAAGGAGGCCACGGTTGGAGAAAAGCGTCGGTAGCTAATGCTAAGGGATCTGGTCTCCAACTGAAGAATTTGGGAAGCTGGGAGTTGAGTCTTGAGGCAAAGAGGTCTATGAACATGGTGCCGAATATAGAAGAAAGACGCTTGAATATAGAAGGGTGAAGTCGCCAATCGCTTGAATCGTGGGAATGCCTTGAGAACCAATCGGCCACCACATTGAGATTGCCTGGGAGATATTCTGCCCTTACTGAAATATTTTTGTGTAGACAAAACTCCCACAGACTCTTGGCCAAGAGAGCTAACGGTTTGGAGCGAGTCCCGCCCAGACGGTTTATGTAAGTTACTGCCAATAGATTGTCCATTCTGAGAAGAATGGAACATTTTACTTTGTCTTTGGTAAAGGATTGGATGGCAAAGGAACCTGCAAGCATCTCTAAACAGTTTATGTGCATTGACGACTCCTGAACAGACCATGGTCCGCCAGTCGAGTGTGGACCACATCTTGCGCCCCATCCTGTCAGACTTGCATCTCACTCTAAGACAAGATCTGGGGCGGCAGAGAAAATCGTTCTCCCGTTCCAGGCGTCTAAATGACTCATCCACCATGTGAGTTCTTCCCTGGAGTCCGCATCGAGAACCACCTGATCCGAATATGACAGACCCTGTTGAAGGTGTCGAATTTTTAGCCTTTGAAGAGCTCTGTAATGAAGAGGGCCTGGAAATATGGCCTGGATGGAAGAGGAAAGGAGGCCTACAAGACGAGCCAGAGCCCTTAGGGAAGTACAAGGTAGCGACAGAGCATGACAAATTTCTTTCTTTATCAAAGAAACCTTGTCCTGGGGAAGTTGGAGAATTGACTTGACGGTGTTGACGAGGAATCCCAAGAACTCGAGAGTTTGAGAAGGAACAAGGGATGACTTTTGGAAGTTTATAAGGAATCCCAATTGCGAGAGGAGATCCAGACAAATTTTTAGATGGGATGTTAGGGAAGACTGGTCTTGGGCCATCAATAGGAAATCGTCGAGGTAGACAATAAGGCGTATCCCTTGAGCCCTGAGAGAGGCTACCACAGGTTTGAGTATCTTGGTGAAGCACCAAGGGGCAGAAGACAGACCGAAAGGAAGAGTTTTGAAACGGAAGAAAGAATGCTCCCACCGGAATTGGAGAAATTTCCTGAATGAAGGATGCACCGGTACCGAGAGGTAGGCGTCCTGGAGATCTATGCGAACTAGCCAGTCGTTGTGAAGAAGAATATCTCTTAGATGGAGAATAGTTTCCATCTTGAAGTGATGATACACCACAAAGTTGTTGAATTCTTTCAAATTTATGACCGGGCGGTGTTTTTTGTTTTTCTTTTGAACTAAAAAGATATTGCTGAGAAACCCCGAAGCGTCGAAGGGCACTTCTTCGATCGCTTGCTTTGATAGTAATTCCTGTATCTCTACTTGAATAAGGCGAGATTGATCTTGAGAAAAACGAAGAGGATGAGGAAGGCAGGTTTGAGAGGGAGTGTGGTAAAGTTCTATGCAATAGCCTTGGACGGCTTGGATTACCCAAGGATCTGAAGTTATTGACAACCAAGCGTTTAAACACAAAGCTAGTCTGCCTCCTACTGGAGGAAGGCCAGAACTGAAAGTTCTTACCTGCAAGTTGTTCTCCTTTGGCTCTATAACCCCTGTTGCGGCCACCGCGGAATCTGCGGGGGTAGAATTGGGGTTTGTATCCTTGATACACTTCAAGCTGGTTAGACTGGGTGTAGGAGCCTCTGTTGAGGGATTGACCTCTTGCAGAGAAGCGGCCGGCAAAACGGCTCCTTCCTTTGCCGGCCCTTCCAAAAACCCGATTGGAAAAAATTCTCTTCATAGAATAATGTGCTTTGTCCAGAGAATTAAAAGTAGCAACGTACTTGCCCAATTCCTTAATGAAAGGGTCTCCAAAGAGAAGACCATCAGCATTGAGGCCTTCCTCCTTAGAAGCAAGAGTGCTGAGTTTTGGATCAATCCTGAGGAGGAGGCTTTTCCGACGTTCCTGGGAAATGTAGGAGTTGGCATTGCCCAACATACAAATTGCCCGTTGAGCCCAATTGGAGAGGGTATCAGGATCCACATGAGAGCCCTCCAACTTGGCGTCCTCGGCAAGGTCAAATATTCTGGTGAGGGGACCCACCAAATCTAGGAGCCTATCCTGGCAATTTGACCAGGCGCGGTCTACTCCCTTTTTGGGGTCCTTGCCAAATTTCGTGAAAAAAAGGAGCATTGGGATCAATGGCAGGGGTGTCTGTGACTTTACAGGGAAGGGAAGGTCTGGGACATTCGGACTTTAATTTATTTCTGGATGATTTATCCAGGGGGTGTCGGAGATAAAAGGAGACGTAATCGGAAACTTGATCAGAAGGGAACCATTCAGAGGAGTTGGGATGATGGATGGTATTAGGGTCGAACAGAGGTTCGCCAACCGGGTCCACCAGGTCCTCGGGCCCTAAGTGAGGGGAGTACTCATGAGGAGAAATTTTTCGCCTTTTCTCCGGAGGCCCATCAAAATAATCGTCATCTATATTGTCTTGTAAGACATCATCATCCCCATCACTGTCCGTGTCCCGTAAATGAAGGATATTAAGTGGGGAAGAGGGGAGACCCGAAGATTTCGCCTCTCGGGTTGGAGGCCCAAATTTTTGAGAAACGCCTTTAGAACTGTCCTGAGAATAGGACACACGTTTCTTTCCTCTCAAAAGAGGATTTCCTCTGGGTGCGTGAAGCATTTTTGAAATAGAGGCCTCTAAGTTTTTGGAAACGTCCAAAATAGACACCGAGACAGCGTGTTGGACTGAATCCTTAATAAAGGATTTTACATTGTCCTTAATGGACTGGGTTTGATCCTCCTCTGACATGTTGGGAAGAAAAAGAATTTAAATTTAATAAAATGGGGAAAAAAGGGGTAAAAATCGTGTTAAAACTAAAGAAATACCTGGGAAGGGTTAACTGGACAAAGGGGGTTGACCGGGAATATGAGGAAATGTATCACTAACCTCAGAGAAAAAACGCGTTTTAAAATAGCAACAGCGTGTGAGGGCCGAACGAAAAATCAATAATGAGCAGGCAGTCAAGCGTGTTGAAACTAAACACGCTGTAGCCACTCCGTGAGGTGAAAGGAATTAAAATTAAACGCTCGTAAAACTCAAACGAGCGTGAAGGAAGCTCTCTTCAAGTTTCAGTTGCGGCGTGAGAGGCAGGAATGACGAGAATGCCGTTCTTTCAGGCGCGGCTGTCAGAACGTTTACCGAACGTTCTGACAGACGGCCTGTCAGCGCGGAAATGCGCACAGGAGCGCGCGAGCGCGATAAAGTTAAACCACAAAGGAAAACAATACAAAACAAATGCCAACAGGAACGGATAACCAATAAGGATAATATATAAATAAATACACCAAATACACTATGAAACCATATACAGAATACATAAAAAAGGCGAGCAGTGTACTTATCTTGACTGCGAGCAGCAAGAAAAGAGGGCTTGTTGCTCTCAGTCAAGATAGTTATTATAGGGCTCCTCGTGTGATTGGAGGACCCCATTGTGATGCAGTTTAGTAGTTTTTTTCCCAGGGACTCTGGGATTTGTAGTTCTTGGCTGCTGTTGAAATAAAGCATGAAAAGAAAAGCATAATATGAGCCTCCTGTCTTGTAATAAAATTGGTCGGGCGACGTCAAGGTTGCAATGCCTCCGTAAGCTGCAGTTACGCCAATACTTCGTCAAGAGAGTTGTATGAGCGCAATGGAAATAATGAAGTTTGGACGGCGATTCGTCTGTCATAAACTGAAGTCTAAATCTGGCACGGGGACAGTCATGGCAGAGAACGAGTACACTATCGATTGTTGGTGCTCGGTAAGCATCCGTCAAATTGTGAATCAGATCATCAGTTACTATTTGTACAGTGTACTAGCAGTAAGACACGACACACCTAATATGGTGCCCGAGTTTAGCACGTTAATGGTTTCAGTCAGTGGATGCCCTTAGAAACCTGCTTACTCACCACCATTAAAGGATTTTCTGCCAGGTGCATAGGAGGTATGTTGCTTTCTAGCATCATTCTATATCATGGCACACAGCTAGCACATTTCCTATTAGAACATTGGAATATTGACGCTCTGGGCTTTTACCAGTCAGTTAAAGCCTACAACACATATTTGTCTGCAATGGAACTCCCAGCATTCCAATGTTCCAATACGAAATAGTGCACTACTGTGGTTCTTGACAAAGTTTAAGCGTTACATACCTGGGTTTTTCATAGCCTCTTGCCTATTCATCCTCAGTGGGCTACACTAGCAGGGATATATAGTCCACACAACCTTTCAGAGTATGAACCTGCACTGCATCATATAGATCATGTGAAACAAAAAAATATGGGACATGTTTATCATAGCACTCCTGAATAGAAAGAACACTAGTTAAGGGTACTGAACCTGATTTATAGGCCAGAGCTGCGCGTGAGGGACTATAACAAGGGAAAGGGCCTTTGACAACCTGTATATAATATATAACTCAAGGCAGAAGTGCTATAAGCAGGGGTATAGTTGGGGGATGGTGTTCGAGGTGTTACACTCCCCTAATGAATGTATTATCTAGTAAGTAGTTGGCTACAGTTGCTTTCAGTCGGATACGGTGAGATGTCTGTTGGAATTCACTTGGGATTTTTACAAACACATACAGATAAAAACACACACATACTCTCTCTCATTAGTCTCTGTTTTGTAAGTCAAAAAAATATTGATTATTTTGCAAAATATTATGTTTTAAATAATCTAACAACCTGCACTCCTCTCCCTCTCCGTTGCTTCTTTACCCCACCTCATGCCCTGCTTCTCATATAACATATTTTCATGATATGCCAGCATGATTGTTGAGATTGTTGAGAAATCTGAAACTCACACCACCAATCTTATTGAGTAAGCTGCACCCTTGCATATGAGACTATTAGAATATTCCACCCTCTAAAGGTAGAAAGTTCTAAATTAAAAAGGGAGAAATAGAAAGACAAACATTGGAATGTTGAAACATAAGGCTTATACCAGCCGTTATTAGCCCTGAGCCACTTTATTGTCTTTAGTAGGGCACCCAACATTCTAATGTTTTAATATAGTTTGTAATCATACTGGAGACATGTTCTAATGTTAAACCCTTTTCCTTTTTATTCCAATAGGAAGCACCCTGTTCACCACTGGTGTTCCATTCCCCAGCTGGGTGCAGGCAATACAATGACAAGAAACATTCTTTACTTTCTGTGAAGCTCTTTAGGGTGAATATTCTATTTAACCACAGATTCCTCACCTTAGGGCAGTGGTTCCCAAACTGTGGTCCGGTGTCCCCTTGTGGTCCTCAAATCCTCCTTAGAGAGTCCGCAACTGCTTAAAAAATCGAATAATATTAACAGATTAATAAAGTGTATATAAAAAAAAGTGATTAAATGTACAATTGAACATTTTAAAATGTACTGTAAATGTCAAGGAATTCGAAATTGACAATAAAGTGGTATCCTCAGATTGATTCGTAGGAGCAGTGCATGTACATCAAACAGAATATAGTGTGGACTATGTGTGGTTTCAATTGAGTTTAGAAAAGCTCCAACCTTCTTATTAAAGGTTATTTTTTTTAACGTTTTTATTTATATTTGTTTGCAAACTAAATAGAATGTGTTATCACTTGTGTATGTGTTTGTTGAATGCTTGTTTCAGTATTGTTTGTGTATTATTTTGCATTTTAAATCATCAACAATGTTTAGGATAGGGTCCCCGGCTTCCAGTAATGACTCAGTGGGGGGTCCCCAAATACCAATATTGAGTATGTGGGGGGTCCCCGGGTTTCACTAATGATAAAGTGAGGGTCCACAGAAGTCACAATTTTGGGAAACACTGCCTTAGACTATTCCCCCAGGCCCAGAATGGATCTGGAGAATTTTGTAGCAGTGCTCTCAGATGCCAATAGGTGGGCCTGTGCGACCACAGAAAAGACAAAGCAGAACCACACATAAGTGCCACCTTTGCATGCAAACATCAGTTTCTTGTCTCTCTCCCACCTTTCTGCTCCCACCGACACAGAGCATGAACCTTTGCTGTTTGACAGTGTGCTGATCACTAACCTGTGACCTTTTTAGATGGTTAAAAGAGGCCATTCCACAGAACAGTGAGGTGGGAGGGCACTGAGGAATCTACAGTTAGAGTAAGAGCTTTACCAAAGCAATTTGTTCTTCAGATGGATTCTTCTAACTGCAGATTCCTCATCTTAGAATAGATATCAAAGTACTTTTCCCCTAAGCAGGAGGGTCTGTGGAGGTAAGTAAGACCTAAATGTCTTGCAGAACCAGGCAGGCAAAGTGTTCTTCAAGATGAACCTGACTGTCAAGGCAGTGGTGTTTTGTGAACGTATGTACAGATACCTAAGTTTGAGCCTGCAGATATCAAGTACAGGTTCCCATTGCACAAATGCAGTAGTAGCGGCCTTGGTCTAGTGTAATGGTCTATTAAGCCTTTAATGTGTAGCTTCTTGGCCAGTACATAGACAATCCTGGTAAAGAGGGGTATCCACCTCAACAGGGTCTTCTGCACAGCCTTACCTTTCTTTGATCCAGTGGCACCCACAAAAAGATGATTTGCCAATTGATGGTCTTTGGTATAATCAATGTAAGAACCTAAACCCATTTTTTGGTCTAACCGATGGAGCCTCTCTTCCTCTTCTGAGTGGTGAGGTGGAACAAACAATGCTGGCACAGTGATCAACTGGCTAACTTGAAATGGATTCACAACTTTTGGTAACAAGGTTGCGTAAGTCCCAAGCATGAATTTGTCTTGAATGACAGTGGTGTAGGTCAGTTGCACTGAAACTGCCTGAAGTTCCCCCATGCAGCGCCCCAAAGTAATCGTTATAAGGAAGACAATTTTCAGGGTCAGAGGATGCAGCAAGCAACCATATATAGGGCTGAAACGTGTACAAATGAGGAATGTCAAGACCAAGTTAAAGTCTGTTTGGGGCATCATGAAAGGTTTAGGAGGGAACCTTTGTGTCCAACCTTTAATAAATCTTATTACAACAGATGATTTAAACAAGGATGATTAGCTGGCAAGTGTAGAAAGGCCGAAATCACCAACAAAAAAACTTTTACAGTGCCCAATTGAAAGCCTTGCTGGGAAAGACAAAACAAAACAAGGATGGCTGGCAGTTTTGTCTGCAAGGGGGTCAGTGTACTAAGTACTACTCCAGGTTACAAACTTGTCACAGCATAGATGGATTTCAGGTAAGGGCATTTGGCAGAGAGGATGACATCCACTACTTCAGACAGAAAGATGAATGCATTCCTACTGCCACTCTATCTCCGTGTATGGAGGTTCACCATGTTTGGAGGTTCAGCTTGAAGACCCTGACCTGTTCCTGACACAGAACATCCTCCCAGGGTGGAAGCCTGATCATAGGTCAGATACTCAGGAGTTTGAAGTACCATAATCTCCTAGACCAATCTGTGGCAACTAGGAAGAGTTGAGGCTGGTCATTCTTGATCTTCTTCAGGACTCAAGGTATGACAGGTAGTGAAGGGAAGGCGTGCAGCACTCCTTTGTCATGAATTCCTCTACTGAGTGCTCTTGTGGAAACTTCAATGTGCAAACCTGTTGATACTGCATGTTCTCAACAGGGTTGAAAAGTGGTGATCTGCCAGACAGCATCTGCTCAGTTTGTCCGCTATGACGTTCAGGGAGCCTGCCAAATAGTTGGTGACCAGAAAGATGAGACTTAGTCCAGGTTTAAATTTCAGCGGACGAGTTACTCTATCAATGGATCTAAATCCCATAGGATATATTGGGATTTAGATTTAGGTGGACAAGCTATCCGTCACCTTAGTGATGGAGTAACCCATCTGCCAAAATCTAAATCAGGCCCTCAGACTCTTAGCACATGTCCCAGGACCCCATTTTGCCCTGTTATCTGCATTATCACATGGCACTTGTGTTGTCTGTAAGAACATGCACCGGCTCCCAACTGATGGATGCCAGGAATGCCTTTAGGGTCAGGCGGATGACCATAGCCCCAGTAGTGTGATATGCCACCGGCCCGCCACTTGAGACCAGAAGCCTTGGATTTCCACGTTCCCAGGATGAGCCTCTCAACACAGTAGAAATGCGTCCATCACTATTGTTAGCTCTGGGTGGGAAAGGGATGGTGGCATGCCACAGGACAAATTGTGATTGGTCAGCCACTACTCAAGATTTATAGATGACTCCTCAGGGAACTGGATGGGGCTGGAAAGGTGGCTTCAAAGCAGGGCCCACTAGGACTTTAGGATCCATTGCCGGGCTCACATGTGTCACCTGGCATAGCTGGCGAAGAGGATGCATGAGACTAAGAAGCGTCACAACCACACTCACCAGGATCCAGGGTTAAGCCTGTAATATCGGGATCCTAGCCTGAATGCCTGAGTTTTGTTGTGGTGGAGAAAAAACCTTGAACTCCACTGTGTTCAGAAGCAGTGGGCAGGACTTTGGCTCATTAATGGTAAACCCCAATGATGTTAGGATTTTTGCCGTCATCCGGAGGTGGTTGATGACTGAATGTGGCTAGCCCATCTTCAACAACCAGTAGTCAAGGTACAGGCATACAGGAACTCCAGTGCTCCAAAATGGGTAACGACCACCGACATCACTTTCATGAACACACAAGAAGCGCTGGTGAAGCTGAAGAGGAGCACGACAAACTTGAAATGCTTCCGGCCCACCTTAAACTGCAGCTAACCCTAGTGCTAGTGCAGGATAGATATATGAAAATACACGTCCTTCTAGTCCAAGGAAACCATCCAGCCTTCTCCGTCCACTGCAGAAAGGATCTGAGACAGTGAATAATTTTTAATATGTCCTTCTGCAGGGAAGGGGTTGAAGCTCCAACTTAGGGTCTGAACCCCTGTACTTTTTTGAGATGAGCAAATAGCAGGAATATAAACATATACAATTCCCTGAACCAGTAGGGTTCTATGGCACCTTTGAGAGCAACAAGCATACCTTGTGCAGCAGGTGGCCAGATACTCCTCTGAAATTCGTTCAGGTGTGTGAGTGATATTGGGTGAGGAGAAGAGAAAAAGTATAGCATCTATATTTGCTGTCTAAATTCCAGCCCCCTGTACTAGCCCCTAAATGTGAGCAACTGGTGGGGAAATTGCTTTGCAGGGGTCAACAGCCCCAAGGAACACACTGCAGCTTTATCATGTTTAAACCGTTCCATAGTAGAGTCTGCCTTTCCTCTGAAGAACCGTGACCCATCTACAGATGCCTGTATATACTGTAGACAGAAAGTCTGATTGGTCTCATCAAGGGAGTGTCTGCAAAGCATAATACTGGTAGGTACCAAGTGCCCTGTCAATGCAGTATGTGGGTTCCACAATGCAGCATGGGCGGATGACATGCTTCCTGCCTATAATAGTTCATCTTAACTAAAGGGGCCCTAAGGTCCTCCAGGATTTCCAGCAATATCTCAATGAACATGTCTCAAAGAGCATGTGTATATGGGCCCAACAGACAGACTTTGTTTACATATTCCAGTGCCAGGCTGCAGAAGAAATCATTTGCTTTTTTAAAGGCATCAATCTTTTTGGATTAGCTATCCAGGGCAATGTTCAGAAATGAATTAGGAATTAGTGGTCAAAGCTTGTACAATGAGACTTTCTGGGATAGTGGTGCTTGGTGAGACAATTTGGGTCATCCAGTGCCAGTCTATGTCACCTGGTCACCTACTGACTATTAGGGGGGCATGAGGTGGTTTTGACCAGGTAGCACAAAGTATCTGTGAAAGTGTCAATAAATAAAAGTAAAGGCTCTGATGTTGCCGACACAGTCTGCAAAATTCCTGCTTATACATTTGTTTTAGTTTCAATTTAGGTCAGCTGCAATACTAGTATTTCAGTTGCCCTATGAGCTATGTCTATGAATGAGGTACTTTCCTATGTTAGTGGTGAGCTAAGCTCTGTCTTGGGAAATATCAAGCCCACCGACGTTTTGTAAACCATGGTATAAGGCATCATCAGTAAAATGAGGGGGGAGCAAGCCATTCCCATCACAGTCATCATCAGTATCCTAAAGTGCACCCTGTTCTAGCACAGGATCCAAGTCAGACCCCCCAAAAAAATGGAATCTCTGCTGATCGCTGCTTTGCATTCGAGGTACTGGGTTTGAGTCAGACAGCATGACAACTGTCTGGGCTTTTGTAATTTTGTAGTGCAATGTTGATCGAGCTCAGGCCAGTGCTGGATTGGGGTTTGACATGCGCGTAGGCGCCAGATCATCAACCATTACAAGTGGAGTCTCAGGTCAGAGTGGAAGTCTGTAATGGAGTTGGTACGAGCTTGGTAACCAGTGCACCGGTGAAAAACCTGCTGGCTGCAACCCGATTAGAGGCCCTTCTGGTTATGTGGGGCCATAAAGCATGCCAAAGGCAAAGGGAGCAGGATGTGCACTAAAGATTTGCACCATGGCCTGTTTGAACTCCTTGATCTGCTGTGGGGTTGACTACAGCCTGGGGACCTTGGGGCAAGTCGGGATCAACTGAGGAATCCGTTTTGTGGCCTGTGACCTGTGACCTGGAGGGAGTGCAAATTAAATCTTGACACCTGTGCTTCTTCTCTTTGGAGTCAGAGTGGAAGGATGGGGTTCAGTCCTGCTTTACTTTCTAGTGCTTGCCCTCAAACGAACTCAAAAGTGGACTTAGATTTCGAGGTGGAAGTGGAACAGTTGTATGAACAGCCTAGGGAACGCTAGAGGGACCTTAGTAAAGACCGCAACTTCTTCTTGTGCTTGGTGATGTACAACTTTGCCACCTAGTCTTGAATAGCTTTTGGGTGCATTTGCCATATGACTTTTAGTTGTGTCCCAAACCCAGACACCAAAGGCACAAACTTTATGAGTCTGTGATGACATCTACTTTCCCCAGGCATGGACCATCTTGAACCATCACTCAAACCCTCATAACTAGCCGGTTAAGTTATAGCTACAACATCCTAGTCGATATCAATGAGGCACTTTTAGCTAGACCACAGGTGATTCAGAATACCTAGTATGTAATCTTCACTATGGCTCTACCTCAGAACCTTTGCTAAGATCACTACACTGGCTCCCCATCAGGAAACATGGCATTCTTAATAATCCCGGCCCCCGATATACCTCCATGAACAAATTGATGTCCAGAGATTTTAATTTTTGATTTGTGTTTTTGTATCATTAGAGAAGTAATTTAGCTTGGGTAAACATTGCTGATCTGGGCCAAATGTTTCTGGACGGCATTTTTAAAAATGGCGGATGTGTTGCAGTGATGATGTAATATTTCAGGTACCATGATACCTATATACTTCATTTTGGTGTCAAAACATAGAATTTGGGTGTCAATTAGTTTTATAGAGTCAGAGAAACCGTTCTGCCATTTTCCAAAATGGCAGCTATTTGAAGGAAGAAGAGACATAAATAGAAATGAAACAAATGATAATGTTTTTAATCCTTTTATATATACACACTAAACAATGTTTATGATCTGAATATGATGAATAATGTTTATCACTCCTGTTTTAGACACATTTTCATTGTTCACTTTATTCATTTCTTTTGGTATTCACTTGTGGTACATTTGCAGAATGTTGAACATTTGAGAAGATCATATCAACAGGGACATGTTTTTGTAGAACAGATTTTCAAGTGCATGTATGTGTAATTTCTGTGGGTAGAGGCTTTAGACATTGTGTAGGTTTTAGCACCCCATCAATATCTTCCTAACCAAACTCCCACTGATCTTTCTCTACATATGCATGATTGAAAACATTTACACATCTTCTGATCAAGTAAAAACGCTCTTTTAATGTGTCCACGCACAGAATATGATGTCAGTGGCAGGGGACTTAGCGGGACTGATCTCTTGAACTAACTGTACCAAAGATCGTCAAATGTGTGACAGACAGAACTTGTTTTCCACACACGCACAAGGTATTTTTCTGTCTTTAAAGTCACATTCTTCTTCTGTCTCAACAAGTCCTTTTAGAGACTTCACAGGTTCAGCAGTTAAAGCTCCAAGCTTTGTTACAATTTTGCTCATAGGTTCATCACTCGTAAGAATATGTGCCTTGATAAGAACACAAGGCATCTCTGGATCAAGTTTCTTTTACAGATATGAAGTGGGATTAAGGTGGTCATTACAACCCTGGCGGTCGGTGTTAAAGCGGCGGTAAAACCGGCAACAGGCCAGCGGGAAAAAAAATGGAATTACGACCGTGGCGGAAACCGCCAACATAGACAGCCACTTTAACACTCCGACCACCAAGGCGGTACAAACAAACACCGCGGCGGTAGCCGCCAACAGACAGGCGGAGGACAATGTACCGCCCACAGAATTACAACAGTCCAATCCGCCACCTTTTCCAGGGCGGATTCACCACAAACAAAAACACGGCGGAAACTGGACTTGGAAGGGAAAACGCTCACCTCTACACACCCCACGAGGAAACAGGACGCCATGGAATCGGAACTCCAGATTCTTCCAGCCTTTATCTACCTGCTCCTCTACCAGGAGCATGAACAGCGGCGGCGAAGACCACGTGAGTACTGCACCTACGACACAGGGGAGGGGGAGGGAAAAAACAGTGACACACACACGCAACATGCAAAACCCCCACCCCACCCTCACCCACGAAAACACACACACTAATACATCATGATACATTACAGTTACACCCCCCAACCTCTCCTGGAAGAATGCAAGGACAAAAGGAAATGAGTCGAATGATTGTAATATATTCAAATACATGAATCAGAAATATATGCATACATAAATATATGTACACCAAAAACAAATATATACACCAAGAATACAAGTCCAAGGTATTCCACTATCATAGTCCGTGGACCATTGGGCCCACAAGGCATGGGCGAGGCCCACACAAGATACCCGAAAAAGACGGAGAGAACACTGCTGGGGCATCAGATAGAAAAAAAACAGGCACCTCAGGGTGAAGGGAAGGGGGGGGGCACCTCAGCCGGATGAGTGCACGACGCCAGATCAATGAGGGGGCTCCATGCCCACTGTTCAATCCTGGGGAGTGCAAAGCCACAGTCTCTCAAGACTCTACAGTGGGTGGTTTGCCCACTGTTCAATCCTGGGGAGTGCAAAACCACAGTCTCTCAAGTCTCTACAGTGGGTGGTTTGCCCACTGTTCAATCCTGGGGAGTGCAAAACCACAGTCTCTCAAGTCTCTACAGTGGGTGGTTTGCCCACTGTTCAATCCTGGGTAGTGGTAGTGGATGCCTTTCTCCACTGGTTTTGGAGGGGGCATGGTGCCCAGAGTGCTTCATCCTGCCAAGGACAGAGGTAGTGGATGTGAATCTCCACTGGTTCCACTGGTGCTGGTGGCGGCGGTGTCCTGGGCAGCTGTGCTGGTGGCGGCGGTGTCCTGGGCAGCGGGGCTGGTGGCAGCGGTGTCCTGGGCAGCGGGCTGGTGGTGGTCTTGTCTGCCCTGCAGATTTTCCCAGACTTGCCGGTTTTACTGTGCCCCTTCCCCACCTTGGATGGTGGCGCAGCTGTCTCCACACTCCCAACTGTACCCCTGGGAGCGGCTTTGGTGGCTGATTTCTTTCCTCTCTCCCACCGGGCACTGGCCAACTTTTTGTGCTTTACTGGTGGGGGACTGTCTGTGCCCTGGCTCCTTGCCACACTGGCTGCCCTGATGCCTGGTGCACTCCAGAAGCCGGTTACTACTGGCACCACTGGTCCTGCAGATGTTGTGGCTGAGGTGCTGGGTTGGGACCTTGGGAGGCGGGCCCCAGGAGACTGAAGGGGTGGGGGAGGTGTAGGGAAGAGGTCAAGGTTTGACAGGAAAAGTTTTTTAGACACACTGGGACGGGTAGATGGAGGGGGTTTGGGAGTGGAGGAAGAGGTAGTGGTTGTAGGAGGTGTACGTTTGGTGACTTTGGGTGAAGGTGCATGAGCTGGAGGCTGTCATGAGGTGGATGGCTGTTGGGTGGGTGTGTGGCTGCGTTTGTGTACCTTGGAAGGTGGGCTAACAGACACACTGGTAGAGGACACAGGGGATGTGTGAATGGTAGTGGGGGTGGTGAGTGCACATGAGCAGTGTGTGGTGATGGGCGTGCTGGTGATGGATGTAGTGGCTGAAGATGTAGTGCATGCAGGTGTGAATGGAGACGTGACAGGGAGGGAGAAAGGAGACGAGGAGGAGGGGGACACAGTGGAGGCAGTGGATGTTGGTGTGTCTGCATGGGTCTAATGCTTGTGTGAGTGCCTGTGGGATGTGTGGTGCTTATGTTTGCCAGAGCTTCCCTTGTGTGTTGAGGTGTGTGCATGCTGGTCTGATGGTGTGCTTGGGATAGGCTGAGGTACAGGGGTTTGGGTCTGGGTGGAGGAAGTTGGAGGGGGGAGGCTAGAGACAGGGACAATGGCTGCCATCAGTGCTGAGGCCAGAGTCTGATAAGCTTGCTGATGGGCTGCCTGACCAGAATGAATGCCCTCCAGGTATGCAATGGTTTGTTGCAACTGCCTCTCTACACCCTGGATGGCATTCAAAATGGTAGACTGCCCAACAGTGAGGGACCTGAGGAGGTCAATGGCCTCCTCACTGAGGGCAGCAGGGGTGACAGGGGCAAGGGCTGAGGTGCCTGGGGCGAAGGAGATGCCCACCCTCCTGAGTGAGCTGGCACGAGACACACGCTGAGCGGCTGCTGGGCAGGCAGTGCTGGTAGAGGGGGTGGCGGCTGTACCTGTAGATGCAGGGGGCACAGATGGGCCCGCCCCCGCAAGGGAGCTCCCATCAGAGGAGGAGTCCGTATTGCTGGTCTCAGCTCCTGTCCCCGCCGTGGAGCTCCCCTCACCCTCCGTCCCACTGGTGAATTCAGACTCCATTGTGTCGCCCGCCAGGGCCATGTGGGATGCAGCTCCCTCCTGCTCCGGTGCCACTGCTCCTCCGCCTGATGATGCTAATGCACACAAGAACAGGGAGACCACAAAAAGGGGGGGGGGAGACAGAAGAAAGACAGGTTGAGTGCATGCAATACCGCTACCGTTGGCGGACACTACAGACACAGAAGCCGCCTACGCCATGCACTTGGAGTTCCCTAATCAATCAATCAATCAATCCCAGGGACATAGGTCACAAGGCTATGCCTGATTGCTGCACACATGGATGTCACAGGAGCCTGACTAGGTGTAGTTGGCAATGTACACAGGTGGGGTGGGGTGCCACAGGGCCTGCCTTAAGAAGGGACCTTGCCTACTAAACTCGCCCTGGCCTAGGGGAACGCACAGCCCACCTCCCCCACCCACAAACCTCCAATGCACGCTGAATCAGCAGAATGAGAGTGTACTCACCCCCTTGTGGCTGCTGTGATGCCCTCAAGCGCCCATCCAACTCCGGGTACGCCACCTCCATGATCCTGAACATCTGGGGGGTCATGGTGCAACGGGCACCCCTCCCACGTTGGGAGGCCATCCCCAACTGGGCCTTCGCCGTCTTCTTGCTCCAGCGGCGAATGTCCTCCCATATTTTCCTGCAGTGGGTGCTCCGTCTGTGGTAGACCCACAGGGTCCGGACTTCCTTGGCGATGGCACGCCAAATTCCCTTCTTCTGGTGGGCGCTGACCCACAGGAATAGTACAGGGTAAAAGGAGAAGATATTACAGTCCGCACCGTCACAGTCATTGACCTGCATCCCTACCCTTTCCATGACGCACATGCACTTACCATCGTTTCATGCAAGCCTCATTCTCCCCCCCATCTTTCATCAACACCACTCCACATAGGCATTGCCCATACAGCATGCTCACAGTGTACTCACCTGTTTGACTGGAGGACCGTAGAGTAGTGTGTACTGGGGGAGGACCCCATCCACTAGTTTCTCCAACTCCTCCGTTCTGAAGGCAGGGGCCCTTTCACCAGACACACAAGCCATTGTCTCTTCCAGACTGAGGTAACAGCAGCACTTGCAGTGTAGGTCCTCTCCTGTCGAAGATCAGGTATCAAGTGAGGGAACAGAGAGAAAATGGCAGTCACGTCTGCAGCGGTGCGTACCGTCACCGCCGGCATACATCATTATAGGTTCCTGGGACTTATAGGGTCCAATGTTAACCAATGCAGGATAGCGCTGCGGTCTTCGACCGCCTACCGCGACTGTGTAGAACGCCAGCGCAGTTACCTCATATCCCCTTGTCCCACTTTACAGGTCAGGCAGCCGCCATTTCATGGGCCCACATGGCATTATTTTGGACTGCGTCACACATATCTAGGCCTTGCTTAAACACTAATACAGGCATATGTCGATTTGCTAATATTTTCCGATTCATATGTGTTTACGTACCTCAGAGTTGGTTGACTCCCTGCTCGCTGTTCTCCTCCATAGGCACCGTCCTCTGGGGCATGTGAGGAGATGGCGGCATCCTCCGGTGTACAGATCGCTGGTGGACCTGTCGACAATGGAAGAGCGACATGTGATCATCACCTACAGACTTGATCGTACCACAATCCTGGAACTGTGCGCCCAGTTGGAGCCGGACCTGATGTCAGCTATCCGCCATTCCACAGGAATCTCCCCTCAAGTGCAGGTGCTGTCAGTACTCCATTTCCTTGCAAGTGGGTCTTTTCAAACTACAGTGGCCATAGGATCAGGGATGTTCCAGCCTATGTTTTCCAACATGTTGTCCAGAGTGTTGTCTGCCCTGCTGAAACACATGCGGAGCTACATCGTTTTCCCTCAGGTGGAGGATTTGCCTACAGTGAAAGGTGATTCCTACGCCCTGGGACATATCCCCAACATCATAGGTGCCATTGATGGGACACATGTGGCCTTACCCCCCCCCCCCGCAGGAGTGAACAGGTGTACAGAAACCGGAAGAGTTACCATTCGATGAATGTGCAGATGGTGTGTTTGGCAGACCAGTACATCTCCCATGTGAATGCCAAATTTCCTGGCTCAGTGCATGACGCTTACATTTTGAGGAATAGCAGCATCCGTTATGTGATGGGGCAACTCCAGAGGCACCGTGTGTGGCTATTAGGTGAGGACATGGACCCAATACAGTGTGACTAGGTGTCTGGGTCTGGGGATGTCCCTATGAGTTAGTGTGTGTCTAACAGTTGTCCCTTGACATTTGCAGGTGACTCTGGTTACCCCAACCTGTCATGGCTACTGACCCCAGTGAGGAATCCCAGGACAAGGGCAGAGGAACGCTACAATGAGGCCCATGGGCGAACTAGGAGGATTATAGAGCGGACCTTCGGCCTCCTGAAGGCCAGGTTCAGGTGCCTCCATATGACAGGTGGCTCCCTATTCTACTCACCAAGGAAGGTGTGCCAGATCATTGTGGCCTGCTGTGTGCTTCACAACTTGGCTTTGCGACGACAGGTGCCTTTTCTGCAGGAGGATGGTCCAGATGGAGGTCTTGTGGCAGCTGTGGAGCCTGTGGACAGTGAAGACAAGGAAGCAGAAGAAGAGGACATAGACAACAGGAACACTGTGATCCTGCAATACTTCCAGTGAGACACAGGTAAGAAGACAACACTGCCTGCTACATCTGATTTAGTTCTACTACCTCTCAACTGTCTGTCATTTTCACCCAGTGTATGGTCACTGAATTGTCACTTTCCCTTACGATTTCACAGATGTGGGTCCCACTGTGTGACATCTGCTTTGTTTCCGCATGGACTAGAGCTGTGTGACATAGGTATGTTGACATTACATTTGATATAGCATTTTGTCACTGTTATTGAAAATACACATTTTCGAAAGCACAGACAGACTCCTGATTGTTTTGTGATTTAAGGGTGTTTATTTAAGTGCTCAATAGTGGAGGGGGTTGTAAAATGGTCAGGGGTGATGGTGGAGGAATGTCCATGGCAGAGTCCAGTCTATTAGTCTCACGGGTGCATTGTCCAAAGGGGCATAGGAAGTGGAGCTAGGGCAGTTTAAGTATGGACAGGGTGACAAAGTGGGACAGAAGGATGACAATCAGGGTGGTTTCATTTCTTGGCGGGGGTCTTTGCATTGTTCTCTGTCTTTGTCCTGGATCTCAGGGACCGCTTGCGGGGTGGTTCTCCATCTGCAGGGGGTGGGGTGCTGGTGTCGTGGTCCTGTGGCAGAGCCTCCTGTCCACTAGCGCTGGCGGAGGTGGTGGGCAGGTCATCGTCCAGGCTAGTGTCAGGGGCCCCTTGTTGTTCCACAGTGTCCCTCCTGGTGTTGTCATGTTCCTTCAGCATCCCTACAATGGTGCCCAGGGTGGAATTGATGGATTTGAGTTCCTCCCAGAAGCCCAAATGCTGTTCCTCCTGCAGCCACTGGGTCTCCTGAAACTTGGCCAGTACCATTGCCATTGTCTCCTGGGAATGGTGGTAGGCTCCCATGATGTTGGAGAGGGCCTCGTGGAGAGTGGGTTCCCTGGGCCTGTCCTCCCCCTGTCGCACAGCAGCCCTCCCAGTTCTCCTGTGTTCCCGGGCCTCTGTCCCCTGAACCGTGTGCCCACTACCACTGCCCACAGGTCCGTAGTGTTGTTGGGGTGGTGGGTTAGCCTGGGTTCCCTGTAGTGGTGGACACACTGCTGCTTCACGTGCCCTGGGGAGAGAGGTATGTGCCCGCTGGGTGGGTGCTGTGCTGGTGTTTCAAGAGGAGGGAAGCTCTGTAGTGGCCTGTGCCAGTGGGCCTCTTCTGTGGGTGGAGTGGACATATCTGGACCCTCCTGTCGGTGACGTTGGGTAGGGGTCCTGCAGGGGTGTAAAGGCATGATTATTGCATCTGTGTGTGCCATGGTGTGCAACGGGTAGGTGACCATGTACCCCAGTGCTCGCATTCCTGTGTAGGACCTTGTGTGATAATGGTTTAGGGGGTGTATGGGTATGTGCAGTGGCCATGCTTTGGTGATGGGTGTCCATGCTTTGGTGTTACATGCAGGGCTTGGGTTTGGGATGTGTGATTTGTGCTATTGGGATATACATGAGGAGTTGGAGTGATGGGGTGAGGGCGAGGGTGGGGGTATGTGATAGCATGCAGGTGGGTGGGTGATGAAGTAGTTAAAGGTTGACTTACCAGAGTCCATTCCTCCTGCTACTCCTGCGAGGCCCTCAGGATGCAGTATAGCCAAGACCTGCTCCTCCCATGTAGTGAGTTCTGGGGGAGGTGGTGGGGGTCCACAGCCAGTCCTCTTAACTGCAATCTGGTGTCTTGAGACCACGGAATGTACCTTCCCCCATAGGTCGTTCCACCTCTTCCTGATGTCATCCGGTGTTCTTGGGTGCTGTCCCACTGCGTTGACCCTGTCCACGATTCTTCGCCATAGCTCCATCTTCCTAGCTATGGTGGTGTGCTGCACCTGTGATCCGAATAGCTGTGGTTCTACCAGGATGATTTCATCCACCATGACCCTTAGCTCCTCCTCAGAGAACCTGGGGTGTCTTTGCGGGGCCATGGGGTGGTGTGGGTGATGTGTGGGGTGGGGTGTGTTGTGATGTGTAGGGTAATATTTAGAGGTGTGTTGTGTGAGGTGCTTGGATGTTGTGTGAGTGATGGTGTTGAGTGTCTGTGGATGCTAGTTTGTAGATGGTGGTGTCTTTGGCCTTCAGTCGCAATTGTAGTCGTAAGGGTTTGTGGGTGATGTGGGTGTGTGTTTTATATTGTATTGGATGTGTGGGAGTGGTGTGTGTATATGTATCAGGTGTGTGTATTTGGAATTGTCCAATGTGGTAGTGTTTTGTAAATGTGTGTGTATTTTGAGCGCAGCGGTGTGTACCTCCAATGGAATACCGCGGTTGAAAGACCGCTGCGTGGATTCGTATGTCGTGATAGTGTGGGCGTATTTCTGTTGGTGTGACGGTGGAGGTTTTGTTATCACCAGTTTATCACTGACCTTTGGTGTGGCTGACTTGTGTGGGTGTCTGGATTTTGGCAGATTCCGAGCTGTGGGTCATAATGACCGTGGCGGAATTCTGCTGCTGCTGCGGTGTGTTGGCGGTCTTCTGCACGGCGGTAAGTGGATTTTACCGCCAATGTTGTAATGACCCCCTAAGTCTCTTTTCTTGCCTGTTCCATAACGTATCCATAAGTCTGATAATCTTTAACTTACTAACATTGCAACAAGTAATGGATGATCAACAAGAACCTCAACAAGTAGCACAATAGTAACATCTGTCATTTGACAGTATAATGACTCGATTTGAATGGTTTCAAACAGCCCCCTCAACATGTGGCACAACACGAAGGTCAGCTTCATCCAATATGCTGTTAAGTTATTGAACAATATGGCCCATACCTTTTGAATATATCTCTGCAGGCACCAACTCCTCATTGACAATCATTCCACTTGCAATAATTGGAAATGGAGGGTTCACTTAAGTATCAGCAATGTTTTGGTAAATTAACATCTCCAAGTTCATCTTGTTCGATGCTGATGACCAGAATTTATCAAGTTGCACAGGTATAGGTGTCAAATGTTTGATGCAGGCAATGCCACTTTTTCCAGTTGAGACATTTGTTTGATTCTCTCACATTATTTCACAGATAGTTCAAGATAACTGTCAAAGACAATGTACAGTTCTTGCACGGTCCATACTGACTTTGATATCTATAGAACAGTCTGAACAACCTCTCTGATGTTTTGCATGGATGAAAGCTTGAAAATTCGCAATTGTGACATATAGTCCACAACAACAGCCATTTTCAGAGGAAACCTTTTCGAATAGAAATTCTTGAAAGTTTTTTTCGAACTCTTGTACATGTTTGTTCTTCACTGGTTTGGTTGCAGCATCTCCATAAAATAATGGCCCTCATTACAACCCCGGCGGTCGGTGGTAAAGCAGCGGTAAGTCCGCCAACAGGCCGGCGGAAAAGAAAATGGATTCACGACCATGGCGGAAACCGCCAACAGAGACAGCCACTTTAACACTCCGACCGTCATGGCGGTACAAACAAACAGCATGGCAGTCACTGCCAACAGACAGGCGGAAGACAATGTACCGCCCACACCATTATGAGAGGCCAATCCGCCACCTTTTCCGGGGTGGATTCAAAGCAAACAAAAACACGGCGGAAACAGGACTTGGAAGGGAAAATGCTCACCTCTACACACCCCACAAGGAACCAGGACGCCATGGAGCCGGAATTCCAAAATCTACCTGCCATTGTCTTCCTGCTCCTCTACCAGGAGCACGACCAACGGTGGTGACCACCACGGTGAGTACTGCACCTACGACACAGGGGAGGGGGTAGGGGGGAGGGAAAAGAGAGTGACACACACGCAACACGCAACACCCCCACCCCCACCCTCACCCACAACACCATACACACAAATACATGTTGAAACATTACATTTACACCCCCCTAACCCCCCTGGAAGAACGCAAGGACAAAAGGGAATGATTTGAACGATTGTAATCAGGAAAAATCCATTAGTCAAAAATATATATACACTATTAACAAATATGTACACCAAGATTTCAAGTCCATGTACTGCACCTACATAGTCTGTGGACCACAGGGCCCAAAATGCATGGGCGAGGCCCACACTCAATACCCAATCCAAATGGAGAGAACACTGCAGGGGCATCAGATCGAAATAAAACAGGCACCTCAGGGGGAACGGGGGGCACCTCAGCCGGGTGAGTGCACGACGCCAGCTCCACGAGGGGGCTCCATGCCCATTGATGTATCCTGGGGAGTGCAAAGCCACAGTCTCTCAAGTCTCTCCATTGGGTGGGTTACCCACTGCTTTATCCTGGGGAGTGCAAAGCCACAGTCTCTCAAGTCTCTACAGTGGGTGGGTTGCCCACTGCTTTATCCTGGGGAGTGCAAAGCCACAGTCTCTCCAGTCTCTCCAGTGGGTGGTTTGCCCACTGCTTTATCCTGGGGAGTGCAAAGCCACAGTCTCTCAAGTCTCTCCAGTGGGTGGTTTGCCCACTGCTTTATCCTGGGGAGTGCAAAGCCACAGTCTCTCAAGTGGATAACAGTCTCCACTGGTTCTGGAGGGGGCTTTGTGCCCAGAGTGTGTCATCCTGCCAAGGATTGAGGTAGTGGATGTGATACTCCACTGGTTCTGAAGGGGGCTTTGTGCCCAGAGTGCTTCATCCTGCCAAGGACTGAGGTTGTGGATGGGATCCTCCACTGGTTCTGGAGGGGGCTTTGTGCCCAGAGGGCTTCATCCTGCCAAGGAGTGAGGTAGTGGATGCCTTTCTCTACTGGTCTGGAGGGGGCTTTGTGCCCAGAGTGCTTCATCCTGCCAAGGACTGAGGTAGTGGATGTGATACTCCACTGGTTCTGGGGGGGGCTTTGTGCCCAGAGTGGTTCATCCTGCCAAGGACTGAGGTAGTGGATGCCTTTCTCCTCTGGTTCTGGAGGGGGCTTTGTGCCCAGAGTGCTTCATCCTGCCTAGGACTGAGGTAGTGGATGTGATACTCCACTGGTTCTGGAGTGGGCTTTGTGCCCAGAGTGCTTCATCCTGCCAAGGACTGAGGTAGTGGATGCCTTTCTCCACTGGTTCTGGAGGGGGCTTTGTGCCCAGAGTGCTTCATCCTGCCAAGGTCTGAGATAGTGGATGCCTTTCTCCACTGGTTCTGGAGGGGGCTATGTGCCCAGAGTGCTTCATCCTGCCAAGGACTGAGATAGTGGATGTGATACTCCACTGGTTCTGGAGGGGGCTTTGTGCCCAGAGTGCTTCATCCTGCCAAGGACTGAGGTAGTGAATTCCTTTCTCCACTGGTTCTGGAGGGGGCTTTGTGCCCAGAGTGCTTCATCCTGCCAAGGACTGAGGTAGTGGATGTGATACTCCACTGGTTCTGCAGGGGGCTTTGTGCCCAGAGTGCTTCATCCTGCCAAGGACTGAGGTAGTGGATGCCTTTCTCCACTGGTTCTGGAGGGGGCTTTGTACCCAGAGTGCTTCATCCTGCCAAGGACTAAGGTAGTGGATGTGATACTCCACTGGTTCTGGAGGGGGCTTTGTGCCCAGAGTGCTTCATCCTGCCAAGGACTGAGGTAGTGGATGCCTTTCTCCACTGGTTCTGGAGGGGGCTTTGTGCCCACAGTGCTTCATCCTGCCAAGGACTGAGGTAGTGGATGTGATACTCCACTGACGGTGGGCCAACATGGAAGCTGTCCAGCACCCTGCAACTGACCACCAGCCACGTACGACTGACCACTGGGGATGGCAGCCATGTCTGCAGTGGTGCCACTGGCATAGGATGTGGCGTGGCAGCTGGCTGCGGCCTCAATAACGGTGGTGTTTGTGGCGCTCATTGTGCAGCGGTGCTGGTGGGTGGCTCAGTGAGCGTGCTGCTGGCGGCGATGTCCTGGGCAGCGGTGCCGGTGGGTGGCTCAGTGAGCGTGCTGCTGGCGGCGGTGTCCTGGGCAGCAGTGCTGCCGGAGGGCTCAGTGAGCGTGCTGCTGGTGGCGGTGTCCTGGGCAGCGGTGCTGGTGGGTGGCTCAGTGAGCGTGCAACTGGCGGCGGTGTCCTGAGCGGCGGTGCCCGTGGCGGCGGTGCATGTGGCGATCTTGTCTGTCGTGCAGGTTGGCAGCGACTTCCTTTTCTTTCTCTGGCCCTTCCCCACCTTGGATGGTGGCGCAGCTGTCTTGCCACTCCCAACTGTAGTCCTGGGAGAGCCCTTAGTGGCAGGTGTTTTGGCCTTCTCCCGCCGGGCTGTGGCCAACTTCTTTAGTTTTTGAGGTGGGGGAATGTCCTTGGCCTGGCTCCTTGGCACACTGGCTGCCCTGCTGCTTGGCGCATTCCAGAAGCCGGTTACTGCTGGCACCACTGTTCCCGGTGATGTGGTGGCTGAGGTGCTAGGTTTGGACCTGGAAAGGCAGGCCCTAGGGGATGGAAGGGGTGGGGGAGGTGTAGGGAAGAGGTCAAGGTTTGACAGGAAACGTTTTTTAGACACACTGGGACGGGTAGATGGAGGGGGTTTGGGAATGGAGGAAGAGGTAGTGGTTGTAGGAGGTGTTTGTTTGCTGACTTTGGGTGAAGGTGCATGGGCTGGAGGCTGTTGTGAGGTGGGTGGCTGTTGGATGGGTGTGTGACTGCGTTTGTGTAGTTTGGGAGGTGGGCTCACAGACACACTGGGACAGGTTCAGGGGATGTGTGAATGGTAGTGGGGGTGGTGAGTGCACGTGAGCGGTGTGTGGTGATGGGCTTGCTGGTGATGGACGTAGTGGCTGAAGATGTAGTGCATGCAGGTGTGAATGGAGACGTGACAGGGAGGGAGGAGGGGGATACAGTGGAGGCAGTGGCAGTTGGTATGTCTGCATGGGTATGATTCTTGTGTGAGTGCCTGTGGGATGTGTGGTGCTTATGTTTTCCAGAGCTACCCTTGTGTGTTGAGGTGTGTGCATGCTGGTCTGATGGTGTTCTTGGGATAGGCTGAGGTACTGGGGATTGGGTCTTGGTGGAGGAAGTTGGAGGGGGGAGGCTGGACACAGGGACAATGGCTGCCATCAGTGCTGAGGCCAGAGTCTGAAAAGCTCACTGTTGGGCTGCCTGTCCAGAATGAATGCCCTCCAGGTATGCATTTGTCTGTTGCAACTGCCTCTCTACACCCTGGATGGCATTCAGAATGGTAGACTGCCCAACAGTGAGGGATCTGAGGAGGTCAATGGCCTCCTCACTGAGGGCAGCAGGGCTGACAGGGGCAGAGGCTGAGGTGCCTGGGGTGAAGGAGATGCCCACCCTCCCGGGTGAGCGGATACAGGACACACGCTGAGGGGCTGCTGGGAGGGCGGTGCTGGTAGAGGGGGTGGGGGATGTAGATGCGGTGGGCACATAGGGGCCCGCCCCCGCAAGGGAGCTCCCATCAGAGGAGGAGTCGGTGTCGCTGGTCTCGGCTCCTGTCCCCGCCGTGGAGCTCCCCTCGCCCTCCATCCCACTGGTGAATTCGGAGTCCGTAGTCTCGCCCTCCAGGGCAATGTGGGATGCAGCTCCCTCCTGCTCCGGTGGCACTGCTTCCCGCCTGATGATGCTAATGCACACAAGAACAGGGAGACCACAAAAAGTGGGGAAGAAAGTAGAAAGACATGTTCAGTGCATGCATTACCGCTACCGTTGGTGGACACTATAGACACAGCAGCCCTCTGCACTACGCCATGCACTTAGAGTTCCCTAATTAATCACAGGGCCATGGTTTACAAGGCCTATGCCCGATTGCTGCACACATGGAAGTCACAGGAGCCTGACTAGGGGTAGATGGCTCTTAACACTGGTGGGTTGGGGTGCCACATAGCCTGCTTCACGAAGGGACCTTGCCTTCAAAACTCACCCTGGCCTAGGGGAACCCACTGCCCACCTCCCCCACCCAGACACCTCCCATGTTCGCTGAATCAGATGAATGTGACTATGCTCACCCCCTTGTGGCTGCTGTGATGCCCTCAAGCGCCCATCCAACTCCAGATACGCCACCGCCAGGATCCGGAACATCAGGGGTGTCATGGTGCGACGGGCACCCCTCCCACGTTGGGAGGCCATCCCCAGCTTGGCCTCCGCCGTCTTCTTGCTCCAGTGGCGAATGTCCTCCCATCTTTTCCGGCAGTGGGTGCTCCGTCTGTGGTGGGCCCCCAGGATCCGGACTTCCTTGGCGATGGCACACCAAATATCCTTCTTCCGGTGGGCGCTAACCTACAGGAATAGTACAGGGGAAAAGGAGACAATATAACCGTCCGGACCGTCACAGTCATTGGCCCACATTCCCACCCTTGCCCTGATGCACATACACTCACCGTCGTTTCATGCACGCCTCATTCCCCCCCATCTCCCATCCACACCACTCCAAACAGGCATTGCCCATACAGCATGCTCACAGTGTACTCACCTGTTTGTCTGGAGGACCGTAGAGTAGCGTGTACTGGGGGAGGACCCCATCCACTAGTTTGTCCAAGTCCTCCGATGTGAAGGCAGGGGCCCTTTCCCCAGACACTGTAGCCATTGTCGCTTTCAGACTGAGGTCATAGCAGCACTTGCAGTGTAGGTCTTCTCCTGTCGAAGATCAGGTATCAAGTGAGTGAACAGACAGAAAATGACGGTCACGTCCGCGGCGGTGCGTACCATCACTGCCGGCGTACATCGTCATTGGCTCATGGGACCCATAGGGTCCAATGTTAACCAATGCAGGATTGCGCTGCGGTCTTCGTCCACCTACCGCGACGGTGTACAACGCCAGCGCAGTTACCTCATATCCCATTGTCCCACCTTACAGGTCAGGCAGCCGCCATTTCAGGGGGCCACATGGCATTAATTTTAAATGCGTCACACATATCTAGGCCTTGCATACACACTAAGACAGGCACATAGCAGATTGATAAATGTGTGCAGTAAAGTTGTGTTTTCGTACCTCAGTGTTGGCTGACCCTCTGCTCGCTGTTCTCATCCATAGAGCACGTCCGCTGGCGCAGGTGAGGACATGGTGGCATCCTCCGGTGTACAGACCGCTGGTGGACCTGTCGACAATGGAAGAGCGACATGTAATAGTGACCTACAGACTTGATTGTGCCACAATCCAGGAACTGTGTGCCCAGTTGGAGCCAGACCTGATGTCAGCTATCCGCCATCCCACAGGTATCCCTCCTCTAGTGCAGGTCCTGTCAGTACTCCATTTCCTGGCAAGTGGGTCTTTTCAAACTACAGCGGCCATAGCATCAGGGATGTCCCAGCCTATGTTCTCAAACGTGTTGTCCAGAGTGTTGTCTGCCCTGCTGAAACACATGTGCAGCTACATCGTGTTCCCTCAGGTGGAGGATTTGCCTACAGTGAAAGGTGACTTCTATGCTCTGGGACATATCCCCAACATAATAGGTGCCATTGATGGGACACATGTGGCCTTGGTCCCCCCCGAAGGAGTGAACAGGTGTACAGAAACCGGAAGAGTGACCATTCAATGAATGTGCAGATGGTGTGTTTGGCCGACCAGTACATCTCCCATAGGAACGCCAAGTATCCTGGCTCAGTGCATGACGCTTCCATTCTAAGGAATAGCAGCATCCCTTATGTGATGAGGCAACTCCAGAGGCACCGTGTGTGGCTATTAGGTGAGGACATTAACCCTATACAGTGTGAATAGTTGTCTGGGTCTGGGGTTGTCCCTAAGGGTTAGTGTGTTTCTAACAGTTGTCCCTCGACATTTGCAGGTGACTCTGGGTACCCCAACCTGTCATGGCTACTGACCCCAGTGAGGAATCCCAGCACAAGGGCAGAGGGATGCTACAATGAGGCACATGGGCGAACTAGGAGGGTTATAGAGAGGACCTTCGGCCTCCTGAAGGCCAGGTTCAGGTGCCTCCATATGAAAGGTGGTTCCCTATACTATTCACCAAAGAAGGTGTGCCAGATCATCGTGGCCTGCTGTATGCTGCACAACTTGGCTTTGCGATGACAGGTGCCTTTTCTGCAGGAGGATGGTCCAGATCGAGGTCTTGTGGCAGCTGTGGAGCCTGTGGACAGTGAAGAAGAGGAGGCAGAAGAAGAGGACATAGACAACAGAAACACCGTGATCCATCAATACTTCCAGTGAGACACAGGTAAGAAGACATCACTGCCACCTACATCTGATAAAATTGTTCGACCTCTCATCTGTATGTCACGTTCACCCACTGTATGGACCCTGATTTGTCTCTTTTCCTTTCAATTTCACAGATGTGGGCCCCACTGTGTGACCTCTGCTATGTAACCTCATGGACTAGAGCTGTGTGACATAGGTATGTTGACAATACAATGGACATTGGTATTTTCCTTAGTTATAGCAAATACATATTTGTGAAAGCACAGACTGACTCCAGATTGTTTTGTGATTCAAGGGTGTTTATTTAACTGCAAATTAGTGGACGGGGTTGGCAAATGGTCAGGGGTGATGGTGGAGGAATGTCCATGGGAGAGTCCAGTCTATTTGTTTCACAGGTGCATTGTCCAAAGGGGCATAGGAAGTGGAGCTAGGGCATTTTAAGGATGGACAGGGTGTCTTATCCAGGTGACTGGTTGACACCTGTTCGGTATAAGTCAATAAGGACGCTCAATGAAGGACCACACGCCAATTATAAGTACAATTTAGCTTTACTAGAATTGCAGGTAAATGTAGGCATTTAGCACATTAACAATAGTAGAATAAGAATAGCAATGAAAAGCATCTATTTATATATAAGTACACTACAAAGGGCATCTATGCATATAAATATAAGCAAAGAGTTCATTGACAGATATAAGTTTTGATTAACTGTATACCAAATGCATCACACTGCGATGTTCATGAAGCAGAATATAAATGAGTTGGATACTTCAGATAAGCTTTGATTTACTGCACACCAAAATGCATGTTTCAATTACTGCAGCAGGCTCCCACTACGATGTTCAGGAGGCAAAATATAAACAAACTGAATACTTCAGATAAGCTTTGATTTACTGCACACCAAAAGTCCTTGGTAAGTGGCCCGACTGTCAGTGTACACAAATGTTTTCTCTCCGATGGGGGCTTGTTCGATCACTGCTGCTACCCCCTGCAGTTCTGCAAGCTGGCTTGATTCATTATCCCCTCCTCGCAGCAACTTTGTTTCTGTAGCAGGCTGGAATACGACTGTTTGCCATTGTCTTTTTCCTTGGTGGTACCGGGCGGTACCATCTGTGAACCATGCATTTTGCTGTTCTTCTTCTGTGAGTTGTTCAAAAGGTGGGGCTGTCTTAAATGGTGAGGATTCCATTTCAGAGGGCTCTGGAGCAGGGGCCATTGCCTGCAAGTTCACTGCCCCTAGCTTATCTTCTTGTAACTTCGACACTCCTGCTGGTCCCGGTTTTGCCCTCTGCTGCAGATACCATTTCCACTTCACGATGGCAAACTCCTGCACTCTGTCTACTGTATTACCAACCCCTCCTTCTCTTGTCCAACCTAGTAAGGGGACCCATGTTTTTAAGGTGACCGGCCAATCATCAGTTATGCGTTCTATTTCCACTAAGGCCCAATCTTGTGGCACCCTCTTTTTTCCCTGCCTCTGCCATAGGCTCCACATCACTACATCATCTACATCATCCTGTACTATCATGTCCAGCTCAAACGGGTCTCCTTCTGTGATGGGACCTAACGTAAAAGGATTCTGTAGTGCATCTTTTGCTCCAGTGTCCCACAATCTCACCATCCATTTAAACAAAGGCTCTGCAGGCATCTGCCTAAACATACGGGTTCTTTCCAACAACTCACTCTGCGTATAATCTCTTACCAAATGAGAATTCTGTATTTGCCCACCATTCACTCCCTTTTCACCTTCAATTTCACCTACACGTCCTTCTCCACTTTCAACTCCACCTAGTTCTGTTACACGTACTTCCACCTCATCCTCCCAATTCAAGTCATCATTGTCTGAGACTGTTCCATCCCAAGTATATGGATCCCAATTTTCTTTGCGTACCAATGCCCTCACTTGCAAAGTTGAGAGTATTTTAGGCTTCTGCCTACTCTTCTGTTTGCGTACCAGTGCCCTCACTTGCACAGTTGAGGGCATTTTAGGCTTCTGCCTACTCTTTTATTTGCGTATCAGTGCCCTCACTTGCACAGTTGAGGGCATTTTAGGCTTCTGCCTACTCTTCTGTTTTGCTACTCGTACTGCTAATGCAGTGCACCTTGCCTCCATTTGATCACCCCGAGTCACTGCACTTTCTTTGGTCTCTTTCATAAGTAACTGCCTTTCCTGCAAGGCTGCAACCTCATCCCGCAGTTTTCTTATCTCTGCATCTTGTGTTAATGTTTTCCTGTATACCGTACGGAGCGCAGACAGGAAAAGCCATCCCACTTGCCCTGCTGCTTTCAGCTCCAACTTCGCCCCTCTTAGCTTCACACTCTCAACCGCATCTTCCACTAAGAGAGGAGTCACTTTCTCATCTAATGCCTCCCATAACACCAGCACTGCCCACCGGTTCAGCAGTCCTGCCACACCAGAGAATGGGTCAGTTGCTAACCACCCGGGAATGGATCTGGCTTCTGCCCCATGCTGCCTTCCGCTCTCTGCCTCACTTTTCTTACGTCCCCAAAGAGGCATTATTGACTTATACGCCACTTCTGGTACCAAAATGTCTTATCCAGGTGACTGGTTGACACCTGTTCGGTATAAGTCAATAAGGACGCTCAATGAAGGACCACACGCCAATTCTAAATACAATTTAGCTTTACTAGAATTGCAGGTAAATGTAGGCATTTAGCACATTAACAATAGTAGAATAAGAATAGCAATGAAAAGCATCTATTTATATATAAGTACACTACAAAGAGCATCTATGCATATATATATATAAGCAAAGAGTTCATTGACAGATATAAGTTTTGATTAACTGTATACCAAAATGCATCACACTACAATGTTCAGGAAGCAGAATATAAATGAGTTGGATACCTCAGATAAGCTTTGATTTATCGCACACCAAAATGCATGTTTCAATTACTGCAGCAGGCTCTCACTACGATGTTCAGGACGCAAAATCTAAACAAACTGAATACTTCAGATAAGCTTTGATTTACTGCACACCAAAATGCATGTTTCAGTTACTGTAGCAGGTTCACACTACGAGGTTTAGAAAGCAAAATATAAACGAGCTGAATACTTCAGGTTATAAACACAGTGCAAGCATAAATAATCAGTCATAATAATAGAGCAGAGAAACAAAGGCCTTTCATCCCTGTGTGGAACTTAACTTAGTCCACGAAATGCTGGGAAGCCCTCTACCGCCTGCTTGGACCTCTCACCCCCTCAAGCATCACGGTCAGCAAAACAGGGAGGCAGCGCTGGGCCATGGCAGCTTTCACAACTCCATCTGCGAGCTTCAAATCCCTCACCCACACTTCAGTGCTTAAATAACTCGAAGCTTGGATTCTATCTCATTCTGGCATTTTCTAGCTATGTTATCAGTACTTGGCTGCTCTGCCCTTCTCCAGCCTTTGTTTTCATTCCATCTTCTGCCTGTACTCTCGTTCTCAAGGTTGAGACGGAGTCTTCTACACAAACGAGCTTGAAAATAATATCATGAACTTTTCCACATTGTTTGGGGGGGTTTCAACAGGCATCACACTCATCTACACTGCTCAAGCTAATTAACCCTTAGCATCACAATGTCTTCCGCACCTTTCCCTATACTAATCACAGGTTGACAAAGTGGGACAGAAGGATGACAATCAGGGTGGTCTCATTTCTTGGCGGGGGTCTTGGCATTGTTCTCTGTCTTTGTCCTGGATCTCAGGGACCGTTTGAGGGGTGGTTCTCCATCTGCAGGGGGTGGGATGCTGGTGTCGTGGTCCTGTGGCGGTGCCTCCTGTCCACTAGTGCCAGCAGAGATGGTGGGCAGTTCATCGTCCAGGCTAGTGTCAGGGGCCTCTTGTTGTGCCACAGTGTTTCTCCTGATGTTCACGAGGTCCTTCAGCACCCCTACAATGGTGCCCAGGGTGGTATTGATGGACTTGAGTTCCTCCCTGAAGCCCAAATACTGTTACTCCTGCAGCCGCTGGGCCTCCTGAAACTTGGCCAGTACCGTTGCCACCGTCTCCTGGGAATGATGGTAGGCTCCCATGATGTTGGAGAGGGCCTCGTACAGAATGGGTTCCCTGGGCCTGTCCGCCCCTGTCGCACAGGAGCCCTCCCAGTTCCCCTGTGTTCCTGGGCCTCTGTCCCGTGAACCTTGTGCCCACTACCACTGCCCCCAGGTCTCTGCTGTTCTTGGGGTGGTGGGTTAGCCTGGGTTCCCTGTAGTGGTGGACACACTGCTGCTTGACGTGTCCTGGGGACAGAGGTATGGGCCCGCTGGGTGGGTGCTGTGCTGGTGTTTCCTGGGGGGGAGACTCTGTGTTGGCCTGTGCCAGTGTGAGGGGAACCAACTGTCCTGAGTTCCCAGATGGGCCGGACTGGTCATCTAGATCCAGTTGGACAGAACTGCTGTCATCACTATGGGCCTCTTCTGTAGGGGGAGTGGACATGTCTGGAACCTCCTGTCCAGTGACATTGGGTAGGGGTCTTGCAGGGGTGTAAATGCATAGTTTTAGTGTCTGTGTGTGCCATGGTGTGCAATGGGTGGGTGACCCTGTACCCCAGTGCTTCCATTCCTGTGTAGGAGCTTGTGTGATAATTGTTTAGGGGTCTGTGTGGTACGTGTAGTGGACATGCATTGGTGATGGGTGTCAATGCTTTATTGTTGCATGCAGGGTTTGGTGTTGGGATGTGTGGTTTGTGCTAGAGCGACATATGTGAGGAGTTGGAGTGATGGGGGTGAGGGCGAGGGTATATGATAGCAGGCAGGTAGGGTGGGGATGAAGTAGTTAAAGCTTTGCCTTACTACAGTCCATTCCTCCTGCTACTCCTGCGAGGCCCTCAGGATGCAGTATAGCCAAGACTTGCTCCTCCCATGTTGTTAGTTGTGGGGGAGGAGGTGGGGGTCTGCCACCTGTCCTCCGTACTGCAATCGGGTGTCTTGAGACCACGGAACGCACCTTCCCCCGTAGGTCCTTCCACCTCTTCCTGATGTCATCCCGTGTTCTTGGATGCTGTCCCACTGCGTTGACCCTGTCTACGATTCTGCGCCATAGCTCCATCTTCCTAGTAATGGAGGTGTGCTGCGCCTGTGATCCGAATAGCTGTGGCTCTACCCGGACGAGTTCCTCCACCATGACCCTGAGCTCCTCCTCAGAGAACCTGGGGTGTTGTTGAGGTGCCATGATGTGGTGTGGGTGATGTGTGAGGTGGTGTGTTTGTGTGTGTTGTCTGAGGTGCATGGATGGTGTGTGTGTGATGGTGTTGTGTGCCTGTGGGTGCTCATGTTGTTTCTGGTGGTGTCTCTCTCTGGGCTTCTTTCTCAATTTTGGTCGTAAGGGTTTGTGGGTGATGTGGGTGTGTGTTTTATATTGTATTGGGTGTGTGGGAGTGGTTTGTGTATGAGTATCAGGTGTGTGTATTTTGAATTGTCCAATGTGGTTGTGTTTTGAAAGTGTGTGTGTGTATTTTGAGCGCAGCGGCGTGTACCGCCAATAGTTTACCACGGTTGAAAGACCGCAGCGTGGATTTGTGGGTCATATTCCTGTTGGCCTGACGGTGGAGGTTTTGGTATCGCCAGTTTATCACTGACCTTTGGTGTGGCGGACTTGTGTGGGTGTCTGGATTTTGGCGGATTCCGGGCTGTGGGTCGTAAGAGCTGTAGCAGAATTCTGCCACCGCAGCGGTGTGTTGGCGGTCTTCTGCACGGTGGTAAGCGGGATTTAACGCCAATGTTGTAATGAGGGCCCATATCTCTTGACATGTGCTTGCTTGATTACTAACATTATACATGTCGTAGGTGCATCATCTTAATGTTAAGGTTCTTGTTGATCATCGATTGCCATTTTATTTGTGCTTCTTTGAATAGAGTCCTTAGCCTTGGTTTCCCCTTGTTTGAAGAGGTAGTTCATCATCATCAAATTATCTGTTTTGCAGCCTTTCAATATTGGAAGTAATGATTTTAAAGCCAGGTGACAGCACTGGATTCCAACATGTTTATATGATACCACCTTTCCTTTAAAGATCCAGTACCCTGAACTTGCAAGTCATAAAGATAAGCACCTCAGCCAAGAAGAGCTGTAGCTATAAAAACTGGTTGCTTCAGAAGAGGCTGCTGAAAAGGAGTGCCTCTCATGAAATTGTTCTGCCTTGTCGACCATGGAAAGGACTGCTATGCTTCTACTGACAGTGTCTACGTGCCTTCCCAGCTACTGGAGGGTTGATTCCATTAATCAGTCATTCCTGCAGGGCCTCTGTGCACAGTCTAGCATGTGGAACTAACAGAATGTGAGAAGCCATTGAACCCAGAAATGTTGACGGTCTCTTGAGGGAGGATAACATCCCGCACTTATACTGATTGGATAATACCATTATTCTGAAGGAACCATTTTCACTGAAGTTGAGTTTATCATTGTGCTGAGATCCTGGATTAAGTGTGTTGGAAATGGGTTCTTGAGTTACTCATTGAACCTGTGTAGATCTAAAATTGGATACCTGTCCTTAAGTCTTCTTGAGGTTAAAAAATCTGGATTTAAATACCACTGTTACCACTATGACAAGTGGACAGTCTCAGGGGGCCCTTTCTGAGGCATGGACAGGTTCTCAGCTTGAAGGAGGCAGAGATTTTGGTGAGACATCTTGCATATTGGAACCTGAATAAGCCCTCAGATAAACTTAAGGGTATGTCCATGTTGTACTATGCCATGGGCCAACATTTCCAATGTGATGAACTCCCCACAAATAATGAGGTTCTCCTCCCTTCATGGCCATGGTCCAGTGACACAACTGTGGTGACTGGTTGCTGTGGAGAGTCGAAACCACCTAGAGGCACTCCTATAACTAGGAGTGACTTCCTCTCTTGTGTCTGGCCAGCTGTCAGATCTATGATGAGCTAGAAGCAGCTCTGTAATGCAGCTGTGTGTAATTTGGCTGTCTATTGTAGCTGATTCAGATGACAGCCATGCAACTGTAATTCGCCCCTGTAGATAGACTGGCCTTGAAGCAGAGCATGACCAAAGTGCTAATAGTGCCTGAATTGTAAGACATCTAGCAATCTTGCAGTGTTGGTGTCTGGTTTGGTGTACTTGATGGCCTCATCCCCTTGGCGGTTGAAGAGAGACTCATCCTCAGAGGGCATATTTAATATCCTGTTGTAGAATTCTGACCTGAAAAAGGCCAACCATGCCAACAAAGAAGAGCTGCCCCTGCATACTGCCTGAAGGTGATACTTAATACATCCACTGCTGAATGGAGGACCGCTACTGATCCTTTCAAATGATGACCTTTGTCTTCTGCCCAATTCTCACCCAGAATCATGTCGAACAATAGGGCTTTGTCTGACCACATCTGGTGGTCATACAGTCCTAGGATGGTCTGGGAATTATCCACCCTTATGGAAGAGGCTGCCAAGGAGAGACTAATTTCCAACGTTCTCTATATACTACTGCATCCTCTGTCAGAAGGAGCTAGGGCAGGGGAATGTGGGATTTTGGAACTCTCTACAGGCTGCCTACATCACTGCCGAGTCTGCCTCAATAGCACGTGGGTGTTTCAATGAGGGCTTCTGTCAGGATTTAGGGTAATCAAAGATATGAGAACACAGGTCCTAGAAATGGTGGAAGACCAGTCATTGGAAACTCAAGAGATCGGGAGCACTAGCTTGCCAACTGCTTAAAATCACATATTCACTTTCTGGTGTTAAGGTCACATTCAGGTTAACAGTGGCAGACTCACATTTAAGATCATTCAGGGCTCTGGGTCTTCGCCCGGCAACCTATTGTTAGTTGCATTGGCTTTCACTGTTTACATACCAGTTCACATTTTTATCAGTCCCTCACATTTGTTATCTTTTCCCTCTTCTATTCCCTTGGTCCTTCCCTTTGGTAGTTCCCTAGCCTTCTTTGCCTCATTACATTTTGTCGTTGTTTGCCTCTTGTAGGTCTTTATTACTGGTGTGTTTGTGGCAAGGTCCTGGGGCTTACAAATCAATTCCTGGTTAGCCAGAAGCTCAAAAAAGCACTCTCAGCTACCAAATTCATTAAACATCTATCTTTATTTGTGATTACCTCTTCTCTCTATCAGCTTGATATACTCACCTGAGAGAACATAACTTGGCTGTGCCATTATGCGTTTCTGAAATGATAAGAAATCGTAATCAGCAACATATATAATGTGAGATCAGGTGTATTCATGTAAACATGGTGGACTGAAAAGTCATTTAATTAAAGTGCATAAATGTAGAAAAGTCATATGTATGTTCTGTAATGACATTTATGAATTGAAGTACATGTGTGTGCAATATTAGCCAAGTGTATTTTTACTGTGATATCTTGGTTAAATGATATATTTTCATAGTTATTCTTCATTTATTGTGGTTATGAGAAATGCACGTATAACCATGTATTTGAATGTGCATTCAATTCTATGTTAAGTTGGCTGGAGTTAAGGCCTGAAATGTTTTTCTGTGTTTAACCTTCAAGGTGGAGTTTTGCTCACGTTGCATGTTTCTTTATTTGCAGGTGCGTTTGCACAAGTCTCCAATTATTGAAGAGCTTATATTTCGTATTAGATAAAAGGGGTATGAGAAGATGGGTTGCCAAAAATGAGGAGTGTTAACGAGATGCAATGAAGAAGAACTCCTCCCTGGATTCCTGGACACTGCAGGGATCCAAGAACGCCCTGATGCTTGGTTCAAGAGATGAAAGGCTAATGAGAGTTGCAAATTACAAAAATGTGCACCGAAAGTGGAAAGTTACCGCTGCTAACGTTAGCTACTAAAAGTTCTACAGGGATTAAAGTGGTGTTTGGTTAGCTAGAAATGCAGATTACTTTTGCCCTCTGAGTAGTGGGGACTCTTAGAGACCTATGGCCTGATTAAGATCTTGGCAGATGGAATAATCCATCACAAACACAACAGATATTCTGCCTGCCATATTAAGATCTCATAGGATATAAAAGAATCGTAATACAGCTGATGGGATATCTGTCGCATTTATGACGGAGTAAACCTATCCACCAAGATCGTAATCAG
This sequence comes from Pleurodeles waltl, assembly GCF_031143425.1. NCBI lineage: Eukaryota > Metazoa > Chordata > Amphibia > Caudata > Salamandridae > Pleurodeles > Pleurodeles waltl. Next base: position 290,187,098 of record NC_090443.1, on the reverse strand, counting down.
GCCCTTAGAGAGGTACAGACCTTTTTTCCTTTGCTTGGCTGATATGGCTTTATGCTACACACATCTCTCTTCTGCAGAACCTTTACTGAGGTCTCTATGGTGCTGACACTTTTGATAAATTTTCTTATTTCCATGAATTGGAGATTTCTTAGGTTTCCTTTAGCGTATTACAGTAATTAGATCATTTAGGATTAAACGAATAGGCAGGAGGATAGGAATCTGGACTTTGATCATCAAGTACTTTCTCTTATCTTCTGTATAATTTTGTACGATTTAATAGGATTCAACACTATGAATCACCTTTGATGATTTTGTACTGATATGGTATGTTTTTGTGACTCATTTACTTAAGTCTGACTTTGAATTTGTAATAAATCTTTTGTACTTTAATCACGCCTCTGAGATTCAATGAGTGTCCAAATGGGTTACACTGTGAATTGATTGAAATATATTAATGTGTCTCTCCATCCCCCTCGGAACTCCTAAAAAGATTAATCAGACCTAGAAAATTAGTGAATTGAGCAGACGCTTGATCAAATGGTAGCAGAGTGATGATGGATATTGAGGAGAGATAGAACCCTGTTTCTAGATTAGGTAGTCCCCAGAGCCCAACCTCTAGTGCCCATGTCCAGATCTTGGGGGATCAGCAGAGTTGTGGAGATTTGGAAGGGAGTTATCAGCGATGGAGGTGTGAGTATCAATAGGGTTGCAAATTGCAGTGGTTCATATTGAGTTTGCAGTGTTTCTGGGTTTGGATGGTGTCTTGTGGAGATGTTTGAATGTTGTGTGACTGTGGTGATTTGTAAAGAAGTTGAAAAGGTTATTGGGTCCCACGTGGTTGGGAGAGTATTAAAAGGTATAGAAGACACCATGTTATAATTGTCTGCTAAGTTGGTTGTGTTCGTCATGAGACGTTGTTGACAGCACAGTTGAGCCAGGGACTTATATTTGTGTGAATGTGAGATGGTAAAGTGGATCTTAATGCGCAGAGTGAATACTAATCTGGATGATACCCCGAAGGTCACGTTTTCATTCAGAGTGTTTGTGAAACATTTTCTGTGATTGGAAAGTGTTGATTCTTTAGTGGAGCAGACAAAGGTTATTGTATTGTATTTTGTTATACGTGTGAAATTTTGAAGGGAGTGTGTGCGTGCAGATTGTAAAGAAGTGTGAACTGCTGCAAGGAGCCAGATTGACGTCACAGTGTGCTGTGCTGTCATAGTTCAGTAAGTGTGTTGCCAGGCTGCTATTGGCTGAAGACTTCATGAGGGGTCACACTGCGATTGGTGGTCGTTGCAGAACACAGGATTGTGGATATGATGTTATTTTTTATTTGAAACAAAATTTTATCGTGGTTACTGAGTAAGTGGTTCAAAATTATGCAAGATTTCTTTAGAGGAGATGTCCATATACCTAGTAGAGAGGGAGAAGAGGCACCTCCTGAAGATACACCAGATCATTATATGGCGATTAATATAGGGCTCCATACATGTATTTGGCTTAGTCAGAGGCACAAGATCACTCAAAAAGAAGGTGCATTGAGGTTTCCACAATATGGCGCATTCAATTTAAGAATTATTGATAAGTGAGCAGGGTGTTGTATGAAATGAAACAGCCTCCTAGACCTGCACTATATGAAGCACTTAAGGGCATATTTATACTTTTTGGTGCAAAACTTTACTAACGCAGTTTTGTATCAAAAAGTTTTGCACCATTTTTGAGTGCCAGCTGGGCACCATATTTATGGAATGGTGCAAGCCGGCGCTAAGGGTAGGTTAGCGTAAAAAAAAAAATATCAGCCAGGTGGGGGTGGTGGTATGGGAGAAGGGGGTTTTGCACCAAAAAATGACTTGGGGCAGATTAGAGTAAACATAATGACTCTAACCAGCCTAGCGTCATTTGCTGACGCAAAACCTTCCATACCACATGACTTCTGTATTAGAAAAGACAGGAGTCATGCCCACCACCCCAATGGCCAGCACAGGCATGGCCTGGGCATGGCCATAGCACCCAGTCCCCCATCCTCCACTGTCCCTCTGGTGTGGGTGGAGATGTCCCTGGGCGGGCACCTGTGGGCTTATTTCATGTTCCACCATGGAAATAGGCCCACAGGTCCCCAAATGCCTACCCTACTCAGGCACTAACTTATGGTGAAAAGCAAGCTTTGCACCATTATTTAGACCCCTCCTCCCCCCATGCGTGATTTTAGCACCGGGGGATAAATATGGCGCTAGGGCCATAGAGTCATTTTTTGCACGGGAACACCTAACTTGCATCTCATTGACGCAAGGTAGGTTTCCACCTTCAAAAAATGAGTTTAACTCCATAACTTTGGCGCTAGACGGGTCTAGCGCCAAAGTATAAATATGGAGTTCGTTTTGAACTGTATTTGCGTGAAAAAAATGACGCAAATTCGGTGCTAAACAAGTATAAATATAGCCCTTAATGCTTGGGAATGTGCTACTCATGCCAGAAAGAGAGAGATATCAGGGTAGAGCCCGAAGAGTTGTGACCTGTGCCTAGGTGGGATGCGGAATAGAAAAGTTGCAGAACTGACATGATGGAGGGAGTTAGACTTTATCCAGCCCTAATGACTGAAGCAGTTAAGGGAGAGAAGGAGAAGAAAAATAATAAGAAACAGAAAGAGGGAAACAGTGGGAAATAGATGACATGAGTGAAGTCAGCAACAGTGATTCTCAAGGTAATCTTTTGGATGGGTAGCTGTCCAAACGTCTACCCCCATTCAATGAAGCACGGGAAGAGCGTAGAAATGGTACTGGTGGGAATGGAAAGATTGTGTTTGCCACTGCCCCGACAAATGTGACCCTTAGTTCTGTGGGAGCCACTCTAGCTAATATACCTTATAAGCCAAGAAGTGAGGGTTTAGGAATTTGTGCTCCCTGTTGATCCTACAACGAATCTTGTTGATGCTCTTATTGTTCCAGTTACTATTGGTCCTTTGGTTCCTATGTGTAAACCTGAAGGCCAAGGAACAATGACTTATAATTTAGACGTACCAAATACAGTCGGTGGGCAAAGTAGAGTTCCAGCAACTCCTGATACTAGTCAATGTGTTCCTTTGGTTCCAACACATGCTAGTACTCCATTCGTGGCAGAGTGATGATTCGACTTTGAATCTCTCTGGGTGTACTTCTATAGGTACTTGCCAGAAAATGCCAACTACTGCAACTTCTCTGAGGGAACCACATTTAAGTCTTAGCAGTGTTGTACAGCGAAATTAGAATGTGTCTAAAGTTCTTGTGGTGACTCAAACTATTAGTGCCAAAGAAATAGATGAGTGGGTGAAGTTTTTTAATGAGAGTACCCCTTCAAGAGAAAGTGTGAGTACAGAGTTGAGTCAGGGAAGAGAGAATTTAGTGGATGTGATGAAACTCAAATTAGAATCGGATGAGATGATTAATGGAAATTTTGAATTGGGTTAACTAGATTCTTACCATGAGAATGAACCTGTGTTTATATGTAAGGACACTACCAAGCGTGCAGGTCAAGTTCATGGCAAGCTAGCGGAAATAGCCCAAACGTATGAGGTAGATTTGTACAAGACCAAAGCTTAACACAGGAGTTATCAGGTGTGTCTTAATGAAAAAGACATAATTAACATGAGAATTCCGGGAATGAAAAACCCAAATTAAAGAATGAATTCAAAACATTTGGAAATGGAATGATTTGAATATGTGGGAAGTTGGATGGAAGAAAAAGAAAGATATAAAGAAACCTACAGGAGAACCACCTCCTTTAGCAGGAGAGGGGGGTGCAGCACATCTACCACTGAAAGAAGTGCTTGGTGGAAGTTATGTGCCTTGGAGAAGAAGTGAACCTGCGTCATTTATTTATGAATTCCCAAAATTGAGAGGGCAGCCATTGGAATGGTCCAAACAAGTTGAGAGGTTTGTGATGCAAGTGTTATGGGGTGATCTGAACACATTGTTTGACATTGTGGTTCTGAGTGATTTGTGGGCAGAATGTAAGGTATCTGTTCAGTGGCCTGAAACGGGGCCACTGAGAAGTGCAGTGATGAAAGGTCCTTCATCGTTGGTGATGAAAAAGGCTCAACATGCTATGACATTTTTGAAGTCAAAAGTACGACCCCAAAATATACAGTGGGTTAAAATTGACAGGACGACAGAGGAACCAAAATAATCGATTCATGCTTATTATAAGAGACTGTTGCAGGCATTCAAGCAATATAATAGAAAGGAGATGCTTGAAACCAAAGAAATATGTCATTTTGTGTCAAGGGTTGTTACAGGATTGAGACCTGACATTGGCATGATGGTTCAGCAGCATTTGATTTGTTGGCAGAAAAGGTCAGTGTATGACATTTTGAGATATGCCAAATATTGAAGCAACAAGCCTGAGATGAAACAGAAGATATTAAAGAAGTTGATGCTTGCCCAGATGAAAGCAGCGCAGAGAACTAGTTGGATTCAGCTGTTTGTGGGTAATGTTGGTGCTATGCAAGGTGTGTATCAGCAAGGACTGAGTCCAGTGCAGGGTAGAGGTCGAGGATGTTCCTATTGGTCCTAGAGCTGAAATGGATGTTAGTAGCCTGAAAAAGGCAACCCTTTGGCACATCTGTAACAAAATGGGACATTGGGAGATGGAATGCATCTTAATCCTGCTAATGAGCTCCAAAATTCAGGGTTTGCACCATCTCAGAGTGCAAGTGCAGAATGTGTGGCAACAGAGGGGTCAAAATTTGAATGTGCCCCAAGCTCCAGTGATGCAAGTTCCAGGGCCTCTGATGCCACCTCAGAATGCTACAGGTCCTAGGCTAAATTCAAATCAGGTACCAAATATGAACATAAATGTGATGAATGATAATAATTCTTTCCAACTATCTCCCATGTTTGACACCCATGGGGAATTTTAACTCCAGTCAGTCAGCCTGGTGGTGCCTGAGAGGGGATGAAGACTGCATATTTGGTGCAGCCTTGGAGGTAGACCAGAGTGGTCCATTTGTAAATAGAGAAGTGAATGGCCACACCGTGTCATTTTTGGTTTTACACTGCTGATACCCACTCTAGTCTCAGAACAGTAGAAGTCCTAAACCTACCACTCTCAGGAAAAATAATTTAATTAATTAATTAATTGTAGGAATAGCAAAAAACAGATGACGACTCTAAAAACTGCAGCAATACCAGTGAAAATATGGCCTCTTGAAGAGGAAGCACCAATTTGTGGTGTGTGATTTCAACCCAGTAAATCTTCTGGGAAGGGATCTACTCTGTAAACTGAATTGCATCATCTAGTGTATGCCGACTGGCATAGAGATGCAGACTCATGATGAGGATGTTGCCTTTAAAGTGACAAATGATGGTTCTTACTGTACATAGATTACTCTGCTGACTATTGATGATTTATCCCCAGATTTGAAAAAGACACAAGTGAACCGGAGTGTGGGATTTTTCCGGAAAAGATATTGGACTGATTGAAGGTGTTGAGCCTGTCCGAATCACAGTCAAGCCAAATGCTGTGTATCCGAGAACACCACAATATAATTTGACACCTGAGAAGACTGCTGGGATAACTCCAGTAACTGAGTCTATGATCCAACAGGGAATCTTGAAATAAATAATGGGAAGTTATTGCAATTCTCCTATTATGGGCTTGCAGAAGGTGAATGGGAAGTACAGGATTGTACAGGACATGTGAAGGGTGAACATCATTGCTGATTTGTTGTCCTGTGGTACCAAATCCTGTTGTGATATTGTTCCAGATTCCATGTGAGGCTGAGTGGTTCGGTGTCACTGATTTGTGTCAAGTCTTTTTCTTGATACCGTTGCATGAGGATAGCCAATTCCTCTGTATTTTGGTTTGAAAATCGTGTTTTGGCATTGTGCCAAGTCCTGCAAGGGTATACGAAGAGCCCTTTTTTTCAACCAGACTTGTTTAAAAAAACTTGGAGTCCCTGGTCATGCCTTGTAATTCAGTTCTGATACAATATATCGACAACCTATTGGTGGCGTTGAATACTCAAGAAGTTTGCAAACAGGAAACTATTACTCTTCTGTACCACCTGGCTGAGAATGGAAATAAAGTATCATCAGGAAAGTTGCAGTATTATTAGACAGAAGTTCAATATCTTGGACATCACATTGAGAAAGGAGTGAGGAAAGTGTCATAAGAGAGAATTTTAATCATTTTGAAATCGAGGGCCAGATTTATACTTTTTGATGCAAAATTGCACTAGCACAGTTTTGCGCCAAAACTTTTTACACGGGCTAACGACATTTCTTAGCACCGCCTGTGCGTCAAATTTATACTTTCACGCATGGTGGCGCTAAGAAGAGGTTAGAGTAATTTCTTTTACACTAACCATTGTGCTATGTCGTAAAACAAAATGACGTTAACGCAGAAAAAATGACTCTAATCCGGTTTGCGACACGGAAAATGTGGTAAACTGGATATGCGCCATTTTTCACTGCAATAGCGTCAAAAAGCGACGCAAACGCAGCAAACAGTGCTATTGAGACCCAAAATGGATCGCAGAAGCCAGGAAAGACCCCAGGGAGACCTCAATCTACCAGGAACCAGCCAGGAGGATACAGACAAGACCCAGGGGAGAGACAAGAAGAAGAGGAAGTGTTGTTTCAGCGCAGAGGAGCATGAAATACTGTTCAGAGAGGTGACGGAGCACCAGTATCAACTCTTCATCACCTCTAAATTGCCAATTGGGAGGAGAGAGCAATTTGTCAACAAATTGTGGACAAGAATAACAGTGTGGCAGAGGTCAGGAGAACTGTCACCGAGTGTAAGAAACGCTGGCATGACTGCAAGCGCAGGACAAAGGAGAAAATGGCAAGGAACAGGAAGGCAGCACTGCAGACTGGAGGTGGGAGTCTGGCACCGCAGGAGGCCCTGGACGAGATGGAGGAGATGGTTGCAGCTGTCATCCCCGAGGAGATCGTCACAGATATCGCAGGATAGGACAGCGCAGACTTCCAGGAAAAAACACATATGCAGAATAAGTTGCACGGGGGACCAAAATGCCTTAATGACACATGCAAGAAGGGGGAGGTACATACCTACTACACAATGTATGTCTGCCCTGGAAATCACGCAGTGGAAAGGGCAAAGGGGCACGGCACAGGTGCATGGGCTGTGCAGGGGTATCCAGGGGCACAGCACAACACAACACCGACAACCTTTGCATGGGGGTATATCCCCATGCCAAGGCTGCTGGAAATGCGAAAGCAGACCAGGAGGGTAGGGTAGAACGTAAAACTGGGCTGCTGTCACAGGGCAGCTGGTATTGTCAGAATGTAAACTATAGGACAATGCCCAGTCTCAGGCCATTGCCTCATCAACATTTACCATTGACAACACTTGCCACTGCTACTTGTGCTGTGTGTGCTGCTCAATTAGGAAATGGCAGTTAGGTGCCTATGGCACAAACACACTCAAAATGAGGGTTCAGTATGACTACGTGATCAATCCCCTTCGATCCCTATCCAAGTGCAACTCCTGTCAACTGCTCATGTCCATAGACTCAATAAACATCAGGCACTGTCACTTACATTATGAAGTACACAGCAGATATCTCGTACCCATGCTGCCCATTCCAGGTTCTACCCATGCCTGTGTCACAATTGCTGCAATGCCACCATGCAACATCTCAAGTGTCATAGTGCTAAGACAACAACATTGAGGGGGAGGACATATGTGTGTAGCTAGTGAAACATACCCGCACAGTTGTAAGAGGAAATGGAACTCTGCCAGGCCCATCAGTGCAATGCAATGTAGAACACATACGCAAATATCAACATGAGAAACTACCAATGCTGACACCTGTAGCGTGTCATGCCAATGCAAAACATGGTATGGTGCTAGGTCTCAGCACTGTAAAGGTGTATGTGAAAAATGATAGACTGGGTCAGGGCCATATTGTTATGTGTGGTGCATGTGGCATCAGAGCACCAACAAGCATTGCAAGTCATCACCATGCTAATGGTAGCAGAGGGAGGGTTGATTAGGACAAGAAGGTGGCAAGCCACAATTTAGACAGAACCTACACCTAGAGGATGTGATGCAGACAATTCCCCAAACTGCCCACGCTACATGTGACATGCAGGTGGGGCATAGGCCTGAGAGAATGCAAATATTAATGACAGGAACAATGAACGGGAACCCAGATTACAATGTTCCACCAATAGGAAGTCAGTGACATCACATTACAACTGCCACAACAAAGACACACTAATTGTACAATATCTGATTGCAGAGGACGATGGCTCTCCTGTGGATTTGCCTGTCCTGGATGACCAGCTGAGAACCATCAGCCAGGAAATCCTCCAAGATGTCCTGGGAACCCTCCAGACACCACCTCCAGTCGCAAGGAGGAGCACACATGTAGCTGCCATCCCAGAGGACCCCCACACCCCCCCCCCAATAGTACGACCTGCCAGCTCCAACACAGCTGAGGACTCTGATGACACTGGGACCACCTATGAGAGGGCAGTTGTGGGAGTTCAGCGGGAGCTGGCCAAGGAGGTGCGGGTGGGGATGCCAACTATGGCAGCCAGCCTTGAGGGGATGCGCATGTGCATGATGACATCCGCAGAACAGTCAGCAGCCATGCAAGTCCAACAATCACTACTGCAAGGACTACAACAGTGTGTCAGTGACCTCACCACTGCAGTGAGGGGGTTGCTACAACAACTGGCCTCCCAAACTTTTAGCTGCATGCATGACAACAATCTAGACTCCCTCAGGGCAGACATGGCTGACTACCACAGGAATGTTGCTGCCATACTCAATAACCAGCAGCTCCTCCTTGCTGCAGTTATGCCCATAATAGTTCCACAGTTGGCAGCTACCGGGAATTCGGAGTCCACGTCTCCAACCACTGAAGTGTGTGTTGCCCCCTCAAACCCACCACCACCACCATCAAGGGCAGAGGAGACGACACACACATCAGAGGATGAAGACGTGGAACAGATCACCTTCACCCGTAGGAGTACCCGGTAGCACTAGCCAATGCCACATGGGCACTGTTTTTCCTTTTTTCCTTTGTCCTGTGCTTGACAACATGCCAAACTTCCTATAGTTGGTGACATGCACTCTTCTCCGACACATTGTTAGCCTTACCACTATGGACTGCAATTGTCTCTCACTACCCAATTGGCAACTAATGTTCCTCTGCACTGATTGACACTCCATCGCAGCATGTCCAATGACACGTCCCTCAACATTGCACTTGTGTTGCGTCACAATATAATGCTTCACACTAATGGACTCACAAACCAGAACTATGTAAATATTGTACTGCAGCTCTATAAAATAAACAGCACCTACACAACCACTTTGTCTCTGTGTAATGTGACACATCTACTTTGCTGGAGATTTGTGATGCATGTAACATGTCAAGGGTCACAGAATGTCAATACAAGACTGCAGAAATAATGTGGACTGATATCTATGCACAAGGGTCTGTATTTTAAAATCATCTGTGCTGCTTGTGGCTCATTTTTGTAGTAAAAGCATCACTATCTCACAAAGTATTATTGCAGTTTGTAAGTTTGTGCTGCTGTTGAGTTGAAAAATGAGTCAAAGGCTGTGTAAAAATAGTATACGTCAGGCCCAAGGTATCTACAAGATTAAACTCACTGCTGGCCACATCCTCTACAAGACAATCATTGTGTATGTGACATTTGACTCAAAACATAAATGCCATAACCACAACATACAGCAGGAATGGCTGTGTAAGAGTGTTTGGCCAATAACGTCACCTGGAGATACAATTTAAACCCGTAGGCGGCAATTTTGTATATTTAACCTCATAAGAAATGGACACCACTCAGTTTATCAGGGTTCATATGCACATCAGGATGCAGGCAGTCGTCCCACAGTGCTTAAGATTCCAACACAGGACCCAAAGGATGACAGCTTAAAAATCACACCTACCTGTCCAATACATGGAAACCAATAGTCACCTTGAGTGGTGGGAACAATGGATGGCAGATGCATTGAGAAGTAGCTTTCTTGTAGCTGCCAATGTGACAGCTCAGTTGGAAGTGGAAACTAACATGTCAAGAGTGGGGTGTGGATGCAGGACGGAATATACAGGCCAAAACAAATTTGGCACTGTACACTCATGCAAAGGCCCAGATCCCCAAGCATATGACACATACCATAAAAGAGTACCTAAAACGTTATTAACTATGTCTAAAAGAAAACTTTAAAGTATGTCACACACCTATATCAACCTAACCTGTCCTAACTATACATTACCCACAACTGGCCCTAACTACCCTATTCTAAACGTACTTACCACATGTAACTAAACACTCTAAACATTAACCCCCCCACCGCCCTTATATGACGGGACACACGTAGGACAACATATACTAACCGAAACAGATACTAACTAATACTAAACCAATATATTTTTTTGTATTTTTTATATATATGTATATGTATATATATATATATATATATATATACATTTTAATGATAGAATACACAAAAGCCCCAACATCAATCCCCACCCAGCCACATACAAACTAACATGTAATAATCTAACTCCCCCACCCCACAACCTACCTATCCTATCTAAACTAATAGCCTACTCTAACCTATCACTAAACCCAATAATAAACAGGATAAGGAAAGAGGAGGGAGGGGACGGAATTAAGAGTAAGGCAATGCAGGACTTAGAGGTTTGCCCTCCTCAGAGTTTTCTGAATTGATTTGAGCCTCCGGCTATTCCGATCAACGTTCCACTGGAACTGTCCATTTTCTTCAGGACTTTCCGCATGTCCCTCTGTAGCTGCCTGAATGCGGCCATGTCCAAAGCAGCTGCTGTGGTGGTCTGTGTCCCTGATGTTGTAGCAACTGCAGGTGCCATGGTCGGGGTGCTGGAATTGACGGTGCAGCAGGTGTTGTGGCTGTAGCTCCGGCGGTTGAGGGTGCAGCAGGTGTGGATGAGGTACTGGTGCCCACTGTGCCACTGCCTGCAGTCGGGGTGGTGGCGACACCTGTTGTGTCCAATGTTGGACCCCCTTGGCTAGAAGCCCGCCATGCTCCAGTGGCTCTCTCTCGACGATAGCGTCTTGCCATCATTCGAAAGCCAGACTCCACATCCAGGATATGCCTAGATCGCACTGCTCGCCACTAGAACTCTCTAATCTCTGCGGCATTTATGTTGGCAGCTGTAAAAAAGAGACAGGCAAACATTAGTGTCATCATTGTGTGATACATGTACAGAGGATAATCTAACACTCTCCCTCAAATTGCACATGCAGTCCAAATCACAGTACAGATGATAGATTGTCCCTTGGGAATTACATGGCAACGCGGCCTACCCATCAAGTATTTAACAAGGTGTGTACCAAATTAAGTGATCTGTGCATTTATGTAGTGCAATGTGTCACAATGCAAATGCAGCAAGTACTCAACATGTGACAGGCTGACTAATCCCTATCATCTGGATCAACTTCAAGGCACACAAGACCTGTAATTTGCATTTGTAAATGGCAGGATGGTATGCAGTTGCTAATCTTAAGGGGTCAGTGTTGTTTGGGACACATGCATGCTTGAAAGAGATGTCTGTCATCTACACTGTGACCATCACACCAACCTATATATATTTTCTCCCCCTACCCTGTGCCTCAGGTGGGATGGGCAGGCAATACATCATCACAACCGTCAAGGACAACCACAAAGCCTTGTCCAGCTGTACATGGATTTAGTGAGTGGAACACATGTAAGGAGGCCTGCCAACTAGGAATGAGGTATCCATTGGTCAATCACATCTACATTCATGTTTCTATTTGTAGACAACCATCATCACATTTCACCTACCCATTTCCTAAATCATCCACATTGATGCAAGCACACATCTGGCCTTTACCTGCAAGCACGCCTAAAACATACCACTTAAGTGCCACGTAAATGGAATACTACATTTGGGGCTAGATGCTGGGGGACAGTCACCCATACAGTCCTACATGTACATTACAATACAAGGATGCACAATTTAGTGTGGAAAACTGATGCATCACTGTCTTGTGTAAATTAGGGTATGACTTGCTGTCAGTATTCTGACACTGGACCACCTCCAAATCAAATGTGGGCCTACATGTGGCTACCAATCACCTTGTTCACCTGCTGCTGCCTATTGCGCAGCACAAGACTCCCAAGATACGACTCTCTGCCAGTGAATGTCTAACCCTCGCATGGAACACTATGCCAACCTCCAGTCAAGTCATATATCAGATCACGTGCCAGCTCATCATATCTTGCAATGAGTCCAACACACAAGGGTCAATCACACAACAGCTACAATCACGACACAGGACAGACATTTTCACACCTACTGGATACGTCTGGGTCCTCAAATCGAGCCACTTCCCCGATGGTATAGGGGGCCGGTCCATCTGTAAGAAGTGGAAAGGAGATATATGCTAAATGTCTGATCACTGTACAAAATTGGGAAGAACATATCACAGTGTGTGACATTTTATATGATTGAGCTGCAGGTCAGGCATGTAGACACTCCAACAGACATACCACTGCAAACTTGCATTGACACTGACACTCCATTGAGTGATAGACACACATATGCACACATGCAATGGCCCTAACAATCATGTGGTGCTAAACCTGACTGCACACTTTTGTGGCAAATCCATTTCAGATGGTACTCCATTTCATTTTGTGTTATTGGGTGACAATTGCAATGGCACTTCCCTGGTGCACTGCAATACAAGTGACTCAGATATTGTGGCTTGTGCATCAAGGGACAATGAGTAACTGTGTGATGGACATGTGGGTCGATTTTCAGTCAGCAATCATCGTGCTTTTAGTGGTCCATAATAGATGTGGCACAGTTGTATGTAGGTAACAAATGTCCCAGTGGCAGTGTCCCCTAAGCCGTATATGTCCCGTATGACAACATGATGGCAGGTATCGTGTTTGTGTAATTATGACAATGTAGCGCTAAACATGAATTGCCCACTTTGCTGTCCCAAAACTGCAAAATATGGTATGCTTACATTGTCTTAGCTGATCATCATTGACAGAATGCATGGGCACAGGTGTAGTCATTGCACCTGAAATGTGTCACTCAGGGCCATATGTACCTATATCCGGTATTGTGATTCACACATTGCGAGACTTAGCAACTAGCAATTAGCAAGTTGGATGATCAGAGGTAGAACCTTCAAAATGACACTGTTTGCAAATAAAAAATGGGGTAGCAAATTACCTACCTCTTAAATCATGATGAGCTAGGTCTCATTTTGCAAACCCCGTGGAAATGGCAGCACTCACAGGGGTGCTGGCCTGCTGAGCTCAGCAGACCACCATGTCTGTGACTGATTTCATATTGAGATGTAAATATTCGTTGAAATGCAGCAATATTTCAGCAGGGGTGAACAGAAAGTATTTTAACAACCTATTTCATTACTAAAAGAGTTTTTTGGAAGCGGTCAGTGGCCCGTGGCCCGTGGCACAACTTCATGCTCAGAAAAAGTTTTTGACCATTCATTCACAAAGAGGAAGGTATCCCATGGGGACCCCACCCCTTTTGAATATGGGTTTGCATCAAGTTGAAACAGATGGAAACTGAAATAGCCTAGTGCTGGCATTTGAGCCCAAGAATAAAAGAAATAGCCGCCTGCGACTCAATGATAGAATTTGGACGCATAATCCTAAATGCCACTAGAAAACCCTGTTTTGTTATTGTGCAATCTGATAGCAGAATGGCAAAATTTGGTTGGTGCATTTGAATGAATATTTGTCCTGACGTAAACAAAAAAAATCTATAAACTTAGCCATTAGTGAAAGTTATAAATAGCTTGGAACATATGGCCCTGAATAATCACGGACGTGGCTCAACGAAACTCTGGACTGCATTGTTACCATGTATGAACATATGTAATACATCTCATTACTGGTACACTAACAGTTTGTTCAACTTGCATTCCACATGGCCACAACCATTGCATGCAGCATGTCACGACATCTGCTACTGTCACTCTGGAGCTTTCTACTGTACACATTTGTCAATGTGATACTCACCAACAGGGCCACTGATCACCACACCCAGGTGGTCCAGCATGTCCTGTTCTCGGGCTACCAGGTCAGCCCAGTGATGCTTCAGCTTGTGCTCGTTCCAGGAGGTGTTGAATATTCTTTTAAGGTGGAAGAGCACCTTCTCCCAACGCAGCCATCTTGCCTCTGTGTGATACCCCTGTATCACACAGCCCTCTGCCTCCAGCATCATTGGAAGGAAGTGGCACACCAGTCACACAAATGCCCCAAGCTCCTCCTCAACCATGCGCCCCAGCCTCGCCCTTCCCGACATGGTACAGTACAGTATTTTGACAATAAAATGAAAAACAAAGGACAGGAAAGTAGAAAAAAGGAAACTTACAAACCCCAATGACGGACCCTATTTAACCCAACTAATCTAACCCATAAACAGACACCTGACAGTACAAATACAATTCTGACAACAATAAAAGACAGAAAAACACTTACACAGGTACAAAATACAATAAGGATACATCAAAAGATAGACCACACAAGAGACAATATTTACAATCTACAAGACAGCAAGACCAACACACAGTCAAGAAAAATCATAGACTGCAAAGTGAAAGTGAAACTACACCCACTGTACCATGTCTGTAAACAGGATTTCCTATTACATCACCTCCTGTCCCCTTTGCGCCCCGTTTTCTGTCTTCCATGTAATGTTTTTGACGCTTAAGTAGATTGTGTGAATATTTTTGATGCATAAGCTACATGTGCGTCAAAATCCCACGCATTACCGGGAAACTACTATTTTATGGATATCCGCATGCATGGGCTGCGCTGGTGGAAGTAACGCTAGGGACCCATTGATGCTCAGTGTGCGTTTGTGTCTTTTTTGACGCATTTGCATCAAAAATTCTAACTCAAACTGTGTTTGCGTGATTTTTCATTATTTAACATGCATGCAGCCTATATCTAGACGAAGATAGGATGGTATGGCCTTCAGTGTGTGTTCTAGTGTTTGGCCACATGTGTTAGACCATGCATTTGCGGCCCACATTTCTACTATCTTTGTGCAGAATTCGCTTTTTTTTTTACGGACGCAAAAGCAGCGCAAAGTTTGGTAATTTAAGTGGAATAAATGACGGCAAGGCTGCTACAAAAATAAAAATCACGGCCTATGTGTTTTGTGTGTGAATTGACTGTTACAACTATTTGTGTGCTTCTATTGGAACGGCATGCAATACATTAGGCGTGATGTTCATATATGAATGTGCTACAAATGGGTATCAACATCAGATGGAAATCAATGAGGTACAACAGTCATGACATGTGTTTGTAATATGTGTCGACTCATTTGCTGTGTGTAGTTCTTTGACTTTGGGGACAATACATTTCCCATGATAAACAATACACAGGGAAGATCGAGGATGGCTGATGAGGGCTATGTTGGGTAGGTTACCCCTCACATGTCATTAATTGTTGCCTACCACTTCATGGTGACTTGTGTGTAAACTACCCATAAGTCAGGCATCTGAATATATTTGATAGGTACAGCGTTTGTGACACTGAGCCTCAATTCCAATCATAAAATTGTCATGTATACATCAGTTTGACTAATGTAAATCACCTATGTTCCTCCTGTGGCTGTGGTGGATCAGCAGCCCAGGCTGCATGTGTTTACATATTTTCAGAGGTGCATTGCACAAAAGTGCCCAGTTCAAGTGTGTGGGCATGTGTACCCTGTGTCAGTATTGGGCTCCATGGTGTTACGGTTTCGTGCAGGTCTAGTCAGGAGTCTGTTGGGGCAACCCCTGAGTTCACAGAGTATCTTTCAAAGCAGATTTGTCCTAAAGCTGAAGATCACCTAAAGGCATACAAGCGATAGGGCAGCTATGGTACAGCAGATAATACAGAAGAGTGAAGACAGAGCAACCTTAGTGTGGACAAATATGTAACGGATCAGTAATGGACAAACATGCAGGGCTCATCACTACTTTTGCACACAGGGTAGGGCTCTGAACTTTCCACAGCAACAGGGAAGGTCCTTGCCTCTGCGCAGATTAATTTCATAGCTAGTCACCACGCAAGAACCATCGAAAGGTGGCGGCAGAAGTGAATCTGTGTCTGGACCCTCAGGGCACAAACATGGATTGTTCTTAGATACACAATACTAGCCCTTGTTAGTTGGGCTGGAGGCACAGTAACAAATCCAGGAATACAGCCATAGTACACTATTACTGTTTGGCACTAATGAATACATGCAAACCAGCAAGGGATGGGGGCTGGATTAGCCTCCTGGAAACCATGTGCCAGTACAAATACAAAATTAAACAATTCTATACAGTTGAGGACTGATAGTACACTTACCAGACACAATACCCCAAGAGGAAACGGAGGGCAAGGGAACCAACTAGGAGGCAAATGCAGGCACCGGGAACAGGCTCTGGTTGATGCAAAGACTGGAACCGGGCTGGCTAACAGGAAGCAGGCTCTGTCAAGAACAAACATGAACAAGGCTGAAAAACAGGGAGCAGAGTCTGACTGGAATAAGCAGGAACAACACTGTGGAAACAGAGAGCAGTTTCAGGGGTACTCAGAACTGTAACACAATCCAACAAGGGCTCTGGTACACAAATGAATTGTACTCCAATTCACGACGAGGAGCTTCAGAGAATGGCAGCTTCTAAGCAGTTCCAGGCAGCAGCAAGGCCAGGGCAGAGTCAAATGGCTTGGCTGCACAAGAGAGCTGACAGGTGTGTTCAGCTTCAGTCTCTTACAAGTCCTGGAGGACAGAATCCACTATAAGGGGCCAACCGGACTTTTCCCATGGGAAGCTATGGACAGAAGATTACAGGTCTTACCGACTACCACGCAGTGCATTATGGGACCTGAAGCCCATGCAGGCTAATGTAGTTTTAATATGGCATGCCATATAGAAAAGGGAAGCAAACAGGAGTCAGAATGGGGGTCTGGGTGAGTGTTGATGATGATTCCCAGGGTACAGATAGTCCATTTACACCGCCCCCTAGAGAAGGGAGGGCAGAGACTTAAAATATGGCTGTGGCAGGACTTATTACCAGGAATGAACTGTGCAGGGCATGTCTTGTGACCATTGCTTGTCATACCTGGGATACTCTTGCTATCCATTTTCATGATGGATAGCAAGCTCCTTGCACAGTTAGCAAATGTCACACTTACTAATGTCAAGGGTCTGTTCATACATTCCTGTTACCAATGCTATTTCACATCCACTGCCTCATGTATGATGCACTTATTTACCTTATGATTGAAGATATCATAGGTGTGTGTCATGTGCTACAGTAGACCATGTAGGCAACATGGATGTCTGTCATAGCTGTGGTCCTATGACTTTGCCCTTCATGTGTGAAATAGAAAATATGTTTTTATACAAACTGTGTGTGATGTTTACTGTACAATCACACGCATCAAATGTGATGTGGCATCAGAAGTAGTCAGATTTGTCTTTGTGACATTCTCCCTGAGGTAATGCTCAGATTCCTAAAGAACATGTGATACATAAGTAATTACCCAGAGCAGGATTCAGTGATAAAGTGAGGTGTCTAATTCCATATCGTAACAATGTGTTTATAGTGACTATTGTTGAAAAAAGTTTTGAACTATCTGCTGTCTGCGACGCATTCCTGCAGCTGTGTTTGGATGTTCCCCCTCATTTTCCTTGGCACCATCTGCCTCCTCCTCTTCAGGCAGTTCTTGTTCAGTTTCATATAGGGGGATTTTCCTCCTAACACAAATGTTGTGCAGGATGGCACAAGTCAATATGATCTTGCAGACCATTTCTGGGGAATATAGGAGGCTGCCTCCGGTGATGTCCAGGCCCCTGAATCTGGACTTCAGGATGCCAAAGGTCCCTTCAACAATGGTGCATGTCCTCCAATGTGCCTCATTATAGGCACACTCTGCTGCTGTGCTTGGGTTGGGGAATGGGGGTCATGATCCATGGCTGGATCCCGTAACCCTGATCAGCTGAAAGAGAAAATAGGAGTAAGTATTTTGTTGTTGCTTGCACCAGGAATGCCATGTAGCATGGCAGTTGATATCTTGTGTTGTCTATGACTCATATGTGTTTGTGGCATTGTGTGGGATCCCGGGCTTCTGTGAGGTTCTTTCTGCATTGGGTTGTTTGACTTGTGTTTGGCTCATTGACCTGATATCTATGATTTAGTTTCCAAATTGCAGTTCAGTGTGTATCTCCCATGCATTGTGTAGTGAGCAAGATGTTTTAGTGTGCGTACACTGGAGGGGACATGATACTTACACACACACACACAATAGATTCCAATGTGGTGGTAACATGGTTGCACTACATGGCCTGGACATCCCATCCACTTGGACATATATAATTGCAGATGAAAACCAGAGGTGAGGCCCTTTAATTTGGCTTTGTGGCAATTCCCAACATATCTCCCTAAGTTGGCAGCATGGAGGTGTTCAGTATTGACAATGCACAATTGTCCCATGTGTGACTTGGTTCTATGTAGACCTTTGTGGTTCTCTCTGTCAGTGGCTCATGTGCAACTGTGCACCTACACTACCGAACTTGCTCCAGGTAAGCTGGCTAACTGGCTTGTGGAGGTGGATGTATCTGTGCAGGAAGGGCCATCTCCCTGTACATCTGTTATTTAGAAATGGCTCTTTCACTATGTGCCGCAATGAGCAGTTTGCATTAGTGTCACATCAATATGTGTTCATAGCACAGTCCACTTCCTTATTGCTAGCTGGCAACGTCACCCCAGGGTTGATGTGTGATGTTGGTACTGCCTCAGTATTTTCCATGGCACCTACATGTGAGCCAGCATCATCATGCTATGTGTCTCATGGTGTTTGACCTGCAGCAACACACACTCCTTCCACAGGACTTATTGCTTGAGAGGGTGTGGGATTGACTATGTGGCCTTATGTAATAGTTAATTGTTCATCTTCCACGTTGTACTTCCAGTGCAGGCCATGTCATTGTGACTGTGTGATTTGAAATTGGTCCCTTGTAGCTATAGAGTGCCATCTATAGTTATAGGCAGCCGTCATTTGTCCATAGGTGTGTATTCCATTGTGTCAGGGTGTCCAACATAACTACCTGTGTCACACCTCAGTGTCTTCCTGTCCACGTGTCAATGTAGTGGTGTATGTATTGGGTGCCCTAAAGGGCTGCTGTGCCGTGTGTATATTACTAGGTTTATGGACTTACCGACAAGAAGGCCATTGCCATATCATCCGTCCTGGAAGTGCCGATTGATGGTGCTGTGGCAAAAGATTAAGGAATCATGTACACTCCCAGGATACTTTGCCAAGATGTTGGTGAACCATCCCTGGTGATCAACAATTGCCTGCACATTTATGGAGTGGATGTGCTTTCTGTTGGGGTATCAATGCTTGGTTGCAGCAGGGGGTACAATCTGGGGTGCAGTCAATAGCACCAAGCACATGCGAGAAGCCATGTATTTGGTAAAACCCCTGTTTGGTCTCTTGTTGCTTCTGCTGTGTTGGGGAAGCTGATGTGGCGGGGAGTGAGGGAGATGATGGCATCAAGGACCTTGGGAAGAAAGGCGGAGAATAAGGACTGTGATACCCCAGCAACCAGGGCACCCATAGCTTGGAATGAGCCACTTGCCAACATGTGCAGGACAGCTAGCAGCTTGGTCTCTGGTGGCATATTGTGTGGGGTCTGCAGGCTGGCTGTTATCTGTGGCTCAGTTTGGCGCAGCAGCTGCTGTATGGCTTGCCAGTTGAGTCTGTACCTCCGGATGATATCCTGTTCCCTGAGGCCCTGGAGGGTTGTCCTGTTCCTGAAGAGCCTCTCCTACCTTCTTCCTTGCCTTTGGGGTCCACCTTGGTGTGGTGGTAGCTGCTGCTGTTGGTCCTGTGCTCTGCGTCGTCCCGCATGCTGCATGAGTAGCACCTCCATGTCGTCCTTCTCGAGCAATGATGTTGCTTGTGTGTGTTTTCCTTAGGTAGTGGTGTGTTTGCCCCATTAAAAGTTGATGCAAATCGGGCTTTGCGTCATTTTTCGGGTCCGCTTCCCAGCTGTGCGTCATTTTTGCCCAGATGGATAAATATGGCTCACAGGTGTTTGAGTTATTGTTTTTTTTGGATGGGAACACCTACCTTGCATCTCATCGATGCATTGGCAGTTTCACGCATCCAGAAAAAGACGCAAACTCAGTTATTTAGACGGGTCTAGCGTCAAAATATAAATATGGTGTTAAGTTTGCGCCAGATTTGTGTCAAAAATATTTACGTTTATCCGGCGCAAATAGAGTATAGATATGGGCCTGAGTTCGCCAACCACACAGAGAGAAGGCAGGATGTTTCTGGGAATGGTGAGCTACTGTCGCCAGTGGATACCTAACTTTTCTCTAGTGGCCAAGCCTTTACAGAGGCTGTGAGGAATGAGGATGTGTCTGATCCGGTACTCTGGGATAATTATTGTTTGACTGGCTTCCTAGACCTGACAGAAAGTCTCTGTCGTGCCCCAGCACTGGGAATGCCTGATTACAACAAGTCATTTGCACTTTTCTGCAGTGAGGGGGAGTGCTTACACAAACCCATGGCAATGCCAAGAGGCCTGTGGCCTACTTCTCCTTACATTAGACCCTGTAGCTTCTACACTGCCCGGCTGCCTGACAGCCGTAGTGGCAGTCAGTGGCAGCATCGTGAGATGTGAGAATATAGTTATAGGCTACCAGTTAACTGTGTATGTTTCCCATTCAGTGGAATTGTAGTTGACAAAGACTAGAACCCAGCACCTGACAAGTTATACTTGTGGCGGAAAATGTGACTGTTAAGCGCTATGGTGTTCTAAATCTTCTACATTGCTACATGTACCTGATCATGAAAATGATGGTGAATGTAAAGAGATCCATGATTGTCTCGATGTACTGAAGTATGCACAAAGCCGAGACTAGGTATACAAGATAAGCCACTATTTGAATCTCAATTTTGTGCTGTATGTCGATGGCCCATGTTTATGAGACAGCGGAGAAAGTCTCAGAGCAGCTTATGCTGTTTGCACTATTTCCGAACTTGTTCATGTGTCCTGGCTTCCAAGAGTATTCTCTGCTCAAGTGGCCACATAGGTTGCTCTTACTAGGGCACGCTGTGTTTCAGATCAGCTGAAAGTGACAATCTTTACTGATAGTCAGTACGGTTTTGGTGTTGTTCATGACTTCGGACAACTATGGTCCCCGAGGGGGTTTATAACATCTTCTGGATCGCCAATCCAGAATGGCGAACAAGTGAGAAACATCCTAGGTGCATTACAATTACCTGAACAAGTTGCAGTAGTGTAGCGGCCTGCACATCGTACAGGGTTAGATCATGCAACCTTAGGAAATAATTAATAATGATGAGCTTGCAAAGTACTGTGCTCACAATGTCTGCATCTTTAATTGAGAATGCACCAATGAAGGAATAGATGAGACTAACTACAACCTTTTGTTGACTACAGCTGACACTTAAGAAGAGGTAAAGAGGCTATTTTCATAGCTATCTTATTGTGCTTGTGAAAAAAGGCACGTATAATCATGTATTTGAATATATAGTGAGTGCTATGTAAAGTTGGCTACAGTTGAGGCCTGAAATGTTTTTCTGTGTTTAACATTCAACGTGGAGTTTTGTTGCATATTTCTTTATTTGCAGGTGCATCTGTACAAGTCTCCAGTTAATGAGGAACTTATTGTTAGTCTTAGATAAAAGGGGTATGGGAAGATGGGTTGCCAAGGACATAGAGTGTTCACGAAGAGCTGTGAAGAAGAACTCCACTCCGGATTCCTAGTCACGGGAGGAATCCAAGGTCATCCTGATGCTTGGTTCGACAGATGAGAGGCTAATAAGAGGCACAAATTTCAAACTGTGCGTGCAAAGTGGAAAGTTACAGCTGCTGACGCCAGCCCCTGAAAGTTCTGTAGAGATTAAAGTGGTGTTTGGTTAGTTGAAAATGCAGGTACCTTCTCCCCTTTGACTAGAGCGGACCCTTAGAGACTTAGGGGCATATTTAAGAGCCCCTAGCACCACGTTAGCCCCTTCATAGCGTCCTAAGGCAGAGCTAATGTGGCTTTTTCCAAGCGCCATATTTACAAAGTGGCACAATGCATGCATTGCACCCGTCTGTAAACCCTTGTGCCACATTATGCCTGCGCCAGACATGCAAGGGGGCTTTCTGGTATTAGGAGATATGCAAAAATGGCGCAGTGAAATTTAACAGATTTCACTGCGCAATTTTTAGCATCATTTTTAATGCCTGCTCAAAGCAGGCATTAATATGACACTCCCATAGTAAACTATGGGCTTCCTTGCACTTTGCTACACTAGCTTCAAAGTTTTTGATGCTAGTGCAACAAAGCGCTACAATAGTGTAAAAAATGTTGGCGGTATTGTGCTAACGACCGCTATGGTGCGCATATTATAAATACGGCACAACCATGGTGTTGTTAGGTGCCGGTAGGGGGGCGCAGGAAAAGTGGGGCATCAGCTCTGATGCGCCACTTTTTCTTAAATATGGGTCTTAGAGAGGTACAGACGTCTTTTCCTTTGCTTGGTTGAAGTGGCTTTATACTACGCTCATCTCTCTTCTGGAGAACTTATACCGAGGTATCTGTGGTGCTACACTTTTGATTCATTTTCCTTTTTTCCCTGATTTGGAGATTTCTGAGGTTTCCATTAGCATATTAGAATAGTTAGTTTATTTACATTTAAGTGATTAGGCAGGAGGATAGAAATCTAGATTCTGATCATCAAGTACTTTTTCTTATCTTTTGTATAGCCGCAACAGGGATTTTGGTATGCCTTATGCTTGTACAATTTAATCTGCTTCAGCGCGATAACTCACCTTTGATAATTTTTTACTTATATAGTACGTTTTTGAGCTTCATTTACATAAGTCTGGCTTTGAATTTGTAATAAATCTTTTGAACTTTAATTCTGCTTCCGAGATTCAATGAGTGGCCAAATGGATTATGCTGTAAACTGATTTAAATGTATTAATGTGTGTCTCCTTACCCGCAGAACTCCTAAAAAGATTCATCAGACCTAGAAATATTTTTTGTTGCAAATTTGTTTATTCGCATTTAAGATAAGTATTGTAGACAGTACAAAAGCTTCTGAGAAGGCAGAACAATAACCAACAACATTATAGCAGATATTTCAAAACAATCTCACAGATACATAATAGGGGGATGCAGTGTTAATCTCACAGTAATCTAGCACACAAAGGGGGGGGAAGAGGAAAAAGGGCAAACAACAGTCGCAGGATTTGATACACTCAGAGGGGGGGGGAGAAGGAGACAACACACAGGGCTCCAGTGCACAAGGCTCAACTCTTTGTCTGTGTGATTGCCATATGGACCCCCATAGAGACCGCAGGAGCAGGGCGGAAAACCTCCAATATCCTCCACTCTGACTCATCCAACCATCACGCATCCAGGAGTCAATTTTCATCATGGGACCCCCAACTGTCGTCCGTGGCAGCACCCAACACAGACAGCCGAGGGCGGGCCAGAACAGGTCAGCCATGGAGCAGTCCTCACTTCTTCCTCTTCCCTTCAGTGTGAGGCCGGGCTCCCCCACATGTTCTCCTCTATGGGGGCCCAGGCCAGGTCAGCTAGCCCCTGCACTGTGCTAGGAATGGTGACAGGGTGTCAGGCTGCGGCCCGGTCCGCTGATATGCTGCTCCTAAGTGCTACCAGCACATGAGGCAGTGTCCAGTCCATCTCTGCCCCTAGCCTAGGGATCGCCATCCGTTGCGTCCTCCATATTAAGGTAGGGGCCTAACCTCACCGCTCCCTACAGAGTCGCCTGGGTCAGACTCAGATCTGTATGGTGCTCAATGTGGCTCCCCTCCGTCTCTCCCACTCCGTGAAGGGGGTCACTGGGGCAGGAATATGAAGGAAGATGTAGTCAGGACCAGGAGCTCTCGCTTAGTGCAGCCGGTCGGCCATCTTGCTGGCCATGCCCCCCATCAGACCTAGAAAATTAGTGAATGGGTCAGGCGCTTGATCACACCTATCCTTCCAGCCAGTGAGAATAAAGCACATATGTAAAATCAAGATTGCAAGGTGCTGCCCAGTGACTGACATAATCTATCTGGCAGTGAGTGGTGTTTTTCTTTTTCCCTATCTGTTCACAGGTTCCAATCGCCAGGAGCATGTTCATCTCTACTTGCCAGTGTAGGCTTTCAAGAAAAGCAGGGATTTCAGCAGGTCTAAATCCTTAAAACCTGACTGCGGTTTACTTTTTGAACAGCACAGTATTGTATTGGCATTTATATAGCACTTTCTACACCTAACATGGTGCTAAAGCATTTTGTCACCAGGTAGCACGCTCTTCAATGGATCTGGGTGCTAGTGATTCAGTGAAGTAAAAGAATGTATATGCAGCCATGCTGTTTCCACTTATTGTCATGTAGTTTATAAAATTCCTACCATGCAACATTTGTGCAAATGTGTGCAACATCCTTAGGTGGCTCTTAAATTCAATGGGCTCAGGTTAATGCTTCACTATCTTATTAGCCTTGTTTTGCCTACTGATACAAATATTTATGCTATTTGTGATGTGGCTTTCATGTCATTCTTATACCGAGTTCCATGCTATTATGTTACATAGGAACAGACATAAAAGTGACATTTAGTCTGCTGATTATGATCAATGAAAGCTAAAGTGTAGACTGTTTTGATATTTGTAAAACACTAATTTACCTCGAAAAGGGATATCTTGACTCTAAGGTATTTAGATAAGTACTGAAAAGTTCAGAAACATAATTATCCTAATGTGCTAGTTAGATAGCATTTACTGCTTGACATACAAATGTCATGCAGGTTATAAATTAAGCAGTAATGATTCAGATATTCCTCAGCTGATTTTAAACATTTTATTGGAACTGGCAGTGGCATACTCCAGATTGTGAAGAGGTAGATATTCACAGATATTTAATTATGTCTATTACTGTAGGAGAAGAGCTATTCCAATTCTTCTGTAGGAAATTGCATTTTTGATTGAGTGGGGCGAAGAGCCTTTTCAAGCAACAACCACAATCCCTGTCAAGGTGAACCACAAAAGTCACTAAATTAACCTATACTTAATCCTTTGCTACCTTGGCATGACAGCAGTTAGGCTTAACTTTGAGGCAATGTGTTAAGTATTTATGCAGCACACAAACAGTAATAAAGTGAAAACAGAAAGCCTACATGAATTTAGAAAAACAGAGTACACTTCAATAAATAATTTGAACCCAAAAGCACAAAAATACAATCAGTAGAACCAGAGATATAGTATTTCAAATATTTAGGTAAGGATATTACGTAGAAGCACAAATCCCTGTTTGCGGTCATTTGGTTGTACTAGACTAGGGAAAAATCACAAGTTCCGGCTGACTGTGAAGAAGCACATGCCAGATTCAGGGATCAGGTTAGTCTCGCCGAAAAGGTTATCTTCTCAATTCTGGCACAAAGAATCCTGTTCGTGGTGGACGAGTCCGCAAGGAGAGCGTCGTGGATGGTCGTCGCTGTAGCATGTCCAGCAGGCCAGCATCACAGACAGTCATTGTTGTAGTACAAAGATTCTGTTGGACATTGCGAACAGTTGTTGCTGGAGATTCACGTTGGTGGTCACCAGGGGTTGTCGTTGCTGTAGTGTGAAGTGAAAATCTCACATCGCTAGTCTTTGCTGGAAGTTGCTGTAACAAAATGAGTCGAGTTCACCAGAGCTTTGTGTTGGTGGGTGTTTCGAGAAGCAGTGTCTTGATGCAAACTGGCCTGTTCGCAGTCGCATAGAGCCCAGAACTTAAGAATGTCTCCTTTTCTTCACAGAAGGAGCTCAACTGATGCCAACCAAAGGTCCAGGTACTGGGGTGTCACCACTTGGGAATCAGAAACTGGCTTGAGCAGCAGCCAGAAGGGCAGCTGTAGTGAAAATCAATGTTGCAAGTTTTTCACTATCAGGATATGTAAAACTTAATAGTACATGCCCTGCCTTTAAATACATTGCACCCTGCCCTCTGGATTGTTCAGGGGCTACATTTGAGGTGACATGTATAAAAAAAGGAAGGTTTGGACCTGCAAAACGGTTATTTTTCCAGGTTGACATGGCAGTGTAAAACTGCATACATAGGCTCTGCAATGGGAGGCCTGAGACATGGTTAAAAGGCTACTTAAGTGGGAGGTACAATCAATGTTGCAGTCCTACAAGTAACATTTAATTTAGAGGCCCTGGGCACATTAATTCACTTTATTAAGAACTTATAAGTACATAAAATATGCTAATTGGGGATAAGCCAAAATTACCATGTCCAGGGGATAGAGCACAGGCACTTAAGCACGGGTTAGATGTGGTAAAGTTCACAGAGTACTAATACCAACAAAAACGGGGTCAGAAAAATGGAAGAGGTAGGCAAAACGTTGGGAGGGAAGACCATCCTAAGGGTGTCAGGTCTAGCAACATTCCTACATGCTCCTAATGAAATGTTATCACTTATTGAATGCAACACGGTAACTCAGTGTTATACTGAGGGAGAGGTAAGCCTTGCAGTTTTGAAAAACTAATTTAAGGGTTTTTCACTACCAGGTCATGTAAAACAAAAAGTACATGTCCACATTTTTAAATACATTCCTTGCTGAGTGATTGAAATACTTTATTTCAGCAGTTTGCCATAAAAGCATGCATAAAAAATACATTATACATTATTAAATATCGATTTATATATTATTAATATAAAAACATTAAAAACGAAATTGTCATAAAAGACAGCAAAGACTAATCGATCTCTAGTCTTCTAAAATGCTCCATTTCTTATTTACCTATACTGCTTGTCACAATATATTACTGCGGCCACCTCTGTGCGGGTTTTGTTAGCTCCACATTATCAGCTTACAAATCCTTTAAACCTTTTCAGCAATTAAAAAGACCCTTTTAAAGCATTTATGCCCCACCTACACTACCACCAATGCTCATTCAGAGCATGGCTTCTATGTTAGCTATAGAACTAGCCAAGTATCAATCCTCGTAAAGTGACAGTGCAACAACAAGTCTATCAAGGGCCTTACTTTACCAGAGTTCTTAAACTTCAAGTGGAATAACTCCCCCGGCCCCTCCTGAGCCAGAGCCCTATATCTTCTGATCCACACACCCAGGAGAAAACGGCTCATAGTATACACTAAAGTCTTGGCTGTACTTGTCTTAAACAGACGCATCGCCACTCGGTAATACCCAATCCAGAGGGATAAGCAAACTAGCCTAAGCCACTGCCGCCTTGAGGCTTGGTGCCCGGGGCAGACAATAACAATATGATTGACCGTTTCAGGCTTAGATTTACACAGGGGGCATAAGGCAGAAGGCCTATCTCCTCGCCACGAACTACAGAAAGCGTTTAAGGGCAAGCAGCCGTATCTGAATCGCAGATACAAACATTTTGCCCTAGGTGGCATAACATATTCCAGGAAATCTTCAAATTCGGGCACTACTTTGAATTCCAGATATGTTTCTGTGAGATGACCCAGGTTAGCCCTATACTGTTGGCGCTCCCTAGTATACTGCCAATAAGCCACCTTAACTACCTGTTTGTCTTCACTGCGGGTTTGGTCCGGCTGTTCCCAAAGTGCCTCAAGCTTCAACTTTTTAAACCATAGGAAGACAAAGCCCAGCCAAGGGACTTTCCGAGCTATATCTAGCCTTATCAAGTATCTTAGACAAGCAGTATACGTGGCCAACTCGGGGGTAGACCAAACCGTACCCAATAGAGTAGGGGTTTTAGCTGTATTTGATCAATCACCCGATTGATACCCATATCATATCTCAAGGGTATAAGCAGGTTACTTGGTGGTACGGCCACTAGCGCCCTAATAAAATTGTTTTCAGCTATCTCTATCCTATGTGATTTAGCATACCCCCATATTTCTGCTCTATAGGTTGCTGCATTGAGGGCCTTAGCTCGATAAGCCTCAAGAGCTGGTGAGATAGAGTGAGTGCTTGTGGCTCTAAAGAATCGAAGGATGGCGTTAGATCTATGTGCTAGTGTTAGGGAACTTTTTACTACTTGAGGGTCCCATTTTAATTTTGGGGACAAGGTGATACCTAGATAATCAAATTCTGGCACCCTTTCAAGGTTGGATCACCCACTTTTATGCTCCTCTTTCTGACTGTAGAATTTTCAAAGACCATAAACTTGGTCTTAGAGCAGTTTGTCTCCATCCCCCTTTCTCTACAAAAGGACCCGAATTTTAACACCAGATTTTGCACTCCCATTGGTGACTTGAAATTAGCAGTGAAACATCTGCAAACAGAAGGATGGCAATTTTCCCATCACAAACGGTGGGAGAATCATTTATACACTGTCCAAGATATTGAGTGATATCATTCATATATAGAGAAAAAAGCGTAGGGGCCAGCACACAGCCTAGTCGAACCCCCTGGCCTATCGTATTCTAGATGTCACTTCTCCTTGCCCACCCCAGCGGACCTGGGCGTAGTTTCCACAATGTAGTCTATAGACTACTAGGGACTCCCATTTTCCTTAGAACTTGCCACAGTTTATCACATGGGATTAAGTCAAAAGCAGCTCGCAGATCAACAAAGGCTACATATAACCTCTGACGTTGGAGGAGGACCTGTTTCCAGTACAATACTGAAAACCTAAATACCTGATCGCTGGTACTTGTCTTGGGCCGAAATCCTGCCTGTAAGGGTGAGAATATCTTTACGCTAGCCGCCCAACCCAACAGTTTGTCAAGAACCTGCCTAGCAAATATCCAGCAGGCTACTAGGGCGATAGTTCGCAGGGCAGCTCGCGTTTCCTTTTTTGAACACAGGAATAATTTCGGCCCCTTTCCATGTATCCGGCCTTCTGCCTCAGCTTACTATTGCATTAGAAAGAAGATTTATATACCCTGCTCACACTCGTGGTTCAGACTTGTAAAGGTCTCCGGGAATTCCATCCAAGCCAGGTTCTTTAAGACGTTCAAACTATTGATAGCCGCCAGTGTATCTTCCATTGAAAAAAAAACTTAGAGGACTATCTGCCTCACCTGCCTCACCCAAAGCTATACAAGGGTTATCCACCCCTAATGCTATATTATGGTCTCCTAAAGTGCTCCCAGTATGTTGATGTGTCGTACCACCAGAGACCTCCCCCTTATCATTTGCACTCACTGAATATAGAGCACCAAAGTGTTCCTCCCACTTATCTGGTGCAATGTTACAGTGCCTCAAAGTACCCAGTTCACCAGTTACATCTGATATTATGACCCAGAAGGCATGATTATCTCTTAGCTTCAATGCCTTAAGTAGCTTTTGCCAGCTTTCATCACCTCTCTCTTTTCTTGCCACCCTTTGAGCCTTTTTGTACATTGCTCGTGCGTTCTCAATATCTGCTCGATTACACTCCCTTATGGGGGTTACCAGCGCCTTCTTAGCCATCCTACAATCCTGATCAAACCAATGTGGATGTTTTGCTCCTGACCTATGGCTGCATCGGTATTCACTAGAGAAAATCAATTTAAGTTTATCTAACAGTAGACTATGAGTTTGTGAAAAAAGATTGGGGTCTACATGCAGATCTTCAAATTTGTCTAAAAATTGTATGAACCACTGATAGATCTCAGCATGCGCTTCCCGATCAGCCAGGACTCTACGCCACATTACTCATCGCTGATTATTAGAGAACTGGCTTCCGGCAGGTCTGAAAGTCCCCAGTTGGTAGACCTAACAAATTTCCCCCCATTAAGCCATACTGCTAGCGGGCAATGGTCACTCTCAGTTGTGCTAAGTACCTCCATATCTACCAGATCCGGCCATAATCGCACATCCAACAGGATATAGTCAATCACACTCCTCTGATGCCCCCTTTTAAAAGTGGGCACTCGCGCTGGATCCGAGTTTGTTCTCCCATTACAGGCACGTAGCCTGAGAGCCACCACCATTGCCACTATCTGCAGGGCCATGTGGGAAAGGTGACTTATTGGCCTACCTACCAGCTGTGGGACACCCCATTGCTCATCCTCTTCCTTGATTACCATGTTGAGGGCAAAACACGGTTCAAATAAGGTTGAAGTCACCAGCCGCTATTAAGCAAGACTTACATGCATACACATTTAATATAACCAAGGTTAACCCTCTTGGGAATCGTAAGCTAATGCCCATTAGGTAGGGGGAGTCTATCCTCAGTAATTCATGCCTGCAGACTATGTCATTTCTGACCAAGATCATAAGTCCCCCCATTGCCCGGCCCATTTTCCTTGGTGGCAGGGCCTCAACGCTATAAGTGGTAAATCCTCTAACAAAGACCTTGTTAACAGCCCATGTTTCTTGGAACACACAGACATCATATTTCCCTGTAAGGGAGTTCCACGCTTTGTTAGCTACATTAGGGTTCATTCCCGCCACATTCCAGGGGATTAGTGATAAGTTTGTCCTGTATTCAGCCACCTTTTCGGGAGCAACACGCCTTTGTCCATCGCCCATCGATATACAAGATGCCGCCTCTATGGGAGCCTCTGGGGTTGATTTGGTGACAGCTGGTCCTTGGGTTGTAACATTTCCCGTCCTTCCGTAACCCCAAAGGACCTAGTCAGCCTAACTGGTCTAGTGTGGATAGTGGGTAATAATGGTTCTGAATATGTACCTTAAAGGTAGTATGTTGTATACCCCCGGTTTGTAGTGATCGATGTTGGTCAGGCAGTATATTCCCAAATCCCCTTGATACTGGGGGATAAAAAAAAAAACAGGGGTAATGCTCTAATACCCCCATTCACTTGTTTTTTTACACCAATCAAATTTAACAGGGATTGAACACTGCTAGGTGACTTGAAGTTCACAATTATATAGTCCCCATTTGAAGGTTTTGGCATAGGACCCTACCACGCCACCCTTCGGGTAGTGAGAATTTCCTCACAGGGAACCTGTGGCCAGCCCGACTGTTTTCGTAACCAGTGTGCAATTTTATTTAGTAATGAGTTAGCAACTCACTTGTTCCTCTAGGTAACCGAGGGACATTCTCTAGGATGATAATGTACGGGGTACACCCCGGAGGAATGCTAGGTCATATATCAGAGGTGTCAGTACGCAAACACACAAAACCCAGCTTCCTCAGATCTACTGCCACGGTCTCCTACCCCTTCCTCATCACCCACACGATGTCCACTACTTGGGCGTGTGAAAAGTCCCTTAGGGGGTTCATTAATAATGGGTGGACCTCTTCCTTTACTTGCTGTTTGGTGGATCAACGATTCCTCTCCGTTCCCTCTCGGGCGTGCTCTCTGGGTGTCAGGGATTCCACCTGGCTCATGGGTCCTGCCACAACCTCCTTCCCTAGACTTGGTAAAAGGATCTCTGTTGTCGTGGCTAATCTCAAATTGTTTAATCATAGCATCTATTGAGTTGAGACGCTTGATTAAAGGCTTCAATTTCAAGTCAAGGATGCTATATAATTTTTGTTCCATCTGTTCAAACATCTCCCCCTGAGCCTGCCCTCGTCCCTGCCCCTTCCCATTACCTGCCCCCTCTTTTTTAGAATGGATAGAGGGTTGGGCTGCCCCCTCTTTTTTGGAAGGAATAGAGTGTTGGGCTGCCAACTGGATACTACCACAACTTAAGCAATTATCATTCCTTTCAGGATATGGTTGTGTCCTCTTCTCTCTTGTTATCAGCTCATCACCTGTATTATTTGTGGGAACTAAATCCAGGGCTCCAAACTCAAGGGGATCATACTCCTGCCTCTGAGCTTGCTCTGGCTTGTCCACGTCCCCCTGAATCCCATCTGCCATACGGTCATCACAAGGCATCACCTCACTACTACTTCCCCTCCCAATCAGCTCTTCATCAATAGAAGCTCCTATTAATGAGGCACCCCCAGGGGCGGGGAACATAGGGAAGATACAGAAAGTCGACGCTTAGCCAGCTCAATTTCCTTATCGATTATCCCCACAGCCCTCACTATAAAATTGTCCATACTCGACTTACATGGACCTACTTGACCTATAGAGTTCGTAGGCCCATGGGTGGCCTTGCAAGATGTCTTACTGTAAGATGTCTTAGCTCTAGGCATGGTGCGAGATTAAAGTAAGGGGCCCCAGCAAGCACTAACCAGAGACTCAAGCACATATCTCCTAGCAAACTTCCCATTGCTCATGAGATTGCAAATAAGGATCAAATAAGTGGGACCAGCCCATCTTCTTCTGTGGCCCCCAACTGCGGGAAGCGGAGATCATTCAGTGCGCCTCTGGTCGCCGCAGGAGGGGGTATGCAGCTTCCCCCCGCCGCCTGGACTGCTGTGGGATATAGTGCAGCCCCCCAGTTGATTTGCGAAGTTCTTAATAATGGATGTTAAAGGGGTGGCCCAGCCCAGCATCCTTCTGGCTCCGATGGGTGTGGACAGTCCCGCGCTGAGTTGTCCCTGGGCCTAGAGCGGTCTGGGACTCGTAGTACCCCTTCCAATGTTCAGCACGTCCCACGCTGCGTTGTCCCCCTGGTGCTTTATAGCTCAGCTGGTGAGGTGATTAGGGGCAGCTGGTGCAGTGAAACGGCTGCCTCCTGGGGCCTAAAGCAGTCTGGCACTCGTAGTCCCCCTTCCAAAGTCCAGCGCGTCCTGCGCTGCGTTTTCCCCCTGGCACCTTATAGCGCTGCTGGTGAGGTGATTAGGAGCAGCTGGTACAGTGAAATGGCCACCTCTTGGGGCATTGAGCAGTTGTTGTCCCCCTTCCAATGTTCAGTGTGTCCCGCGCTGCGTTGTCCTCCTGGTGCTTTATAGCGCTGCTGGCGAAGTGATTAGGGGCAGCTGGTGCAGTGAAACGTCCGCCTCCTGGGGCCTAGAGCAGTCTGGGACTCGTAGTGCCCCTTCCAATGTTCAGCGCGTCCATTCCTTACTGCTTATTGGGCTGTTTAGGGCCAACCTCAGGTGTGACTTATTTGTACTAAACGGGAAAGGTTTATGCATGCAAAAGGTTTAATTTGCCAGGTCAAATTGGCAGTTTAAGAACTGCACACTGGCTGCAATGGCAGGCCTCAGACATGTGTTAAAGGGCTACTTAAGTAGGGGGCACAATAAGTGCTGCAGTCCTGCTAGCATTTAATTTAAAGGCCCTGGCTATGTGCACTACCCCTTTACTTGGTACTTATAAGTAAATTAATTGTGCCAAATGGCTGTAAGCCAGTGTTACCATGTTTAAAGAGTGAGCACAAGCCCCTTATCACTGGTTAGCAGTGGAAAGTGCACAGAATCCTAATGCCAAAAAAACGAAATTCATAAAACAGGATTGGTGAAGGCAAAGGTTCGGGGGTGACCCTGCATAGAGTCGAAAAGTCTGTTTAGGTGATACTGGGATGAACATTAGTGCTCATCTGTTGAATTTTGATGATTATGATTGTACTATATATACTTTTAAGGTTCCTCATTTGTCAGTCAAGTAGTACAAAGGTAATTGTCTGTTGACCTTCAGATGGGAGAAAAGTAAGGTCTTTACATTCTTCCTGAAATCCAGGAGGGTGTTGATTTCTCGTATCCGAGCTGGAAATTAAGTTCCACATCTTTGCTTTGCTGTGTGGATGGAAAAGGATGTGGCACCAATGATTTTCTACTTGTAAGGTGATGGTATTAATTGGACTGCTAATCTGGAAAAGATGTTTCCTTCACTGCCAGTTTCCTTTAATCTATATAGTAGGCTTTCAGGATGAACAGTGTTGAAGGCTGCTGATAGGTTAAGCAGTAGCTGTGTAGCGGTTTCCGTCCAATGTTGTTCTTTAACTCTTACCAGATGGAGATCCCCTTCTGATTCAGTACCTTTCCCTGAGCTGATGCCCCTTTTTGGGTAGGTAGTAGCATCTTTCCTTCCAGTAAGTTTGAGATTTAGGAGAAGACTGCTATATTATTTCCCAGAGAAACAAACCATTTGAGACTGGCCTGTAGTTGTTAGGGTCTGCTTGTATTCTATTATATTTCCTAATGGGTGGTTGTAGTTATGATGTCCTGAGTTCTGCTGAACATGTACCTGTGGTTATAGAGTTTTTAGTAATTTTCAGGGATGGTTTGTAAATGATGTGGATAGTAAGATTTTCCTGAATGCTTGGTTTGATGGTGAACCGGCTAACTCACTGGCATTCATGCGGTCATAGGATTCCATAAGCATTCGTTGCTTGAAAGAATTCAGAGATGGTGCATTTCTCTTAGAGGGTGTTCCTACCTACTGGTGACCGAGTAGGGTGCTAGTTCTTCTAACAATCATAGCTCTAATGTGTCTATTTTGGTGATGAAATGATTCGCCATTTGGTTATGGAAATCTTGAGACTAAAGTGCTTGACACAGAAGTGCATTTTGTATTGCAAAATTGTGATAGTATTTTGTGAAGTCCCGTTATGGTGCATTTTTGCAGTAGAGATCTCATTTGAGAAGTTAACTCCTTTTGCGATTTTCATGGTGGCTTTTTAAAATCCCATTATGTCTTTGAAGACATTTTATCTTGTGTGCAATTTTGTTTGCACTGTTGTCATTGAAGGGTCACATTTAAGTGTTTATTTTATTTTGTCATTTGTCAATGTAGTCTTCCTTTTTTGTAGGTTTTAAGGCGATTGTTCTGCCAAAGGTTTCATTCATCCAGTCATACCGTTTTTTCACTGTTTATAGTTCCAAGGTTTACACATCACGTTAGATGAGCTTTAAGATTTTACATACTGAGTTTATTCTACTGTATTTTGATTGTTGGATGTGAAGTTAAGTTGTTCAAGTCTTGATGGGATGACATAGCTGTAAAAATGACCTCATGGTCACTTTATGGAATCACTTGAACACCCTTGATGTTGACTGATTCTTAATTGTTAAATGCAGTTTTCCATTTAAGTCCTACTGTGTGAGTTGCTCCAGAGATGAGCTGATGGTGATTGAGAGCTTCCAGATTAGTTATGATGCTATTTGGTTGTTTGATTTTTAGTTTGTCAAACCAGATGTTCACATCATAGAGGATGCACAGGTTTGAGGACTTGAAAGATACATCTCATATGGTGTCTAGGAAGGTGTCTGTGAATGCTGCGTTACTTGGCAAAGGTCAGTATAGTAGGGATGTGTAGGAGAAAGAGCAGGATAGGATTGCATATAACTAGCAGAGATTCTTAACATGGTATTCACAGATCACCAGTTTTAGTGGCCAGAATTGTGTATGGCTTTGATAACCTGATGGAGATGTCTCATGAAGAAAAAGTTACCTACCTTCCGTGGCACATTTCTGGTAGAGACTCTATCTAACCGCAGATCCCCCACTTTCTGAATAGATACCAAAGCAGCACTCCCAGGAGGAGGGTCAGTGAACTGGCTCAAATTAAAGAGTCCTTCAGGACTGAGCGGGCAAAGTGTTTGTCTCAACAAACCTTGCTGTCCAGACAGCAGGGCTTTATGATCTTATGAAGTAATTCCCAAATAGCAGCCTGGCACATGTCCAAAACAGGCACCCCACATTCCAACCCTTTAGTAGCACCCTTGTCTCTTGTAGAAGGAGCCCTCAACCCATCAAAAGGCTGTTTTTGGCCACTGCATAGCAGATCCTAATACAGAGTGCAATCCAGTGAGAGATGGTCCTCTTCTGCACTGCCTTGTATTCCTTTGCTCCAGTGAATCCAACAAAGACTTGATCATCCACCCGATGCACCCGATGCTCTCTGGTATGATCAATATGGAGGCTGAGAGCTCTTTTTGGATCTAGACGATAAACTCTCTTCTCCTCTTTAGAGGGGTGAGCCGGAGCAAAGAACGTCGAGAGAGTGATGTTTTGCCTGACATGATATGGAGTCACTACCTTCTGAAGAAATGAGGCTCAAGTTCTGAGAACAAGTTTGCTGGGTAGAAAATGTTGTTTGATAAGCTCACTAAGAGGGCCTGCAGCTCATTCACCTGCCCTGCCCCACCAACGCTATGGCAACAAGAAAAACTCTTTTAAGGGTAAACTGCTTAGAGGACAGTTGTGCAAAGGTTCAAATGGGGCACATGAGGAATGTCAACATCAAATTTAAATCTTAAATCCCACCTGGCATAACAAAAAAGTATTGGGGAAATAAATGTTGCAATCCATTAGGAAAACCTATCACAACAGGTTACTTAAACAATTAGGTCTGATCAGGCAACCTTAAAAAGACCGAAAGAGACAAGAGTTACACTTTAACAGTCTTGCTGGGCATGGGTCCATGCAAACAACATTACGTTGGACAGCTTGACATGGAGTGAATCAATCTGTTTAGTAGCACACCAAGCCACAAACTTGTCCCAACAGCAAGCATATATGGACTTGGTTAAGGGAAGCCTGGCTGCCAAAATTATGTCCCAAACTTTAGGAGGAAGGTCAAAGGCTGCTGCTGAATCTCCAAGTATTGAGGTGGAAGTTGTGCAAGCCTGGATGCAGGACCCTGACCAGGAGATGTATTGGCGGGAAGTCGTACATAAGTCTCAAGTTCCACTGTATGGAGAAGCATCTACGAGCAAGAGCTTGTTTGGAAACTAAAATGTGCAGAAGTGCTGGCATTGTGCGTTCTTGGTGGTGGCAAACCGATCAAGCCAATTTTCTCTCCATTGGTGGAAGAGATCTAGCGCCACATCCGGCTGTAGCTGGTATTCGTGATCCACAAAGCTTCAATGGCAAGGTGCTGCACCACCAGGGAATTCCCTGGCATTCCTGCCATTACCAGAAGCTCAGAGCCTCCTAACACAGAATGCACAACTCCAACTGGCCCTGCTCGTTGCTGTACCACATGGCGGTGGTGCTGTCTGTGAAAACCTGAACCACCCTCCCTTTGATGAATGGTAGAAAGCCTTTCAATGCCAAGTGAATGGCTTGTAGTTCCAACAGGTTGATGTAAAGCTGAGCATCCACCAGAGACCAGAAGCCTCTGATCTCCACCTCTCCTAGGTGACCCACAACCCAGAAGTACTTCACCTGTCACCACTGACATCTCTGGGTAGGAAGAGGGATTTGGCCCAATTGAGGTCCAACAGACACCACTGCAGGTCTTTCACAGTCTTCTTCGAAATCTGGACCTTCTGGTCAGAGAGGTCCCCCTGGTGCTGACCCCACTGCAGTGCCTGCATATGACGTCTGGCATGCTTGGCCAGCAGGACGCAGGAGGCCATCAATCCCAGCAGCCTCAGAGCCATCCTCACTGAAATACTGGGCTGAGGTTGAAACTTTGGGATCACAGGCAGAATATCCTGGACTCTCCTCTCTGGAGAGTAGAAATGAAACTGTACAGTCTCCAGAGTGGCTCCAATGAAAGGAAGGGCCTGCGAAGAATTCAGGTACGACTTTGGCACACTGATATTGAACTCCAAGGATGAAAGATGTTAATGTACATGGGCGGCACCTATACATGGCCCACACGTCACTTCCAGAGCAGAGCAACATTCCTGTGGAGCAGCATGACAGCATCTACCAGCATGCAAGGGTACTGCTTAAGATTTTCCCGATCCAGTCTGATGTCTGGGGAATTTTCTGAAGGTTAGAAATATTAATTTTGGGGGTTTGTGATGACCTATATTGATGGGTGCATAAGTTATAGTTGTATATTCAGCATTACTTGCCTGCTCAAGCAGACTTAGTAGCAACTTCATAGAATTAGTAAGGCAAAAGTGTATCCAATCGCATAGTGTACGTGGCTCTGAAATATTATTTTGCTCGAGGAGTGTGCAAGGCTGTGTTTTGCAGAAGTGGAACAAGGGTGATGAGAAAGATTCCATTTAGGAGAGGAAAGTGAGGTGCTTCCATTCCTTTGGCATCTCAGGAATGTGGAAGAGTTGTGTTAGAAGTTAAGATAGGAGATTAGGGTCTTGCTTTAGAAATCATAAAGCAGCAATAACATTTGTTTTGCATGAGATTCTGCATTATAATTGAATGTTAGAAAGATTATAGATGTAGATTGTGAGCTGAAAGTAGCTGAAGGTAGAGATGTTATAGAAAAATTGCTGCTGTGATTTTACATGACTGCACTAAATGAGTGACAATGGCAGAAGTCTGTTGCGTAAGACACTTACAAGAAAGTTAAATGTGTATGGGTGATCTTAACTGGTGTCTGAAGAGTGGTTGAAATATGGTCAGGTTCCCCTTTAAAAATGGGAGTTAAATGAGATTTGTTCCCTGATGGAAGGTGAGTATTTGAGGAGAAGGGGCAAGAAAGATCAGTGTCCAAGATGGATGTGGGAGGATGGGAATGAAAGGAAAGGAGCACATTTGGAAATCAAGAGACTGTGTTGTGTAGTGGTGGGATGGAAATGTGTTTTTGTAACTGAAGGACCATTACATTGATTCAGTGCAGAGGCAAGGAGTAAGAGTTAATCAAGTGAGGGAGAAGATGCAGGTGAGTATTCAATTAGGTAAGGATGTGTAAGAGTCAATGGAGGGGGTCTGGTTCCTACATGCAATCGTTGAGGGAACAGTGTAAAGTATGAAGTCTGAAGGAGGATGGTGTGAGGAGGATGGTGTGAGGAGGGGGAGTTTCAGTGGGAGTATACAGAGTGGTGAGGGAGATTGCAGGAGTTTGGATGTGTTAGATATGGGTAGGTGGTGAAGGTAGTGGTGGTCTGACCCCAACTTGATTAAACTCCCTTGGGTCCCCTTGAAGGCAATAAACCAGCTGCATCATTTACAAAGCCATCAAAACCAGCATTCTTGTTTATTGTGCAGACAAGCTCACCATCTCTGATGGTTCTTGACACACCTACATCTGGGACACTATCAGATTGGAAACTTGCAAGTGTAAAAAAGAAAAAACATGACAACAGCTCTTTTCAATCGATGCATCAGGGAATCTGGAACCACATGCCTGTTTCCATCAGAACCACCGTGAAATCATAAAGAAGTCCCCCACGGGAAAAACAAACCAATCACACCTCACTCATACAAGCAATAAATCTCTCTATTGATCAGTTAAAGTCAAAGGAATCAAGGGTGAATTTTTTAATATAATTTCAAATAAAAACCCAAATCATACAAAGACAAGACAACCACATAAATACTAAAACATCAATAGCACAAGATAAATATCAAGTAAAATTCAATAAAAGGGAGACAAACACAAGACATGTACAATAGTCTATAGAATAGAACTGGCCCAATATTGATAGGAATAGGGTTATCGATAATTATCAACACTCTTTATTCGATAAGAGCCTCCTTCTGTGGGTCCAGTAAAGGTAATGCGTCGACGCGTTTCGGTGGGCTTCCAAACCTTTTTCACCACCTTCTTCAGGACTATATATTATGCTCCCCAAGATGGTTCGATAAAACCTACATATAACAACACAATAGACTAAATATATATATACTTTTCACATTTCATACCCCCAAATACACCATTTGATCACCCAAGACAGCTAATTCATTCTCCAAATTCCAACCAGATCCCTTGATATTTATCATCACAGATAGAGATTTCATTGAACCCCTTCCACATCAGACCCTGAACATAATTGCACCGACATGCATGTATGTGTATATGAATGTCAGTGCATCATAATTCAAAATATATGTATATATCTCCACACTTACTACCTCAAGGGTATACCTCCAATTTACATTAAAAAGATTTTTCTAAAAAATATTTTTTCTTTTTTTTCCTTATAATTTTTTTTTTTTATATTTATAAAGAACTAACTATGGAAACAGTCCCCATCACTCACCTCCATAAAAGTCAATTCAAACCATCCACACTGATACATATAGATACTTTCCTTCACATCGACAGTCTTTGTGAAGTATATTTCTATATAAATAGAATAAAAAAAACATAAATCCACTATTCAACATTAGACAAAGGCCCAAAAAACATGTTGTGACCCATATAGTGGTGGAAATTCATCCATACTATCCTTTACCCATAGGTGCACACCAGGTTTAAAGAAAATATTCCACTAGGTGTAAAAGAGAGACAGGATTTGTACATATCCCACATGTAATTCAATACTGTTTTTAAAATTTTAACATATCCACGATATCTTTTAATTTCATGGCATGCACTGGTCGTAGTCCTAAAACTTACCATGGAATCCAAATCTATTGAACTAGGTCAGAACCAAATATAAATCAACTGGTTCAAGCCTTACTTCTACAATGAGAATCAAACATTTAAAATTTCAAAATTGCACAATGCTCACAGTATTTTTAAAACTATAGATCAGAAATCACCCTGCTGCTACACTACATCACATTCTATTACCAAAAACCTATTTACTTAATCCTCATATATCGACTATTCACATTTTATGTAGTCCTATAATGTGGCACGACATGCTAAGTAAGACCCAAAGGCCCCTTCTAATCTAGCAAGTTCCATAAACTAACCTTTGAGACGGCGTTCTTATATTTTTCTTCTTTTCACTGCCGCTTAACGTTTATTCTGTGGAGAAACCCAGCTGACCTGACCTCAGCCTATTTATTGCGGGTGCGCGTTTCAGACGAGTTAGGGCGGGAAGTGAAATCACTTCCTGTTTCATCGAATTCACTACCTGCCCGCACCACACAGGACACTAACCTTTCAAATGCTTACTCGCGGCACCACACAGGCGCCATATTGGAAAACCGGATAAATCCATCAAGGCGCCCGCCTCACTGGTCTATCAGAGGCGCCATCTTAGGGTGCCTCATAGCTACGAAAAAAGGCGCTCACCTACCTCATCTACTACAACGGTATATACAGGGGACCCACACCACCTCCATTGTTATATTTCTACTATAAATATATATAAAAAAGGATGTATAAAAAATGAACAAAACAAGGATACAAATATGAAAATAGTACTATACTAATCAAGGAAGGAGGAGCAGCTCAATACCAGAATTATACAATTAATATGTGATAAAAGACAGAATAACTCACTGATCAAAATGTGAAGAGCTAAAAACCTCCACCTTACTTATTAAAACATATTTTCTATATCTACACATGAGCCTTTATATGCACCCTAATCTATATATAGGCAGCTATCTCCTGAATACTAAAAATAAGGGGTAAGGTATGAATGGCCAACCAGGTCTATCCAAGACAGCCTTACCATGATCAGAATCCTTCCTCTTTGCAATTTAAACCAGATTCGATGGTATCTAACCTAGCGATATACCACGATTCACGTTTTTTCCTAAGTAGCTCGCAGTTTCCACCTCTCTTCCTCTGAAATATTTTCTCTATAATGAACCACTTAAAGTCTGTTTCTGAGTGTTCACTTCTCATAAAGTGTTCCACCAAGGGTGCATTGACCTTTTTAGTTCGAATGGCGGATCTGTGCTCACATAAACGAACCCACAATTCACGCCCCGTCTCTTCCACATATCCTAATCCGCAGGGGCAAAGAATCAAATACACCACATTCTTACTGCGGCAGTTATTAAGGGTTTTGGAGGTAATACTTACTCCCTTATATTTAATGCCTTTTTCTTCTAGACATTGATCACAACAACTACAATTGCCACATTTGTAGTTACCTCTAACTATATTACCAGTTAACCCCAACTGTCCAGTTTGCCAGTCCTCCCTATATGCATGGACCAATCTATTTGTCAAATTCTGGTTACGTCTAAATGCAAAAAGGGGCTTTTCCAACTTCATCTCATCTGCAGCATCCAATACATGCCAATTCCTATTTATCACATTTTTTATTTTATTACTAATCGCACTAAATTGGCTTACAAACACTATCCGTTTATTGTCGTTCCGTTTTCGATCCTGATTGAACATACTCTCCCTATCATAAAATCGGGCTCTTAAAGGAGTGACTAATTAACTTTTTCGGATAACCCCTATTTTTCAGTTTTTGTTTCAGCACATTTGAATGTTTATAAAAATCTTCCAAAGATGTACAATTTCTCCTCAATCTTAAAAATTGTCCAAACGGGATACAATCCCTCTGGGCTTTAGGGTGATAACTCTTATAATGAAGCAGGGTATTTTTGTCAGTAGGTTTTGTACATAACTCTACCCCTAAACGTCCATTATCAACCTTGATAGAAATATCAAGGAAATCAACCCCCATATTACTGGTGTGGGCTGTGAAACATAGATTCATATCTCCCAAATTCAACCAATCAAGAAACTCCTGAAGCGTCTCCTCTGGTCCATCCCATATGAAAAATATATTGTCGATAAACCGAAACCAAACGATAACATTTTCATAGAAGGGTGCTGTACCGTTATATATATGCTTGTTCTCAAAGTCACCAACATAAAGGCAAGCCAAACTAGGAGCACATGTTGCTCCCATGCTTGTTCCTTTAAGTTGGAGGTACAGATCATTCTTAAATAGAAAAAGATTGTTTTTAAGAACCAAAGTGACACAGTTGATAATGAATTTGCCACTTGCTCCTCTAAGGTCAGTCTCCTCTAAGCAGTTCCTAATGACTTCTATAGTATGATCCTGTGGAATGTTAGTATACAAGGCTTCTATGTCTAACGTCACTAAGAACTGTGTATCGCTGTTGAAGGGTCTATCCTCGACCTTTGATATCATATCAGCAGAGTCCCTAATGAATGATTTCTGTTGTAAAACTAAAGGTTTTAAGAAACTATCTACATAATTACTCAAAGGTTCAAGCACAGACTCAATACATGAGATAATTGATCTCAAGGGGGGGATCTAAGGAATTCTTATGGATCTTGGGCAGTCCATAGAATGCCGGAGTAATGGGGTACTCATTTACAAGAAAATGTCCCTCTTCTTCACAAATACAACTTTCCATTAGTCCCTTATCTACAACTTTTCTCGCTTCCTTCTTCAATATCTCTAATCGATTCATGGATACCTTTTGGTATTGTTCTTGTACTGACAGAAGGTCAGTAGCCCTTCTTTCATAGTCCCATGTATCAAGGACTACTACACCACCCCCTTTGTCTGCTGGTTTTATGGTGATGCTAATGTTCCCCTGTAATGCACCGAGGGCGTTGTATTGTTCCTTAGGGAGGTTATTCTTTGATTTAAAAGGATTACGAGCAATTCTTTGAATCTCTTTTTCCACCAATGTTTCAAACAATTCCACTTCTTTCCCTACTTGTGAAAGCAATGGAGTAAAGGTAGCTTTAGGTTTCAAACCGGAAATATTCTCAGTATTCCTAATATATTCACACCCCATGAAGTATTTTTGAAGCCTAACTTTTCGAAAAAAAAGGCCCTCAAATCCTGCTGTAAGTCCACCCTATTCACATTGGCTGTGGGGGCAAAGCTAAGGCCCATCTCCAACACCTCAACCTCGATGTTGGTGAGGGTCCTAGCTGATAAATTAATTATAGGGGCCTTAACTACCTCCAATAACATTGATTCCGTGTTCTGATGTATTCCTGTTGAGGTTGATTCCTTTGTGGCATCAATCTTTCTCCTGTACCCCTCCCTCTCCGGTTCAGTCTCGGGTGGACTTCTAAAAAAACATTGCTACTTTGTTCTCCCAAACCCGAGCTATTATGTGTGTATGTTTCATCTTCACTCCCCGAGCCGGATGATTCAGAGAAAGTTACATACTTTTTACCTCCCATTTTCGGTGC
This sequence comes from Pleurodeles waltl, assembly GCF_031143425.1. Taxonomy (NCBI): domain Eukaryota; kingdom Metazoa; phylum Chordata; class Amphibia; order Caudata; family Salamandridae; genus Pleurodeles; species Pleurodeles waltl. The sequence continues at coordinate 290,143,583 of NC_090443.1, read as the reverse complement.
CCCCCATCTTCGACCTGAATTAAAATCACCAACCTGATCTTTTTTTGTTTTCAGAACCACCCCCACACTGCTCTAATTTAGGAGGGTTGAAGACTCAACTCTTTAAGGAACACTGCATCATAATACATTATTCAACCACAACTCAGTTTACTCTTCTCTCTTATTGCTTGTTGACTTTACATCTGTCTTTGACTATGTATAATGCTGTGCTGCCTTTTGGCTAGGTACACACAATGAAAATGCCATACAGATACAGTGGAGTGTTTGAATTTCAGTGATAAAATGGCAGTTTGAAGTGGTTTAGTGGAAAAGAAGAACGATTATACTGTGCTGTGAGGGCAATTTTATGGTTTGAAAAGACAATATTGATCATGAATCGTTTGGATATCTTATGGGAGGGAGCATAGTTGTTTAACAACTGTAACAGACTTGTCCAATACATGAGCTGGAGAAGTGGTCTCCAACCTTGTTCAATGTATATCCTCCCGAGCTATTATTCTTAGAGATGTAATATTATTCTCATCTGACAAAATTATATTAGTCACCACCATATGCAAGATTACCAGCAGTGATCACCTCAGTGCATCAGGCATGGTTACCAGTATTGTAAAAATGGTTTAACAATGTGGAATGCCTCTAAAGGAGTAATACATAGCAGCCTCAGCTGCAAAGTCCCTGGTACCAAGTTCATAATATTAGTATCAAGTCTTCCCACAACCATTTGATTTTTATCACTCAAATATCAGCTTTTATTTTGGAAATTCAACTATTTTTCTCTGAACAGCTACTTCTAAGCTCTGAAAAGACACACATTTTCATCTTAAATACAAACTTTTCAATTTTGGTATACATGTTAATTCTACCAAGCAAAAGCTTCTAATTTGGTGACTGGGCTGCACACAGGAGAGCTACTGACTGGCATCTGGAGAGCTAGCGGTAAGGCAAGAGCTACTCGGTGGAGAACCCTGAGTTAAAGCAACTTGTGGGTACTGGCTAAACCACTATAGATGTTTTTGATGCATGAGGCTTCCCCAGCGAGAGGTACAGCATGCCGCAAAATGACTGGTTGTAAATTATTGGTCTAGTTTGGTGACTTTAAGATATCTATCTAGAAGAGAACTTAAGGAACATGAGATTCCAGAAGTGCTACTTCTCTGCTCCACTAAGAAGCAGATGTTAAATCAATTAGGGGAAGGGCAGGATACTTCTGTATTATAGTTGCACTCTTAACCAGGAGCAAAGTTTAAAGAAACTCAAAGCAGAGGGTAAAATACTACATTACCTCTCCTTTCTTTACTCCATGCATACCGGAATGGATTACTTGCAGTGCTTCATTTTTGCTTGTTGTTTCCGGTACGGAGCACCAGCACTTATTTTTGAGGGCCGGCGCTTATTTTTCTGTCTCAGGCATTTACTGTGAGCAAAAGACACATATGGGAAAGATAGAGGAATAGAAAAACAAAAAAAAGCGTCACAATGAGAGAAATCAGAAAGCTGTAAGAGTGAGGTGAAGGGGCACAGAGTGGCTGTAAATGGATTAAAGAAGCCCGAGTTGGATTTAGAATTACGCTGCCTCAGTATTCCGTGTTCACACATTTATTTGCAGCAGCTGCGTGTTTAAGAGAAAGGCTTTGGGCACCGGCACGTTTCTATTTCTATTTCTATTTACAAATTAAGCACTGGTTACTTGCTACACCCAAGAGCAAAGCTAGAGTAACTTCGTACTGTGGGCAGCACATCATGGTAGTGGACTTAGAAATAGTAGATGACAAATGGAATAAAACAACAGACATTGTAAAATATGTCTTTAGCCAAGGATATCGATTGTTAGACAGGTTAGCAAGGGGTGGAGTGTGGAACAGTTGCAGGTAAACCCATAATAAGGGAAGTCGGTGGAGAGTGATGTGGTTGTTAGAAGAACTTAACAGTCTAAAATTACCTAGTTATTTTGAATCAGGGTTTCTGCCACCAGGCCCTACCAGCTGGCTCCAATTACCTGCTGCCTTTATCTTATCTGGCTTCTCAGGCTGGACGCCCTCAGAGGAGAAGTTAAGAACGCTGGGGGTGGCTGCTCACAAGGGTTCTGAGTGATGTTGTAAGTCATGTGATGTGGGCACAGCCTCTGGTCCACAACGATAGCTTGCTGCAGGAAAGAGCTAGGGGTGGGGGAGCTGGTCTGCAGGCGAGTTGGGACTAGGAAAGGAAAAGAAAAAAAAAAACATAAAAAGAGACTGGGAAAAATGACCATGCCTCAAATACCCAAAGCTGTCTCGCTTATAGGCTGCTGTCTGACCTGATTCCTTCTCTGTTTCTCTCAGTCCCTACTCAATAAACGGTTAGATTCACATGCATTTAAGACTGCCCATATTTATACTTTTTTAGCGCCGCATTTGCGTCGCTTTTTGACGCAAAACGGCGCAAACTTACAAAATACAATTGTATTTTGTAAGTTTGCGCCGTTTTTGCATCAAAAAACAGCGCAAACGTGGCGCTAAAAAGTATAAATATTAAATTTTTAAAACAAAGAGTATGTTTTTAAAACTGTGGTCTCTGTACACCTTGAAAATTACAACTTGTCGACTGCTTGGACTATTGTGTATAGCTGATGTTTCAAAGTGTTCAGGTCAACGCGCTCTCCGAGTTAGATGATGTTTGATCCCCCCCTCCTAAAATGCACATAACCAAACATGGCTGCCACGGTTGCCACAGCTGCCAGCGTTTGCATTATTTTTACCCTTGAACGCCAGATGTGAGCTATTATGAATATGATCGTAAAGGCCAAAAGCCAGAAACACGTGTCTAGAGATACGGCACTCGCTGCACCTACCTTAGGTGAAGAACTTTCCACAGCGAAATGGCACTTGCTGCACCTACTTAGGGTGAATACTTTTTGTGAAAAATTCTCGCTATTTATATTTAAATGACTGCATTTACCATGATGCCTTGGGGCTATTTTCCGCTTGAATGCAAGGCAGTGTGCTCCCTTTTTCTTTTTGGATGTCTAAATGACGGCTCCTGTGAGCCTCTTGCTGACGAGCACTGGCGATGCACCTGTGCGCCTACTGAGTGGTACAAAAACCTGTGAAGATGTTTGGCGGCATTTCAAGCGACCCCTTCAGTTACATATGCTCTCTGCTGATGAAGGCCAAAAGCCAGAAACACGTATCTAGAGATACGGCACTCGCTGCACCTACCTTAGGTGAAGAACTTTCCACAGCGAAACGGCACTTGCTGCACCTACTTAGGGTGGATAATTTTTGGAATAATTCTCGCTATTTATATTTAAATGACTGCATTTACCATGATGCCTTGGGGCTATTTTCTGCTTGAATGCAAGGCAGTGTGCTCCCTTTTTCTTTTTGGATGTCTAAATGACGGCTCCCGTGAGCCTCTTGCTGACGAGCACTGGCGATGCACCTGTGCGCCTACTGAGTGGTACAAAAACCTGTGAAGATGTTTGGCGGCATTTCAAGCGACCCCTTCAGTTACATATGCTCTCTGCTGATGAAGGCCAAAAGCCAGAAACACGTGTCTAGAGATACGGCACTCGCTGCACCTACCTTAGGTGAAGAACTTTCCACAGCGAAACAGCACTTGCTGCACCTACATAGGGTGAATAATTTTTGGAAAAATTCTCGCTATTTATATTTAAATGACTGCATTTACCATGATGCCTTGGGGCTATTTTCCGCTTGAATGCAAGGCAGTGTGCTCCCTTTTTCTTTATGAATATGATCGTGTCCATCTTTCTAGGCGGGTGTCAGAATGCACTAATTAGAAATTCCAGATCCAACAGGAGGAATGAATGCTCCCGTAGTTCTACATAGTACAGCCAGCCACTCATAATAGAAATAAGCAGAAGGCACGATGATAGGACAATTAGATAAGAGAGAAAACCGAGAAATAATATTGTCACTGTGACTCGTCTCCCTGGTGGACACTGACATCTACTGGTCATATTGGAAATCTAAAGACAAGGTTCATAACGTTTAGCACCTTAACCCTGTTATCGAATCATCTATCACTTACCACATCAATGATAAACCTTCAGATTATTTCTATGTCTCATACTGTGTGTTTTAGTATAACACTGACATTTCCGGGATGGGAACATAAACTGTTGTTTCTATCGTTGGCAATCTTACTGCAGACAAGAAAACGACCTTCTGTTTTTGTACTGCATACTGTCTGTTTCTGATGAACGTTTTAGGCGGTCTGTATTTAAAGCTCAGCATAACGAAAATTCATCAGAACTATCGAAAGCCTAATTTGGACCTTGGTGGGAGACCATTCACCCGTCAGAATGGCGAAGGCCCTTATATTCGACACCCTGGTTGGACTCCCCCACGATATATAGAGATCATTGTTGGCCCAGCAGTGTATCTCTGTGCATTCAGGGGTACCACTATCACGCTGGCTGCTGAAAGGGGACTGTAAGTTTGGTGGGCGAGGGTTGCCCTCCCGACAGTCACACACCAAACTTTTTTATTTAAAAAAAATGGCAAAGTAATGTCCGTTGCACCCTAAGAATTTTCTCCCAGTCCCATTTTTAGGTCGAGCCTAGGCAGCACATGCGCTGTCTCGGTGAGACATGGTGTAATCAGTACAGGAGCTTAAACCTTGCCCATACACTTGTGATTGCTGGGTTCCATTGTCACTCTCGCTATCTTGCTTTTTATTTGTTTATGGCATGCATGTGGCATGCCTCCTTTAGTGTTTATTCCTCCCCGAGCGCAGCGACCTAGTACACTATCCCTCCACTGGTTAGAAGAATAGCATGTATTTGTGGAACTTCTTTTTTGTTGTGAAAGGTATTAATATGCTTGTGTGTCTTCGCTTGTGTTTCCTAGGCCACGTTTAGCAAAGCTGGCAAATTTACCACCATCCTGAAGCTGCGCAGTTTGTAACTTTCACACAACGTTGCCTGGTTTTAAAATTTCCCACAATCGTGAATTTGCAAAAGATTTTGCCCACAAAAAAAGTTTTGTTTTTTTTCTCACAGGAGAAAATGTAACGCAAAATTAAATTTTCTGGGAGTTTTATTTCTTCGGCTTTATCATATTAGTGTAAAGTTTTGCCTGTCTTTTTTCCTGGATAAGTGTTACTTGAAGATATGGCATGAAGGAAAAAATGGAGAGGGCCGAGAAAAAGAAATCTACACGGGGATCACATCGAAGACAAGCAGACAGACAAAAAAGTCAAATGTTTAAACTGCACTTTCATTCTTTGCAAATTTGCCTTAAATTTTCGTTTAGCAGCAAAACCTCAGCGGACTTGGCAACATTTTTATTTTTTAATTCAAAACATTTCGTATTAAAATCGCTTGCTTTTCTGAATGTCTCGAAAACGTTTGGAAGCAATAAAAAACATATTAATTTAAGCAACTTTTGAGTGAAAAAATATACTCGAGTGGAGTTTGTGAAATAAACAGCTATTTTTCTAAAAACACAAATTATGCCAATAGTTGTAATTTCTAAGCACATTTTCTGTTCAAATTTGATATTTATCAAAACGTGTAAATAATTAAAAGCATCATCATAAAATGAGTTCACACCCAGAGTAACAGCTTATTTTCAAAACACCTGAAAAAAATCTATTTCTAAACTACTTTGCAGTTAAGGAAAAAGCAGGGCATCCTTCCCAAAGTGCTAGTTTTCCACTGTAATTATTTCCGATTTTTGACAACAAATTAAAAATAACGTATGTAGCGTCTTCCACCGCAGTGTGGCAGTTCTTAAGCGCTCAGAGAAACAGATCAAATTATTTCCCAAATTAATCAGTGCTACTCATTGGCCGGGGAAGGATGAAGGTTTGAGTGGGCCCTGACGTAAATCAAACGTGTGACTGGAGGGTCACGCACAGATGCTAACACCAAGCCGTTAACTCTGGGCCACCCGTTAACTTTAATGACATAATCTGTTTCAAATATTACTCTAACTCAGTTAATGAGAGTTCTGTGTTAGCTTCTCTTATGGCTCTGAGCTGAGGAGGCACTGGGAGTGAACATTTTCACACAAGCAGGAAGGAACACACTATTATCAGTATGACACGAGAAACTAAGGCGCTGTTTTAAGCATCGCCCCATTTAATGCCTAAACGCAACCGTTGGCTTCGGTCCTTGGTACTGTAGTACCCTGCACTTCTTGGGACACCTGTGGAGCCGCATTGAATCCTCATTGGCACACCTGGTCAAGGAGCCAAGATGGCTGCGCTCCTCGTGCGCAGCAAAGGACGGCTTCTAGGTGCTGAAGTGACAGCACAACAGAAATAAAACGTGTCTTACGGAAATTCAATATAGACAAACATCGCTTGTCACATAAAAAGTGTTTCTCAATCTAATGTTCTTTCTGGATGCACTGTGGAACGAGAGAGAACGTGGTGGCCTGTCTCTGAGCACACTTTCAGGAACACTACACGCATGATATTGGGGCAGTTTAGATTTTTTTTCATTTGTTTAGCTTTGAGGCTTTCATTACAAGTGCCTTGGAATGATTTCCTTCGTTTACATTTACACAGTTTTACATAGCGCGAGATCGACCAAAGGTATTCTCACATGAGCATTAGTCCAGGTCCACTGCAAAAGGTCACACTTTTTAAGGTGGGGGGATTAAGTGATTTGCCCAGCAGCCCAGAATCAGAGGATGTTGAGCTGACGCACAGATTCAAACCGGCCCCCAATTCCAATGTTTGGAGCTCCAGAACTACCATTAGAGGGAATACCTTGTGATTCTGAGGCAGGAAAGGAACGGAAATCATAGTATTTCTAGGAGAAACTGGTGCATCTACACTAACTCCAGCATGTTTTTCCTGTTTTTTCACACTGAGATTTTGACTCTCGTCATATGTAGGACAACAACTTTAATTCCCAGGCCCATCGGAATTACCAGGACACTTGTGATAAAGGCCTAAAACGTAAATTATGGAGCGTGAAATGTCAAGGTGGCTGGCTTCATTCACCTCGGGCGAATTCAGAAAACACGTCACCTGCCCTCCTGAAGGGTGACGTTTACTTCTCACACCCCTACTAAGTAAACTCCTAAATTAGTGCCCTAGTAATAGCCACGGTCGGATTGGGATCACAATTACGCCCGACATCCCCAAAAAATTGGCTCACATTCCTGGATCGTGCCCTTCCGTGAAACACCATTTGGTTCCTCTCATTTGACACATTTTTTTAGAAATGTTTGGTAGTTAAACATTTTAAAGCTTATAGTCAGTAACATTGGTCATAAGTATAAGAACTGCATTTTGGTCTGAAAGGCAAGTTGAAATTAAGTGACCACAACATCTGTTCCGGCTAGGGTCGCCACCTGTGCGGTTATTTTACCAGCTTAAATGGTATTTTTATGTCCTGGCCCGTATGAAAATGAAAGAAATTACATAAAGCCAGTATTTTTTCATTTGATCTGTATGTAGTTTAAACAGTAAACTGCAAAAGCACTTTAAAATGTGTTCTAAAGCTGCCTTCATTCTCCAAGACTTATAGTTAAAATAAACAAAATCAGAAAAGCCATGGTACAAAGGAATATGGGTGTTTTTATAGAATCCTGTTTGATTATCATGCTCCAGCTCTTCCGAACACAGGAACCAATAGATGATTATTTTTAGGGTCCTGCGTGCAAGTTCTCTGGCCCCTGTTGTAATATCTCTGTGGGCTTTTAACCACACCCATGTCACGCCCATCAGTTTGGTTGGTTCGTGGGCTTGGCTTTTAAAATTCGCTAGATTTCATTTGTGAAAAGAATGCATACGTCATGCCTTTTCTGGTGTTTATCCCTCCTCAAGTGCACTGGTAAACTAGTGAAAACATATGAGGCTCTGTGTTTTCTGCATGGCTTCTGGACTACTTTTTCTTTTTATTTCGTAGGCAGCATGATCTCCCTGGGCAGTAGTCGAGCGCTTTCCATGATATTGACCCTTTTAGATGGATAATTGCACTTTTGCCGGTTAAATGGATAATTGCACTTTAGCTGATACGTTTGACTACGAGTGAACTTATGTTTCCTTTTGCGTGTCTCCTTCACGCTCATGGAGGATGTCGGCTCGCTTATGTGAAACTGTATTACTTTTCATTTTCAGTTTATGAGGCAAGAAAAGTCTAGTTAGGAGTTTACACCGCTAATAGCTCTAACTCAAGCAAATGCGAGACCATTGCATTGCAAATGCTTGTTCCTTTTTTCTGTCCGAATGACAGTAAAGAAAAAGAGCAGACTGACAGCTCTAAATAGGGTGGGCGATCTAATACTCTGGCGGACCCAACTCCATCAGGTCGTTGGAGCAGTGGTGTAGCAAAGGCCCCCGCTCCAAGTCCTTGCAAGGGGGACTCCTCAACTTTCGCTACGCCACTGCATTGGAAGCATTGTCTGAGTCACTCTAAATAGAGAAGACGGACCCTCAATTTGGTGTACAGTGTACCATACCACGTTTGTGACAGGCTATCCTGTCCACCAAACTCTAAATGGAGCCCATAGGTCCGGCTGTGATCTATTAATCTCTTACTTAAACACCACCACCATTTAACACATTATATGCATTGTAAATATTGCAAGTCTTTAAAGGTGAAGCGAGTCCTTTATATTTCCTCACGTAAATATAGGATCCCAACATGTGTAACAGAAATATAGTTCTATACTTCTTCAAAGTAAACTCAGAACCAGTATTTAAAAATTCGTAAGTTTTTTTCCAAAACACAACTTAAATCCTTAAACACTTCTGTGTGTTCAGCTCGAGTTTCCAAGTACAACTGCAAAAGGAAAACAATCTCCAAGGCTTTCCTAACTTCTAGTATCAAGATTCTGGCTGCTGCAACAAAATCTATCAATTGCCTATCAAGGAGGGTTTGAACCACAACAAAACTAGTACTAGAAACCTCAAATTGACCACCACCATTTCCACACAACATAAAAAAGTGCCGGTTCTCAGAACCGGACAGTACCGGCCCATTTATAGCACTTTTTTTTAATGTTGGATCCTGGTAACAATTATCATCATAATAGGGATCATAATCCCAACTGCACTTTAGGTGCGGATAGTTCTCTTTGACATTGTGGGGAGGTTAATCTAACAACTTTTGGCGGTCGTTTCATGATGATCCTGGCTTGTGTTGTGAACAGCATCCTCCTCCTCATCCTTAACCTGAAACTGCACTTTCAGCTAGGTTGACCTACAAACTCCATTTATAGAGCTCTTCCTTTTTGCTGAGGACAAAAAAAATGTAGAGACTTTGCATCAAGACGAACAGAACACCTGTCAAAAAGGCAATGGCCTTTTGATGACTTAGCACAAGAATTTCTCTGTGTTTTTCACCCGCCCCCTAATATCTCTTGTAATTCAGGAGAACAAGATACTTACATTTGGTAATTCCTTACCTAGTACTGACTCTATCGAGCTGCAGATTCCTTACCTTTGAATTATCCCCAGGTGTCAGACTGGATCCAGAATTTTTTGTGAGTAGTAGCCCTGCGTATCAGTGGGTGGCATTGTTCCATGTGGTGTTGTTCGCATCGTTTGCACTGGAAGTAATATGTGCAGTGCCTATATAGGCGCACCACCCCCAGTATGCTGACATCAGTTTCTTTTTGCAACTTTCCACACCAGGAGCGCAGAGCCGGGAAGAACATTGACCACTGGTGTGGAAAACTAGGGCCTGAGGGGATCAGCACTGTCCCTAAAAATCTGTTTGCATAGTGGGGAGGACGTATGGGTCGGTAAAGAATCTGCAACTAGAGAGAGTCTCTACCAGATAAGGTGTTACCAAAGGTAAGTAACATGTTCATCTGATAGAAATGCCTTGCTGGCAGATTCTTTACCTTAGAATGGATACCCAAGCAATACCTCCCCAGAGGTGGGTCTGCAAAACTATTTCACACCAAAAAGTCCTGCAGGACCAAATAGGGGAAAGTGCCTGTCCCGACCGATCTGACCTTCCAGGCAGTAATGCTTAGTGAACATGTGTAGGGAGGCCCATATTGCTACCTGGCAGATATCCAGGACTGAGACTCCACGTTCTAATGCAGTGGTCGCAGCCTTTGCTCTGGTGGAATGAGCACGCAAATCCCCTGGGGGTTGCCTCTTGGCCAATGTGTAGCAGATTTTAAAGCAGAGTACCATCCATCAAGAGAGGGCCCATTTCTGCATGGCCGTACCTTTCTTTTCTCTGAGATACCTCATGAACAGTTGGTAATTTACCCAGAACTCTTTTGTGCAGTCAAGGTAGAACGACAAAGCTCTTTTTTGGGTCCAGTCAGTGGAGTCTTATCTTTTCCTTAGAGGGTTGTGGCAGAGTGAAAAAGCTAGGCATGGTGATGGATGGGCCTACATAAAAGCGTGTCCACTTTCTAGAGGAAGCAAACTCTGGTGTATGTTGAGGCACAGAGGCTTAGATTACAAAGCCTGGAGCCCACTACACCTCTAGGCAAATGTTATGGCCACCAGAAAGGCCATCTTCATTGTGAGGAGCTCGAGAGGACAGTTGTGCAGTGGCTTGAAAGGAGCACGCATCAGAAAGGTGAGTACTAAATTTAGGTTCCACTGAGGCATGATGAAGGGTGAAAGTGGGAACACATGTTAGAGACCTTTCAAAACCTATTTACAAAAGGGAATTTGAAGAGGGATGGCTGATCTGGCAACCACAGAAAGGATGAGATGGCAGAAATATAGACGTTGAAGGTGTTCAAAGCAGAGAGCTGCTGGGCAAGAGAAAGAGCAAACAAAAGGTCCTGAGAAAGTGGGACAGAAAGGGAGCCAACCTGTTTCTCTGCACACACATGCCACAAAACAACCCCAACACCAGGCGTCTACCATCTTAGTGAAGGGACACCTGGCTGCCAAGATGACATTACAGAATTTGGGTGGAAGGTCGAAAGCTGTCAACAGTCACTGCTCAGTCTCCATGCAGGAAGATGGAGCATTGCCAGGTTTGGGTGGAGAGCCCTCCCATGCTGCTGCAACAGAATATCATCCCAAAGAGGCAGCCTCATTGGCAGACCGATGGCCATGCTCAACAACTCAGGACACCAAGTTCTCTGAGCCCAGTCCAGAGTCACAAGGATGACTTGGGCCCAGCCATTCCTGATCTTCTTGAGAACTCTAGGCAAGTGAGGTATGGACAGAAAGGCATATAGAAGCATCTCTGTGCGAGAGTTGCCTTGTAAACTCAAGTGCACAAAACTGTCGCGCCGCACCGCGCGGCGCGAGCCGAGAGCTCGACTTCTGCCGGGCGTTCGGCTCGGGCCGCGCACCGCGCTATTAAGACGCGGCGCGCCCCCAGCCTCTCCTGCGCGTTTCGAGGCCCCAGATTTGCTTGGGGCCTCGTTCTTCCTTCTGCCTTTCACTGTCCCAGGGGTCTCTGAACCCTCTTACCTGTTTTTCTTCGTTTCTTTGTCCTTTCTTCTTTTTTGCAGTCTGTTGTGTGCCTTTCTTTATGTTTTTTCCTCCTTCCCAGATTCCTGTGCTTTCCCAGCATTCCTTGTTCCCTATTCTCTATGGTTCCTCTACTATTCTGTTCTATGTATTGTTTCCCTATCTAAGATGGTGTCCTTTTACTTCCTGTGGGTCACTTCCTGTTTTTTGGTATATAAGGGCTGTGTTTTTCCTCTTTCTTTGCGCTGCAACACTTTCTGCTCAGTTAGTGTCTTCGCTCCTGATTTCCTTGCCTTTTGGTTTTGGATTCAGCATTCTGTGTTTTCTGATTTTTGCTCCTTTTGGATTCCTGTTTGTTTGTTCTTGTTTTTCTCCAGGAGTCTTCCTGTTTGGAGGTTTTTTCCCCTTTTTAAGGGTTTTTTTCCCTCTGGCGCTACTTTCTGAAGGGCACGGTCTGTTCTTGGTGTCTCCATTGCCTACAGCACCGTGGCTACCAGAAAGAGTCGCCCCTTTTTGGGCCAAAGCCGAACATTGAAGATTCACGCCACCAGATCTGCAAATTCCAGGCGCAAGCAGCACGTGAGTCGTGACAGATTGCAGCGCCTAACCATTCCGACGTCCTCAAACACCATGGATAATACAGTGGCGGCTGCTGCAGATCCGGAGCAATCTCTGTTGACCACGATTCAGCAACAAGCCCAGGAATTGCAACAACTACGTAATGAAAATGCTGCGTTACGACAGGCTTTGGCCCTCCGCACCAGTGATGTTCCGACAATCTCCGCTTCTACCCCTTGTTTCTCTGGTGAACCAACCAAGCTTCGCGAGTTCTTGGATGCTTTAACGGTGTATTTCGCCTTCCGACCTACTCAATTCTCCCACGACAGGACCAAGGTGGGTTATCTTATCAGTGCCTTATCCGGTCCAGCCTTGGCCTGGGCAACCCCGATGGTGTCCTCCAACGACCCTGTATTGTCAGACTATTCCGCCTTTGTGAGTCGCTTCAAACAGATGTTTAGCCGTCCTGGATTGGAAGCCTCCGCTGAAGAAGCCTTGTGCGACATCCAACAAGGCTCCCAAGACGTCCTGCAATATATAACCCGTTTTCGTCAGCTGGCGGCAGAGACCACTTGGGTGGAACGTACTCTGGTAACATTATTTCGTAGAGGACTCAAAGAAGAAATAAAGGATGAACTAGTGCATTCTACCAGAGCGGAAGATCTTCGTGGCCTGATGGATCAAGCACTGTCCATCGAATATCGTCTTCAGGAACGGAGATCGGAAAAGAAAAGGAGTAGAGGGTTTGCCCAGCCAAGTAGCTCATGTGCATACCTGCAGCGTTCCGAGGAACCTCGCACTCCTGCTAGAGACATCGAAGGGGAACCCATGCAGGTGGATACTACCCGAGGTCCGCTCTCTGCTAGTGAACGAGAAGACAGACGCAAGAGAGGGTTGTGCCTGTATTGTGGTTCTGCTGGTCACATGCTCCGTACCTGTCCAGTACGTCCGTCCAGGCCTTCGGGAAACGCCACCTCCCGTCCTCTGTAAAAAGGGAGGGGACGGGATCTACAGCTATACCTTCCATCAGCTCCTTTAATGACAATACAACTGCCTTGTTCATCTTTCCTGTCCTGTTACAACTTCCTGACGGTCGTCAAGAAAAGACTACGGCATTACTAGATTGTGGTGCTAGTGGTATATACATGGACAAGACGTGGGCTGCTGCTAACCTAGTTCCTACTCAAGCAAAAGAAGTACCCGAACAGGTACACACTGTGGATGGATCTTTGATATCCTCTGGTCCTGTAGACACCACTACCCTGATGTTAAGTCTACAGGTGGGAAACCATCAAGAACACATCTCCTTCGATCTTATTACGTCCCCTAACCACACCATCATTCTTGGAATTCCATGGTTCATCAGACATAACCCATATATAAATTGGGTTACCCGGACAGTCTCTTTGTCTTCGCAATTTTGTCATGAGAACTGTTTTACTTCCGACAAGTATTGGTCTCCGAAAAGATCCTTAGCTAATGAAGGTGCCACTGGTATGTCCATTAATACGGTCCAAAGGGTCCCAGACCACTATTTGGAGTTTCAGGATATTTTCCAAAAACCGTCAAAACCTGTGCTACCTCCACATCGAGAATATGATTGTGCAATTCCATTGGAACCCGGCACAATTGTTCCTTTTGGGAGGATGTACTCCCTCACGGAACCCGAAAAGGAAGTTCTAAAGGAGTATCTGGACGAAAATATACAGAGTGGTCTTATTGTTCCATCGTCGTCTCCGGCTGGGGCCCCTCTCTTTTTTGTGCCCAAGAAGACTAAGGATCTTCGTCCGTGCCTGGATTTTCGAGGTCTGAATAAAATTACCATTAAAGATCGTTATCCTTTGCCTCTCATCAGGGACATACTGGAAGCAATCAGAGGGGCCCAACGTTTTACTAAATTGGATTTACGAGGAGCCTACCACCTTTTACGCATAAGAGAAGGCGACGAATGGAAGACAGCATTCAGGACCCCATTTGGCCATTTTGAATATAGGGTTATGCCGTTTGGTCTTACTAACGCCCCCGCAATCTTCCAGAGATTTATGGACTCAGTGTTTTCAGACCTACTGAATCAGACAGTCGTGATCTACCTAGATGATATTCTTATTTATTCTAGAAATCCTGAACTCCATACTTCCCATGTGAAACAAGTTCTTCAAAGACTTCGTGATCATCAACTATTTTGCAAACCAGAGAAATGTGAGTTCGACATGACGGAAGTCAAATATCTGGGCTATCATTTAAGTCCCACCGGCATAGCTATGGATCAAGAAAAGGTACAAGCTATCCTAGAGTGGCCTTCTCCTTCTACCATAAAAGAAACACAATGTTTCCTAGGTTTAGCAAACTTCTATCGACAATTCATTCTAGACTTTGCCAGTCAGACTAGCCACATAACTCACACCTTAAAGAAGGACAATTTAAAGAAGGGGTTTGTCTGGACTGAGGCTGCTGAAGCAGCCTTTCAAAGCTTAAAGAGAGCCTTCACCCAAGCCCCCATCTTAAGACATCCAGATACCACCAAACAATTTATAGTAGTAACTGATGCTTCTGAGAGAGCCATCGGAGCTGTCTTACTCCAACGACAAGAGGATGATGGCCTTGAACATCCTGTTTTCTATTTGTCTCATATCCTTTCCACAGCTGAACAACATTATTCCGTACTTGAAAGGGAATTATTGGCTCTGAAAACAGCCTGCCTTGAGTGGAGACAGTTTCTGATGGGTTCCAAGGAACCATTTGAGGTGAGGACAGACCACCGTAATTTACAATGTTTAAGAAATTTTGTATGCCAGAATAGTCGTCAGGCCCGCTGGGCCTTTTTCTTCAGTCAGTACGATTTTTATATTACATATATTCCAGGATCTCAAAACATTCTGGCTGATGCTCTGTCTCGCCGATATCCAGAGTGTTCTCCTTCCTCATCCCAGTATCTTCTAGAACCCAGTAAGATCATTGGAGTGGCTCAGTCTTTCCTGGAAGAAGTACAACAAGAATACGCCAACCTATCGGACCATGACATAGAAGAACTAAGACCATTATTGTACAAGAAACAAGGATATTTTTATTACCAAGACCTGATATTCCTCCCTACAAATAAGGTGCAAAAGAAAGCATTACAAATGTGCCATGATTCCCCTGTAGCTGGTCATAGAGGCATCAAAGCCACACAAGAACTACTTTCACGATTTTTCTGGTGGCCTACCTGGAAACTGGATGTGGAAAAATACGTTCAGGCCTGTCCCATATGTGCCCAAGTCAAAATACCTCACACCAGACCGGCAGGTTTACTACAGCCTTTGCCTGTTCCATCGGCCCCATGGCATACTATCTCTACTGATTTTATGTGTTCACTCCCACCATCAGCAGGAAACCGGGTTATCATGGTCACAGTGGATTCTTTCACAAAGATGGCTCATTTCACTGGCCTAAAAAAGCTGCCTACTTCTCAAGAACTAAGTCAAATATTCATAGATCATGTCTTCCGTCTCCATGGACTTCCACATACCATAATATCTGATAGAGGACCTCAGTACATCTCCCGATTTTGGAAGCATTTTTGTAAAACACTGCATATAAATAGAGCCCTGTCTTCAGGGTTCCATCCTCAGACCAACGGACAGACTGAGCGTCTGAACCAAGGACTAGAGCAATATCTTCGATGCTTTTGCAATTCTACCCAAAGTAACTGGAGCACTTACCTCTCTTTAGCTGAATTTTCCTACAATAACTCAGTCCATAGTGCCTCCAAGGTCACTCCCTTTTTCTGTTCCTATGGTTTTCATCCTACCTCTTTCCCTACTTCTCCACAATCCAACTCTCCCCTACCTGCTATTACCTATTTCTCCAAACGCCTTCTCCAACTCCATAAACTAATTCGATCTAATTTGTTACATACCAAGAGGTATATGAAGAAGGCTGCAGACAAGAGACGTACAACCAATCCAAATTATCATCTGCAAGATAAAGTCTGGCTCTCCTCCAAATTCTTGCCCTCACGTCTCTCTCAAAACAAGTTCACACCTCGTTACTATGGGCCTTTCCGTATTCTCCAGTTGGTCAATCCTGTCACTGTCCGTCTTCACTTACCCCATACATGGAAGATCCATCCGGTTTTTCATGTTTCTCAGCTTAAACCTTATGTGCCTGATCCTTACTCACGTCAGTTTCCTTGTCCACCTCCTATCCTTGTGGATGATGTTCCTGAATATGAAGTGCAGGAAATTTGTGACTCTCGTCTTTTTCATAAACGACTTCAGTATCTGATTCATTGGAAGGGTTATCCTCTCAGTGAATGTTCATGGGAAGATGCCTCTTCCGTTCACGCTCCTCTCCTGATTCAACGCTTTCACTGTTTATTCCCTCTTAAACCTGGGCCTTCGGGAGGGGGACCTACTGTCGCGCCGCACCGCGCGGCGCGAGCCGAGAGCTCGACTTCTGCCGGGCGTTCGGCTCGGGCCGCGCACCGCGCTATTAAGACGCGGCGCGCCCCCAGCCTCTCCTGCGCGTTTCGAGGCCCCAGATTTGCTTGGGGCCTCGTTCTTCCTTCTGCCTTTCACTGTCCCAGGGGTCTCTGAACCCTCTTACCTGTTTTTCTTCGTTTCTTTGTCCTTTCTTCTTTTTTGCAGTCTGTTGTGTGCCTTTCTTTATGTTTTTTCCTCCTTCCCAGATTCCTGTGCTTTCCCAGCATTCCTTGTTCCCTATTCTCTATGGTTCCTCTACTATTCTGTTCTATGTATTGTTTCCCTATCTAAGATGGTGTCCTTTTACTTCCTGTGGGTCACTTCCTGTTTTTTGGTATATAAGGGCTGTGTTTTTCCTCTTTCTTTGCGCTGCAACACTTTCTGCTCAGTTAGTGTCTTCGCTCCTGATTTCCTTGCATTTTGGTTTTGGATTCAGCATTCTGTGTTTTCTGATTTTTGCTTCTTTTGGATTCCTGTTTGTTTGTTCTTGTTTTTCTCCAGGAGTCTTCCTGTTTGGAGGTTTTTTCCCCTTTTTAAGGGTTTTTTTCCCTCTGGCGCTACTTTCTGAAGGGCACGGTCTGTTCTTGGTGTCTCCATTGCCTACAGCACCGTGGCTACCAGAAAGAGTCGCCCCTTTTTGGGCCAAAGCCGAACATTGAAGATTCACGCCACCAGATCTGCAAATTCCAGGCGCAAGCAGCACGTGAGTCGTGACAAAAACAGCTGACATTGCGCATTGTCAGCAGTGGCGAACAGATCTAATCAAGGCTCTCCCCAATGGTGAAAGAGATCCTGCACCACCCACAGATGGAGACACCATTCATGATCCTTTAGGCATCTTCGGCTGAGTTTGTCCGCCCTGGTGGTCAGAGAGCCCGCCAGGTGTTGAACCACCAGAGCTATGCCCTGATGTTCCAGCCATGTCCGAAAGTGCAAGGCCTCTTGACAAAGTATCTATGACCTCACCCCATCCAGTTTGTTGCAGTACCACATGGCTGTGGTGTTGTCCGCGAACACCTGCACTAGCCTTCCCTTGATTGAGGGTAGAAAGGCTTTCAACCCCGGCCGCATTGATCAGAGTTCATATGGAATCCAGATTCTGCAGCAGACTAATGGCCTCTGTTCTTGACCTCTCACAGATGCCGCCCCATCCCAGGAGTGACACATCTGTCACTACTGTTAGATCTGGTTGGGGAAGGAAGAGGGGTCTGCTGCTGACCCAATCATGGTTCGTAAACCACCACTGCATATCTTTTGCAGCACCCTCCGAGATCTAGACCATGTTGGAGAGATTCCCCTGATGCTGCAACCACCGGAACTTCAACCTACCTTTTAGACATCCCTGCCACACCAGGAGACAACCTTTTATGTGCCAATTATTTACAAATATGCAATCACCTCAGTGATTGTGCGTTATATATCCCTTTTAGCTCCTTAGACCTCGTGAGTCATGTGAACTAGAGATTAATTTAAACGCTACCTAAAAAAATATTCACTTATTCCTTAACAGATAATAGAAATATTATACCTGAATATATCGTGTTCATTACATTGATTTAAATCTTGTTAGAATGCTCACCGTATTTCTGTTTATATATCTCTTAGGAACGCGAGTATGCAATCGACTCGTATTTCATCGAAGCCGACGCTTAGCTGCTCCCGGCGTTTTATATCGCCATTCTCCTGCTAAACATCAAAGACGGACTGCTCTGTAAGAGCGTCCGTTTTTCTCAATGATAAGAGTAAAGCTGAAAAGCGGACTACACCAGTCCGAGAATATCTGACATCAAATCTGTGCATTACAAATCTTCATATGGGACGCTATGGGATAACGATCGTCCCCCAAATTAATAGCCCTCCAATGTTCCAAAATTCTCACCTTCAGTGGTCTAATTGTACTGCCTATATATATCTTATTACAACTACACACAATCATATATACTACAAATTTTTGACCATGAGGCAAGGAATATACGTTAATATTTGGATCTTTGTTAGGTTAGGGAGTTTAAGACACTGACAGTATGGAATTTTATATATTAGTAATAGATATTTATATATTGTATAATATCAAGCAATACTCTATTGCATGTATCAAGGTGCATTATATAGACTCCAATAGCTGCAGGACATTTAATTTGTCGGTTGCGCATTATCAGTGTACTCGCTTGATGTCAGATATTCTCGGACTGGTGTAGTCCGCTTTTCAGCTTTACTCTTATCATTGAGAAAAACGGACGCTCTTACAGAGCAGTCCGTCTTTGATGTTTAGCAGGAGAATGGCGATATAAAACGCCGGGAGCAGCTAAGCGTCGGCTTCGATGAAATACGAGTCGATTGCATACTCGTGTTCCTAAGAGATATATAAACAGAAATACGGTGAGCATTCTAACAAGATTTAAATCAATGTAATGAACACGATATATTCAGGTATAATATTTCTATTATCTGTTAAGGAGTAAGTGAATATTTTTTTAGGTAGCGTTTAAATTAATCTCTAGTTCACATGACTCACGAGGTCTAAGGAGCTAAAAGGGATATATAACGCACAATCACTGAGGTGATTGCATATTTGTAAATAATTGGCACATAAAAGGTGGTGTGTTAACATGCACTCAGGGAAATTTTAGCACATGACTGTGAGGAGAATTAAGATTCATAATAATTCTTTGGGTACAATTGAGATTTAAATTTTGGATTCCCACTACATACTTCTCATATATGTTTACAATTATATTTAATCACATTTAATTATATTTAATTATATGCAATTAGGCATTAATTTATTTTATTGTATTACAATAGTACATAAATATGTATTGTTATAGGAGGTCCTGATGAAATCCAAGGGTACTCCCAGGATGAAACACGTGTTGGCAACGGAACAACAGGACGGACACATTACAAGAGGATAAAATTTGGAATGGACTCTGACTTTGTGGATAATATGCAAGGATCAATTTAAGATGGACTTTAATTTCATGGACAATTGAGACTATTAATTAACATATTTGCATTTTTGATTGATGATAATGAATTTTTTGGTTATGTATATAATATTGTCGATTACATTAAATATGATAATTTAGGTAGTGTTAACAAATCTTTTTTATAGGTACAGATTAACAAATTGTGTTAAATTACACGTGTGCGAACATTTAGTTTCATGTTGTGGTAACCCTGTGTTACTGTTTTGGGGAGATTGGAGGGTATAGCCCCAATGTTTGGCACCGTGTATTGCAAATAATATTTGGAGATTTGGATTTAGGAGAGTAGGAGCGCTGTGACACTCTAGTTTTACCCCCACAATATATTTTTGACACACCAGGAGACAAGTCCCAAACAACTTTGACAAAACATTGAAAAAGAGTAGTCAAAAATGACTGGTGGCAGCTCTCTCAGGATCTGTGCTGATTGGCGTGGAAAAAAAAGAATTGACATCAGCCCGCTGGGGTGGCACCTATATGGCACTACGCACTATGCACTTCACTTTCAGTGCAGACATAATGCCACCTACTGGCGCACAGGCGTACTGTTCACAAAAATTCTCCAAATCCAGTCTGATATCTGGGCATAATTATAAGGTAAGGAATCTGCGGCTAAAAGTCTCTATCAGATACTGTCAATACCACCATGGAAGGTGATCCTCATAGTGCCAGAATTGGCAACACAGTGGTGGTTTATGGAGCCTGACATAGGTGAATCTGGCAGTATGGGTCCTGAAATCAAACAGTATGGGCATCTAAGATTATAACATGCCTGCATGCTAATTTGAATAGAAGCTAAACATACTTCTGCTCGCACTGTCATTCAATGAAATGAGACTAGCTTTGCATATGGTGGGAAAACAATGGTACAATCCTATTACATGCGAAGAATACATTTTACTTCTGCATTTACTGCATTTGGCTCCATCAAAATTACAATTCTCTATAGTAAAAGTTCATCTAGCAGCCATCACAGCTAACAGGAAACCGCCTTGCTGTTTGCTTTTTATGGAAGGCCTTAAGAAAGTAATTCTTCCAATCAAAAGGCCTTCCCCTCCTTGGGAACTTAATTTGATGTTAACAAAATTAAGCACCCCATACCTTTGAACCTATTCATAAAAGAACATTAAAACATCAGTCTTGGAATGCAGTTTTTTAAATCACTATTACCCCTGCTAGAAGGGTTAACACTCTCTTCAATAGAACCTTATACTATTTTCCACTGTAATAGAGTAGCTCTGAGGACAAAGTGCTCTTGCCTACCTAAGGAATGTGTCCAATTTTCATATTAATCAGACTGTCACTTTGCAGTACAAAGCAACATGGGTAGTGGACAGGACTCTGTTTTACATTATAAGTCTATCAAGTTACATTTTTCCTCACTGTTTCACATTCTAACCTGCCTTTTCTTCTTAGATATTGACATATTAATTTCAAATATTTTGAGGAGGGGCCTGCTGCATTTTCAGAAAAACATTCCACTCTCTATAGACTACTTTAGGGTGCCGTCTCATCCTATGGACACATGGATTCCTCACATCTTGTGGGGCTTTGTATGAAGATATCAATGGTACAGTGCTCAAGGTGCATGCAGACAGCGGGAGATCATCCACATGTTTATGACTTCAAGGAAGATTCCAACGATGCAGACCTAGGACTAGAAGTAACCTTTTCTGCTATAAAGGAAGAACAGTCACAATACCATATGAATATTACTTCGCAGCAAAGCCTGAAGAACAATGGAAAACTAATGACAAAACCATCAGAAATAATGTGGGAAGAGGAAGGAAAGCTCCACCTTCTATGTTTCTTTCACCTCCCTACAAGGACTAAAGATACAATAGGAAAACATGAACCAACGAATTACCAGGAACATGTAAAGATAACTTTATTTTGTCTCACAGGGAAGAATTCCTGTTTGTGCATAAAGTTGAAGTTACATAATTGTTTTCTTCTATTTTGCTACGCATTTTGTGTTATATGACAAGGAAGAAGATAATCAATCTTCTCTTAAAACAGTACATTTGGATATGATGTTTCAATATGACAACTACTGAAATACCACTTATCTATTGAGCTAAAGTTAAAATGTACTCCTAAATAAGCAAAAATGAAGCTCAGTACAGACCTGGACCCACAACCAACTACTGCATCACTGAAGAAAGGATAATAGCAATAAAAACACCCTAGTTCCTTGAAAGGCATAAATGGTAAAAGAAACCAAATAGGCATTGCATCCTGAGACTGATCTACCCAAAGAACCGAACACTAAATTAAAAGCACAACCAGACAACTATGTTACGAAAAGGGACACTGAACTCCCATCTTAAAGAATGAGTAGATATAATGCTTTAAACAAGTATACCGACTCTTTATCTTCTAGTCTTCATCATGAAAAACACGACATATTTGGTTGGTTAAAGCTAAATCTATTCAATGACAATTTTTGTAATGGAGAAGCACCACCCCAACTTTGATGAAAAGCTGAATCGTTTACAGCTCCTGCCAGGTTAAGTTAATATGATCAACCTAATAAAATGTAGGACAGGGACTTCCTTTTAGTCAGGTGGCAGGTATTTTTCCTTTGTATTAATTTAACTATAAATACCCATAGATACATTTATACATACACAACACACCTATGTAAAAAACATGTCTTACTAGAGACAAGGCACACATCCATAAAAATAAACATACCAACACATACATTTACAGCATACTAACTCATACATTAATTCAGGAAGAGCACAAAGCCAGTGTATAATTTAGACATGAGCAGTATTGCTCCAAAGACAAAAGGTCTGTTTCACCTTCCGTATAACACATTACATATAGCCAATGCAGTTGCATTAGGTGCAAGACCTGGGAAGAATGCCACACCACATCTGAAAAGTGCAACCACAAAAAACTCAGTAAGTTCAACCAAAATAAACATAAAAACAAACAGAAACACAAATAGTATATCCATGTGCATACCTATACTCACATATACATACCCCATGCCGAATAGAAATGTTGATCAAAATTGCATCATAAATAATAGTTTTACAAGTGAACATAT
Organism: Pleurodeles waltl; assembly: GCF_031143425.1. Taxonomy (NCBI): domain Eukaryota; kingdom Metazoa; phylum Chordata; class Amphibia; order Caudata; family Salamandridae; genus Pleurodeles; species Pleurodeles waltl. Next base: position 290,121,153 of record NC_090443.1, on the reverse strand, counting down.
GCTGTAAAAGCAATTATACTCTCTAACTCCGTCAAGAGAAATTACATCTTCACACAGAACCTCGAGACACTCACTGTCAAATGTGAGTAGAGCAGTACATACTATTTATACACACATACACACAAACTCCTCCCCAAATGCCAACATGCATCTATCCTTCCGCTGTTTCCCCAATAAACTGTAGTTACTTTCCTTCGATACAACTCTATCTGGTGAAATCTAACTACAGATTCCTCACTTTGTGAATATCCCCATATACTAGTCTATAGCTGAAAGCTCACAAAATAGTGCCCCTGAGCGCATGTGGGTGGCACCATGTGGATCCCCGCCCACTTTGTTCTGCTACGAAGTGACAAATAGGACCGCATATAAGCGTCACTTATGTGCACTGAAGTCAATTTTTTCACAGGTTTGACTACCCCCTTGACACAGAACCCATCGGAAAATTGGAAGGACCTGTGTGCAAGTTCCTAAATTGGAATATTTGTAGGCAGAAAAGGAGACCGTTTCCATTCCACAAAACAGGAAGGTGGGATGTCTGTGAGGAAACTGCAGTTGGATGGAGTATAGACCAGAAAGAGCGTTATGGACTGCAAGTGACATGTTCTTCTGAAGGATACTTCTATCTGCAGATTCCTCACCTTTTGAACTGATACCAAAGCAGCAGTTCCTCCCAAGGTGCTGGGTCTTGTGGATGGCTCAAATCAAGAAATCCTGCAGGACCGAAGGGCAAAATAACCATGTCAAGGCAATATTGCTTTAAGGATGTGGGCACTGAAGTTTACTTAGCAGCCAAACAGATTTCCACAACAGGTCTTCCTCATAACAACATAGTGGTGGCACCCATGGCTCGCGTGGAATGAGCCCTCAGACATTCTGGAAGCTGCTTCTTAGACAAGGTGAAGCACATATTAATACAGGGGTCTAGCCATCTGAAGATGGTCTGCTTCTACACCGCCTACCCTTTCTTGGCTCCTAAGAATCCTACAAAGAGCTGATTGTCCACCCGAAGGACTTTGGCATGATCAAGGTAGAAATGAAATGCTTTTTCCAGGTTATAGGCCCAGCTCTTCCTGTGCTGCTGCATCACTCTTGCTCATGTCTTCTCCTTGCTTTTCCCCAGTTTTTTTAGATCATTCTCCTTCCTTTTCCCTTATTCTCTCTTTTCCCTTGTTCTCACTGCTTTCTCCACACTATTTCCCCCATTTTTTGTGCCTTCTCTCTGCTTTTCCATCATTTTCACTCCTTTCCTCTCCATTTTTTCTGTGCCTTCCCCTTGCTTTTCCCTCATTCTCACTGCTTTCTCCTGTTTTCTGTGTCCTTGTCCCTCGCGCTCACTGGTTTCTCCTTGTTTTTCCCTGTTTTTTGTGCCTTCTCCTTTCTTTCCCCCCATTTTTTGTATGCCTTCTCCTTGTTTTTCTCTATTTTTCACTGATTTCTCCTTGCTTTTCCCCCTTCTTTTAGTGTGCCTTCCCCTTACTTTTAAGTAATGACTTAGCCTGTTTTTTTCAAAAGAAAATTGCTCACATCCAAGCAACTCTTCCTAGTAATTCTTGCACTGAGGATGAGTTTGTCCTTCATGTTGATGATCAGCCCCCTTGAGCCTCACTCTCAGCTTTCCAGCCTCTGCCTAAAGATCAAGTAGATAATTATCTGGGCTCCATTAAATCCGGATCTCCTCTTGACCCGTCCCTCCCCTTCTATCTTAGCTCTAGGATCCGAAGTTATATCACCGGTGCTAATGAACATTTTGAATGACTCGTCACATGGGCATGTCCCACATCAAGGGAAACATGCGGTAGTTAAGCCTCGATTAAAAAAAAAACAACTTCACTATCTAACTATAGACCAATTGCTCTTCTTCTCATTGTGTCAAAAATAAATAAATCGAGAAACATATCAACTCTCAGGTTTTGTAGAGAAACATAATCTTCTACATAATACCCAAATGGGATTCAGACCGCTCCACAGCACCGAAACACCCTTGTTGGTTGTCACTGAAGACACTAGACGACGTGTGGATGCTGGCGGACATGCAGCAATCATTTTATTAGATCTAAGCGCCGCCTTTGACAGGGTAGATCATTAAGTTCTTCCTCGCAGAGCCTCTCAAATGGGAATTGAAAGTACCTGCCTCAATTGGCTTTCCTTATATCCGAGTCAAAGAACTTTTCAAGTCCTTGATCAATCCTATTATTCTGATATCTTCCAGCTGACCTGTGGGGTTCCACAGGGTTCTTCATTAAGCCCTACGCTTTTCAATATTTATATGCCCCCCGGCAAAGATCATGGGACCCCATGGATTGTCTCTTATGTCTTATGCCTATGACACTCAGTTGTTTTTTTCTACTGGGACCAGCTCAGATTTTGCCACTCTCTCTTCATGCCTCTCCGATGTCGCTAAATGGATGGCGACCAGCAAACTCAAGATAAATGAGGAAAAAACTGAGGTTATGTTGGTAGGAAATTTTTCATGTTTGAAGCCGCCTGCCTTAGTCTCAGCTGGACTAAATGACCTTCCCTTGCCCAAAGATAATATAAAGAGTCTAGGTTTTTGGCTGGACTCTCTCCTCACAATGGAATGCCACTCGAAGAAATTGACGGCTACTTGCTTTAACTTACTGAGGACCTGCAGGAAGTTTTTCACATTTCTTTCCTTTGTAGTTAAAAGGCTCATTGTCCAGGCCCTGATACTGTCTCGCCTAGACTATGGGAATGTTTTGTTCTTCAGTTGTCCTCCCTATGTGCTAAAGAGACTACAGGTGGTGCAGAATGCTGCTGCCCACCTTCTAGCGGGTACCCCGAGAAACCACTCAGCCCTGTGTTCCCTTCACTGGCTCCCCATTGAACAGCGCATTACCTTTAAAGCCGCCTGGTACGTGCATCGTACAATCCACAATAGGGGTCCGGCCTTTCTCAGGCATATTATAACTCCTTACAACCCCCAGAGATCACTCAGATCTTCCTCCGCTTCTTTGATCAATATACTTCAGTTTAATAAAGTAAGATGGGGAGGCAAGTCGTTTGCCTTCAAGGCGGGTCACCAATGGAATTCTTTACCACTGGAGCTTCGATCAGAAAACTCAGAAGTTCAGTTTCATAAAAAGCTCAAGACCTTTCTTTTTCCTTATAGCCTGTCAGCTTTATCTGTTTAATGGGCCTGCATTAGCGCCGGGCAGCCATACGCTCTACAAATATCAAATAATAATAATAATGATACTTTTCCCTCATTTTCACTGATTTCTCCATGCTTTGCCCCGTTTTTGTGTGTCATCTCCTTGCTTTTCCTTCGTTCTTATTACTTTCTCCTTGCTTTTCCCCCCATTTTTTATGTGCCTTCGCCTTACTTTTCCCTAGTTTACACTGCATTCTCCTTGCTTTTTCCCCTGTTGCTTAAGTGTGCTTTCTCCTTGCTTTTCCCTGATTGTCAATGCTTTCTCCTGTTTTTTTTTGTTTTTTTTTCTCCTTGCTTTTCCCTTGTTTTCACTGCTTTTGCCTCTGTTTTGGGGCCTTTCCCTTTTTCTTACTGCTTTCTCCTTGCTTTTTCCTGTTTTTTTGTGTGCCTTCTCTCTCATGCTCACTGCTTTCTCCTTGCTTTTTCTCCGATTATCCTTGCTTTTCCCTCGTTCTCACTGCTTCCTCATTGCTTTTCCCCCCATTTTTTGTGTGCCTTCTCCTTGCATTTCCCTCATTCTCACTGCATTCTTCTTACTTTTTCCCATTTTTTGTGCCCCTTTTCCTTGCTTTTCCTAGTTTTCACTGCTTTCTTCTTGCTTTTTCCTGTTTTTTGTGCCTTCTCACTTATGCTCACTCCTTTCTCCTTGCTTTTTCCACGATTATTGGTATGGCTTCTCCTTGCTTTTCCCTCGTTCTCACTGCTTTCTCCTCGCTTTTTTTCATTTGTTTTGCCCCTTTCCCTTGCTTTTCCTTGTTTTCAATGCTTTCTGCTTGCTTTTCCCCATTTTTTGTGTGCCTTCTCCTTGCTTTTCCCCCGTTTTTTGTGTGCCTTCTCCTTGCTCTTCCTCCCATTTCCATCGCGTTCTCCATGCTTTTCCAACAGTTTTTTGCGTGCCTTTTCAATGCTTTTCCCTCATTTTCAATGTCTTTCTCCTTGCTTTTACCTCGTTTTCACTGTGTTCTCCCTGCTTTTTCGACCTTTTTTTGGTGTGCCTTCTCCTTGCTTTTCCTGCATTTTCACTGCTTTCCCCTTGCTTTCCTCCTGTTTTTTTGTGCCTTTCTCCTTGCTTTTGCCTTGTTTTCACTGCCTTCTCCTTGCTTTTTTCCGTTTAGTGTGTGCCTTCTTTTTTCCCTCATTTTCCCTGCTTTTTCCTTGCATTTTCCCGTTTTTGAGTGCCTCTCCTTGTGTTTCCCTCATTCTCACTGCTCACTCCTTGCTTTTCCCCATATTTTGTGTGTTTTCTCCTTGATTTTTCCTTCTCACTGCTTTCGCCTAGCTTTTTCCAGTTTTTTCTGTGTGAGTTCTCCTTGCTTTTCCCTAGTTTTCACTGCTTTCAGCTTCCTTTCCCCCCATGTTCACTGCTTTCTCCTTGTTATCAGTTTTTTCTCCTTGCGTTTCCCTCGTTTGTACTGCCTTCTCCTTGCTATTTCCCCCGTTTTTTGTGTGCCTTCTCTTTGCTTTTCCCCCATTTTCACTGCTTTCTCCTTGCTCCCCCCTTTTTGTCTGCCTTTTCCTTGTTTTTCTATCATTTTCCCTGCTTTCTCTGGGACCTGCAAGTGCCTGGATACCCTGTTGGGTGATTCGATGCAGTTAACAAATCTTTATTGATTGATTTTGGGATCTAGTCATTGTAGGAAAGAGCCTCTTTCTGACATGGTCACCCCACTTTTTGACTGGTACATGATGCAATTTTACACTGGGCTCCTGCTATCCAGGTCCCCATGGGAACAGTCCAGCCCGAACTGCCAGGTCAGGGACCCCTCACCTAGCACATGTCGACTGCTATTACAGGCTGCATGTCTTGGTGCAGCTAGAACTGAAAACACAATATGGCACACAGCTTCTGTGCCCAGTCCCCTAACATTGCAAGCAATATCTGTAAGTCATTCCTACAGAAGGCCTTACAGCACTAAGGCAGGGTGCATTATATTACATGTAAGGGCATATTTGCAAGAGCAGATATGACCTGATATGTCTTAGTCGATTCTTAGACATAGTGAGTGAACAGGGAAGCCATTTTATATACATGTGCTGGGCACTGGTCAATATGAGCTCCCCAGCTACATGGCGACTTCACTTAAAATAGGTATGTTTGGTATCAAACGTCTCATATTAATAAGCCCTGACTGATGCCAATGATGGATTTATTAATACATGCACCCAGAGGCCACCTTAGAGGTGCCCCCTGAAAACCTACCAACTACCAGTGTGCGGACTGACTAGTTTTAACCTTGCTGCCACCAACAGATATACTTCTGATCCCCAAGAGTGAGAGCCTTTGCTCTTGGGCAGTCAGAAACAAAGCCTGCTCTGGGAGAGGTGTTTACACACCCCACTGCACAGGATGACCTGCGAATGTGCATCCCAAGGCAGGGGGCTTCAAAGAAGCCCATCACCCTTGGTATGCAGATCTGGCTTCCATCAAAGGAGAGATGCCGACCTCCCTGCCCCATGGTCCAGTTTGCACAAAGACAGGTGGGAAATTTAGTTTTCAAAGAGGTGTCTCTACCCCTCAGGTCAGTCCCATCCCTAAAGTGAAACTGCATGATATGTACACAACATTTAGAAATCTGTCATCTTGGTGTTGCCAGAATTAAGAACTCTGGGACAGGGTTATGCCCACTTCCCACAGAAAGTGGTCCTATAGGCTACTACCCTAAACTCCCCTAAACTAAATTCAGTATTTACAGGAGCCCCTGGCACCAGGAAATCAGATTCCTGCTGACCTACGAAGAAGAAGGACACTCAAGAGCCGCAAAAGAAAAGACTGAGGAAGAAACACCTGACTTGGCCCCATCCCTGCTGGCCTTTCTGCTGTTCCCACCGATTTGCACCAAAGTCGACTCGTCTTGCAAGCTGTTGTGCCTCCAAAAGCCTGGGATGACTGCCTGTCTTCAACAAAGACCTAGCAGAGCTGCTACCCTGCAGCTTACTGGCACCCCAAGAGAACTTTGAGGACTCCAAACCACTGAAAACCCGACACCTAAAAGCACCACTGCACCGGAGCTACCTATCCCGAGCTGAAGTGGGCCAATGTAGCGAACATGGTCCCCTGGCCCTCCAGAGACAAAGCCTGCTTTGGACTTGCCCATTGTGGACTCACCGACGCTGCCTTCTGCTTCTGCCCGCAGGCCCACTCAACCATGAGTGCTCCTGGTGGAGTAAAACGAACGCCTCAGGACACCTCTGCACCAGTAGCCTCTGGGTCAAGGACAAGAGGATCTAAGGTGTCCCATGTCCAGAGAATCTCAAGATTTTAACCCACTTGTTGGTTCACCCCGACTGGACTCCCAGTTCAAACCTGCAGCCTCTTTTCAATGAACCGATCCCCACTGACTAACATCGGGGACCCGACGCCGAATTACATCTCTGCACCTTCCCACCCCAGTGCCGCCCGGTGTGACCTGTTTGTGTGGTCCTGACTCTTGCTCAATACTTACCTTAAGTCCAGGAGGTTGGTGCCGTAAGTCGCTCTACTATACCTGTTTGCAGTCTTTGTTTTCTTCCATTAGGATAACATTGCAGCTTCCAAAAATTGCACTGTGTCGACTTTTGAAAACTATAAAGATTTTTCTTGCAAAATGTACTTGCCTGCTCATATTGACTCTGGTGCCTAAACATATATAAAGATTCTTGTTATTTTTGTATATTGATGTGAATCTCCTTATTGAGTCATGTGTATCATTTATTGACTGTGTGTATTTGCAGATGTCTAACACTCCTCTTTCATAAGCCTAAAGCTGCTCGCCCACACTTCCCCCTAAAAGAGCACCTTGGGATTGCTACAGCAAGCCCCTGTCCACTGGTAAGGGAATCCCTGGACTCTTTGCCCAGTATACCTCATTTTGCTATTCCATATAAATAGCCCGCTTCCTACAGTTGAGTATTCTCTCTTCCTCTTTCGATGGGTGAGGAGGAGCAATGAATGTTGGAAGTATGTTAGCTTGTCTGACATGAAAAGGAGTTACTGCTTTCGGCAGAAATGCAGCTTCTGTTCTCAACACTAGTTTGTCTGGAAAAAAGGTGGAATAAGGTGGCTGAACTGAGTGGGCTTGAATCTCACTGACGGGCTGAGCTGATGTTACTATAACAACAAAGACTGTTTTCCAGGTCAAGCGGCATAATGAAAACTGTGCATTGGGTCAAAAGGAGTCCACATTAGGAAAGTGAGAAACAAATGTAAGACCTACTGTGGCATCACAAAGGGTTTTGGTGGCAACATGTTGTAAACCTTTAGGAAATCATCACTACAGATGATCGGAACAGTGACTGCTCAAATGGCAAACGTAAAAAGGCTGAAAAGTTCAACAAGTAACCTCTAACAGTGCCTACTGAAAATCCTTGCTGGGCCATGGATAAAACAACCAACAACATATCCAACAGTTTGGCCTGCAATAGGTCCGTCTGCCGGTTACCACACCATGCCATGCCACAAACTTATCCCATCACTTCTACATACATATATCTTGTGGAAAGGTGCCTGACTGGAACTTTGGACGGAAGATCAAAGATAATAATATGCCGCTGCTTAATATACATGCACAAAGATGTAGATCTAGCCATTGTGTCATCTGCAATAGACATCATATAAAATGACATGTCGTTCTCACAACAAGGATAGTCAGCTTAGGTCCATCCTGCAGTTGAGTTGGACTTTACAGGTTCTAAAGTCGAACTGCAAGCCATGGAAGCATGTGAACTCGAAAAAGTTATTTTCACCATTTAACCTGACATGTCTACAACAGATAATGGTGAAAAAATATGCAATATATACTATGCATAACATAGAAAAGTTAAAGAAGATGCTTTTTATAGTGGCTGTGACACTGTTATCAGTGTGGTTAGTACATGGATTAATAGTCCTGCTGATATCAACCTTTCAATTCACTTCATGTTTGCAACACTTTCCAGTGGGCAGGTTTGAAAGTTCAGGGTAGAGTTTTACTTATGAGGTATGGGAACTGCCTTTCGATTACAAGTGTATTGAGTGTGAAAAAGGAAGTTTTTCTGAGCGGCAGCGATTGTGAAACTTCTGAAAGCCATTCAATGCTTTGTAAACAGGTGGCACTGCATGGTGTATATAATGCATCAGTGGCTAATTTAGCCTGATACTTGAAGGGTATTCCTGTGTCATTTCAGCTGGTATTCTATTATGTGCAGATTGTGTTCCACTGCTAGTGGTGTCCTTTCGAGAGTGCACTGGAAGTGTGTCTTGCCAAGTGACACATACTTCCTATGGACATGAATCTCCTGATGTTCCCATTGAGGGTTCACTTGCGGAGTTGTCCTGTGATAATAAGATTGCTTTTTGACACCTTCTATGAGCCAACATACATGAACATGGATGCTACAGCTCCAGGAGCCCTTTCTATGGGCATTGCACGGAATGCTGCCTCCTCAGCTGCAGCAGAAGCCTCAGATCATGTATGTTCGTTCCTTTGACCTTTTGGATGACGCTTTGGTGATATTATTGTCTATAGAAGTGGGGTCCCTCTTGGATTCCATTTCGACTGATCTTTTTGATGACCTCAAGTTGAATTCCCAAGACATTTAATTTGGTTTGGTTAAAAAAAATATGAACTTTGAGTGGCTGCCCTTTTGATCGGCATGCTCTGCTTGTCAGATTGAACATTTTTAGAGCATTTCAGATTTTCAACTCACTTATATTTTAGGTGGGTTTAGAAGCTGTACTCCATTACTGGCAAGAGGAGGGTGTTGTGAGGACCCTTTTAGGACCTGAGTTGGTCACCCCTGTTTTAGCTTAGTTTTACAGCATATGCTTTTATTCACATTTTATTTATGTTAGCAAGACTGCTTTTAGGAAAGGCTTTTACACGTTTTATCAGTTTGGTTTTATTCTAGGAAAGCAAGGAACATACGGCTCATTTCACTTAGCCTTTGCACGACATATATAATCAGTACTTTCTGTTGAAGACTATGGAATGTGGTACACAATATGCTAACTAGTGTTGCCAGTCCAGGAGACAACTATCACCAAGACACAGCATTACATCAGAGACATATTCCCAATGTAGTATGGTTTATTATGTAAACCTTGTACAAACCCAAGGAGGGCCGAGGACATTCCAGCCACAGCGATTCTGGGACACATGATATGTGACATAGCTAGGCTGATGCTGATCTGTCAGCTTCCCAAGAGCATTGCCATCCACACCACAGGCTGATTCTTGACACTTTATTCAGGTATGGGGCCTAGCCCTTAGATCTGTCTAGGCAGAGAATTACAACCACTATGCTCTGAGATAGACATAGGGTTAGGTAGGAAGTTCTAGAACCTCTAGACAATCGAGAACCACATACATCATGGCTGGATTATCTTCTTGATAATCATATCGCTGATCACCTTTTTTTGTTTCATTTGCCTAATTATTGCAGCTCTTTCTATACTAAATTGTGATTGTTTCAATAAATGTATTGATCACTGATCTGACATCTTTGTGTTTCGCCTTGTCATCTATGAGTAACTAAGCAAAAGCCGGGGAGATGCAGTGTCATTTCCGGTTGCCATAATCACCATTTCCCCTGGTGAGTTTGGAGATTTTGGTGAGGCACTGTGAGCTAGCCAGGAGTTAGGCCGAAAGCGACTAAAGGTATGGATTGCACTCAGTCTCCCACACTTTACATTGCTGCTGTCCTAAACATGCAGTCCTAGTACCAAAATAGGAACCGCATAAAAATAAAACTGTGGTCCCTTGGGGCTGAGTAATGGCAACGAGCAATTGTCCTGTTCACAGAAGCCTATGTGCAGGACTTGGACCAGGCCCCAAGCAGGATGTCCGTAAGAGCTTCATTGAATGGCAGAAACGCTTCTGAGGGGGTAACTCCCAGGTGAAGCACCTCCGTCAACACGTTAGTCTTAACTGCCACCGAGGATAGGTTAGGTCCAGGTTCACCACCATAACAAATAAGGCTCCCTTCTCCGTAGTAGCAACAGTAGGAGGAGAGACCAAGCCAGTATCTGGGGAGGTGTCCAGTCCACTAGCATCTGTCAAACCCTCACACCTGTCCATATGAGGCACTAGGGACTGGTATTGTTCAGGGTCCAGTGGCCCTCCCAATGTTCCCCGATTGCTAGCCCACAGTAACGGTGCCCAGGCTCTGGCCTGGAGGGAATGGCTCTTGTTGGCACTGGAGTCAGCATCAGGTGATGCCCCTTTGTCTCTGTATTGGAATCAGGGTTAAGAATTGCAGTCTTGAGCATCGACAATGGGACCAGCGCTAGAGAAAGTCAAGGTGGCTCGAATGGTGCCGATCTGGATCCATTTGAGGATTCAAGGGGTCTAACTGGTGCCAAGAGCGGACTTGGTGGGGAACCAGCTGGGCCCCTTGCAGAGCTCAAAGGAGCTCCAGGGGGGCTGGCACCCCAAATATGAGTTGCATGGCCTCATAAAATTCTTAGAGTTGGACAGGGGTCGTTCTGGCTCCCGGAAATGTTGGGGGGTGTGGAGATGGTCCAGGCACAGGCTCAACCATGGAGCCAGGCCTAGAGTAATGACACTCCCTCATCAGATGACTTTGACAACCAGGATGAAGTCAAAGACCTCTTCAACTTCCTACTCTTCTTCTTGTGGGACTTATCGGAGTGGGATGACTTTGTGGAAGAATGATGGCTCTGTGACTGTTTACAGGACTTTCCTCTCAACTAGGATTGAGACTGTCGCATGTTGAGCAGCAAGGAGCTTGAGTGATTGCTCCCTCAAGGCCTTGGGGTGCATCGAATGACAATCGACGCAAGCCTTGACGTTGTGTACATGCTCAAGATACCAAAGACAGACAAGGTGCAGGTCGGTCATCAACATTTACCGGTGGCAGGTACCACAGTGCTTGAGTACAGCCTTCCTTGTAGACATCCCTGCCACACAAGGCGACAAGTCCCAAACAACTTTGACAAAACATTGAAAAAGAGTAGTCAAAAAATGACGGGACAGCTCTCTCTGAATCTGTGCTGACTGTCATGGAAAGAAAAAAACTGACATCAGCCCGGTGGGGGTGGTGCCTATATGGCACTAAGCACTTCACTTTCAGTGCAGACAATGCCACACAGAGCCGAACAACGCCACCTACCGGCGCACAGGGGTACTGCAAAGACCCAGAGGAGAGACCCTACATAGCCGAGAGGGGGATTGGCTACCTAACCAGGTATGCACCCATCAGGAGGGGTCTCTGACGTCATCTGCTGGCACTGGCCACTCAGATGCCCTCAGAAGGTCCCCACACCTTGGAATCCAAGATGGCTAACGCAAAGGGCACTCTGGAGGAGCTCTCGGCACCACTTCTGGAATGGTGATAGACAGGTAAGTGGTCACTCCCCTTTCCTTTGTCTGGTTTTGCGCCAGAGCAGGCACTGGGGGTCCCTGAACTGCTGTAGACTTGATTATGCAAGGAGGGCACCGTTTGTGCCCTTCAAAGCATTTCCAGAGCTTCTGGGAGGATACCCCTCCCATGCCTGTAACACCCATTTCCAATGGGAGAGAGTGTAACACCCTTCTCCTAAAGGAAAGGCATTGTTCTGCCTTCCTGGGATTGAGCTTCTCAATCCCCAGGAGGACAGAAACCTGTCTGTGAGGTGGCAGCAGCTGGGGCTGCAGGGGAAACTTCAGAGAGCTGGTTTGGCAGTACTGGGGGCCTATGGTGGAGCCCACAGGGTGCATGGAATTTGCCCCCAATACCAGATTTGGATTGGGGGTTCAGTTTCACAATCTTAGACACCTCACATGGCCATATTCGGAGTTACCATTGTGAAGCTACATATATGTATTGACAGATATCTAGTGCACGCTTATAATGGTGTCCCCGCACTCATGAATTCTGGAAAATTGGTCCTGGACAACGTGGGGGCGCCTTTTCTAGTGCAAGGGTGCCCTCACACACAGTAATATTGCACCTGGCCTTCAGTAACTGAAGGTTAGACATATAGGTGACTTACAAGTTACCTGTTGCAGTGAAAATGGCTGTGAAATAGTGTGTGCCCTATTTCACTCAGGCTGCTGTGGCAGTCCTGAAGGAGTGTTTGTATGAGCTCCTTACGGGTGGCAAAAGAAATGTTGCAGCCCATAAGGATCTCCTGGAAAGCCAATGCCCTGGGTACCTAGGTACCATATACTAGGGACTTATAAAGGGGGTCAAGTGTGCCAATCTGAATTGGAATATGGAGTCACTGAACTATAGTGACAAATTTGGTAAACAGAGAGAGCATCAGCACTGGGGTTCTGGTTAGCAGAACTCCAGTGACACAGTCAAGCATACTGACAACACATATAGGCCACAGACTATGAGCACTGGGGCCCTGACTAGCAGGATCTCAGTGAGACAGGAAAAACACACTGATAAACAGGCAGAAATTGGGGGTAACATGCCTAGAAATATTGTGCTTTCCTCACAGGGAAGGATTCCTATTTTTGCATACAGCTGAAGTTTTATAATTGTTTTCTTATATCTTTCTACGCCTTTTGTGTTATATGACAAGGAAGAAGATAATCAATCTTCTCTTAAAAACAGTACATTTGGATATGCTGTTTCAATAGGACAACTACTGAAATACCACTTATCTATTAAGCTAAAGGTGACTCTACTTTAAAATGTACTCCTAAATAAGATGAAATGAAGCTCAGTACAGACCCGGACCTACAACCAACTACTGCATCACTGAAGAAAGAATAATAGCAAAACAAACCACCCTGGTTTCTTGAAAGGCAAATAAGGTAGAAGAAACCAAATAAGTATTGCATCTTGAGAATGATCTACACAAAGAATAGAACACTAAATTAAAAGCACACGACTATGTTACATAAAAAGGACACTGCACTTTCATCTTAAAAAAGGAGTAGATATAACGCTTTAAAAACAAGTACACAGACTTTTTATCCTCTAGTGTTCAGCATAACAAAGACAGTGCATATTTGGTTGGTTAAAGCTAAATCTATTCAATGGCAATTATTGTAAAGGAGAAGGACCATCCCAACCATGTTGAAAAACCGAATCGTTTACAGCTCCTACCAGGTTAAGTTAGTATGATCAACCTAATTGTAGGAAAGTGCCACTGTTGGCATGGTTACCCCCCAACTTTTTGCCGAATGTTGATGCCAACTTTGACTGAAAGTGGGCTGGGACCCTAGAACTGTACCTTTGTTTCCACAATTGGCACAACCCTGGCACGTAGTTAAGTCCCTTGTAAAAGTAACCTATGGTACCAAGGCCCCTGTGGCCAGGGAAGGTCTCTAAGGGATGCAGCATGTATTATGCCCCCTCACCCAGCACATGTACACTACTGCCTTGCAACCTGTGTGTACTGGGGGGGAGAAAAAGACAAAGTCGACATGTATCCCTCTCAGGGTGCCATGTCCACAAACCGCTGCCTGTGGCATAGGTAAGTCACCCCTCTAGCAGGCCTTACAGCCCTAGGGCAGGGTGCACTATACCACGGGTGAGGGCATAGCTGCATGAGCTATATACCCCTACAGTGTTCAAGTCCATTATTAAACATTGTAAGTGCAGTGTAGCCATATTGAGTATATGGTCTGGGAGTTTGTCATTAAGAACTCCACAGCTTCGTAATGGTTTCACTGAATACTGGAAAGTTTGGTATCAAACTTCTCAGCACAATAAACCCACACTGATGCCAGTGTGGGATTTATTGAAAAATGCACAGAGGGCATTTTAGAGATGCCACCTGTATGTTAGCGAAACTGCTAGTGTAGGCCTGACCAGTCTGTGCCAGCCTGCTACTTTCAGACATGTTTCTGACCACATGGGTGAGTGCTTTCGTGCTCTCTGTGGACTGAAACAAAGCGTGTCCTGGGTGGAGGTGCTTCACACCTCCCCCGTACAGGAACTGTAACACCTGGCTGTGAGCCTCAAAGGCTCAAGCCTCAGATTACAGTGCCCCAGGGCACTCCAGCTAGTGAAGATGCCCGCCCCCGGACAAAGCTCCACTTTTGGCGCCAAGGCCAGCAGCAAAATTAGGGAAAACAGGGAGGAGTGACCACCTCAGCCAGGATCACCCCTCCATCTTGGATTGGAGGACAGGGACCAATAGGATTAGGTTTGTGCCCCCTCCCCAAAGAGAGTGGGCAAAAGGAGGGTGTAGCCACCCTCAGGAACAGTAGCCATTGGCTACTGCCCTCTGACCTCTAAAATGCCCCTAAATCTGGGATTTAAGGGCCTCCCTGAACCCAGCTCACCAGATTCACCAGATTCCTGGCGACCTAGGAAGAAGAAGGACTGCTTAGCTGAAACCCCAGCAGAGAAGAAGGAAGACAACAACTGCTCTGGCCCCAGCCCTACCGGCCTGTCTTCTGCTTCAAAGAACCTGCAAAAGATCAGCGATGCATCCAGAGGGACCAGCGACCTCTGACCAACTCCTGGGGACTGTCCTGCACCCAAAAAGACCAAGAACTCCAGAGGATAGCGGCTCTGTCTAAGAAAAACCAACAACCAAGGACTCCCACCTCACTCCGGATGCGTGAGTCAGGACCCCTGTGCACCCGATGCCCACGATCCCGTGTCCAGGTTTCCACCATGCAAGAGAGGGTCCACAGGGCATTGCGAGCAAGTGCCCACCCTAGGTTGACCTCTCCACCCCTCCATTACAACGCCTGCAGAGGGAATCCCGAGGACCCCCCTGACCACGAAGCTCCTGATGAAGATATCAGACGCCTAAGGACACACTGCACCTGCAGCCCCCAGGCCTTGGAGAAACTGACACCCGGTGCAGCTACGACTGGCAGGTGGCCCTCCTCCCTGTACGACCAGTGGTGTGCCCGAAACACCCCCCTGGACCTTGTCTGCACCCTCTGAGTGACCCCTGGGGTCTCCTCATAGACCACGATTGAAAATCCGACGTCCTGTTTGCACCCTGCACCGCTGAGGGTATGTGTTTGGTGCCTATTTGTGGCCCCTTCAGTGCTCTTCTAATCCCCACTGGTCTGCCCTCTGAGACGTGGGTACTTTCCTGAAGGAAGACCCCCTGTCTCCATAGGAGCCAACGTTAAAATTGCTCATCTTTGACCTCTGCACCCAGCCAGCCCCGTGTTGCGGGTGGTAGGTGTTTGGGGTTCTTGAACCCCAACCGCTGCACTTCCTAAAACTCAGAGACTGAAACTGTAAGTGTTGTACTTACCTGTAAAATGATCTAACTTTTCTTCCCCCCAGGAACTGTTTCTGAAAATTGCACTGTGTCCATTTTTAAAAAACAGATAATTGCCACATGGGCATTTCCAGTCACCTCCTCCTGCAAAAAGGGTACATGTCGTCTGAGGGCCAGGTTATGCAACATGCAGCATGCCACTATAATTTGGCAGACCTTCTCGGGTGAGTAGCACAGGGATCCACCTGTCAGATGGAGGCACCTGAACCTGGCCTTCAGAAGGCCGAAGGTCCTCTCAATGATCCTTCTGGTTTGCCCATGTGCCTCATTATATGGTTCTTCAGCCCTTGTCCTGGCATTCCTCACAGAGGTCAGAAGCCACGATAGGTTTGGGTAGCCAGAGTCACCTGCAGGCATTGAGGAACAACATTTAGCCACACACTATCCTTTATGGCCAACAGCATAGGCATACACCAATATACACTGGGTGGGAACCAAGGCTCGCCTATAAGCCACACCCTGTGCCTCTGTAGTTGCCCCATCACATTTGGGATGCTGCTATTCCTCAGGATAAAGGCAGGATATTTAATATTAACGTGGGAGACGTACTGGTTTGCCAGGCACACCATCTGCACATTCATGGAGTGGAAACTTTTACAATTTCTGT
This sequence comes from Pleurodeles waltl, assembly GCF_031143425.1. Taxonomy (NCBI): domain Eukaryota; kingdom Metazoa; phylum Chordata; class Amphibia; order Caudata; family Salamandridae; genus Pleurodeles; species Pleurodeles waltl. The sequence goes on along the minus strand of NC_090443.1, from coordinate 290,105,202 downwards.
ACACCTGTTCATTCTGGCGGGGGGACAAACACAATATGTGTCCCATCAATTGCACCAATATTGGGGATATGTCCCATTGCATAGAATCCGGCCTTCACTATCGCCAAATCTTCCACCTGGGTGAAAGCTATGTAGCTGCACATGTGTTTTATCAGAGCAGACAACACTCTTGTCAGCACGATTGAGAACATTAACCGTGACATTCCTGCTGCCAAGCCCACTGTCACTTGGAACAAACCAGTTGCCAGGAAATTGAGCACTGATAGCACTTGCACAAAAGGGGGGATCCCAGACGGTTGACAGATAGATGAGATCAGGTCAAGCTCCAACTGGGCACACGGATCTGTGATTGTGGCCCTGTTCAGTCTATAGGTGTGGATAATGTGCCTGTCCTCCAGTGTAGCTAAGTCCACCAGAGGTCTGTACTTGGGGGTATGTCTCCAACTCCTATTCATCCACAGCGGTAGGTATCTAAGGGACACAAGAGTGAGTAGGCTATCACAGTTTGAACAATCGAACCACAACTTCAGTATACTTGGTGTTGGTGCATTTATGTTATGGAACAGTGGGAATTGCGAAGTATGTGCTAATCTAGTCTAATGCAGCAATTATCGCTAGGTCTGTTCACCCCTCCTTGAAATGGCGACCGCCTGTCCTGTGTGGAGGGACAGGTGGAAGTGAGGTAATGCTGCTGACGTTGGGCGTCGTAGCGCTAGGCGGTCGTGAACCGCTGTGCAATTACTCATTGGATAATATTGGCCCTATGGAGTACAGTGCCCAATGGGGATGTACGCCGTCAGTGACAGTTTACACCGCTGCGGATGGGACCGCCATTTTCTAAAATCATTCCTCATTTGTTTCCTGACCTTCAACAGGAAAACACCTACACTGCCTGTGCTGCTGTGACCTGTGTCTGGAACCTATCATGGCCCGTGTGACTGGGGAAAGGGCCCCAGCCTTCACTTTGGAGGAGTTGAAGCAACTGGTGGATGAGGTCCTACCCCAGTACGGACTGCTGTATGGACCTCCAGTCCAACAGGTGAGTACACTGTGTACACGAAGCATGTGGGAAGGATGCATGGAGATATGTGTGAAGACATTGCCTAAGGGCAGGGATTATCTGTTGGCGCTGGGCAATGTGTGTGCCAATGGTGATAGAAACGGGTATGGTGGGCCATGTGTGTGACAGCCTGGACTGTTTGTTTAAAGGTGTTCTCCTGTCTTTATTGCCTCTGCAGGTCAGCGCCCATCAAAAGAAAGGATTATGGCATGCCGTCGCCAAGGAGGTGTGGACCCTGGGGGGTCTATGAAAGGCGGAGCACCCACTGTCGGAAACGGTGGGAGGACCTGAGATGCTGGGCATGGAACACAGCGGAGGCCCAGCTGGGGATGGCCTCCCAACGAGGAAGGGGTGCCCGTCAGACCCTGGCCCCCCTGATGGCCTGCATAGTGGCAGTGGCGTACCCTGAGCTGGATGGGCGCTTGAGGGAATCGCAGCAGCCACAAGGGGGTGAGTACAGTGGGTATCATAAAAACTTTAGCTGGTGAGGTGGTATCCGGGTGGTGGCTGTTTGTTTGTGGGTGCCCCTAAGGCCAGGCCAGACATTGCTGCGTGGGTCCTCTGAAGGGTAATGGTTGCATGGCAAATACAGATAATCTAGCTTGTTAATAGTCACTTTTAGGCAGGGCTGCGTGAGTCCCAGGTGTGCTTCAGTTGGCGGTGTGTGCTCCTTGTCATGCCTTGGTGACTAGCCAGATGGTAGTGCAATGCATATTGCATAGGTCTGTTTCCTGTGTATGAGGGTGCTGTGTACGCCAACGGTGGTGTTGGTGCAGGCACTGACCCAGTGTATCCTTTGTCTCTCTCCCCCCCTTTCTTGTTTTGTCATCCTGTCCTTGTGTGCATTAGCATCATCTGGCGGAGGAGCAGGGGCACCGGCGACAGAGGGACCTGCATCCCACAGGGCCCTGGAGGCAGAGTCCACTGATGCCGAGTGAACCAGTGGGATGGAGGGCGAGGGGAGCACCATGGCGCAGACTGGATGGGACAACACAGACTCCGATACCTCCTCCGATGGGAGCTCCCTGCTGGTGGCGGACACCTCTGTGACCACCCCAGCTGCAGGTACAGTTGCCAACCCTGTACCAGCACTTCCCTCCCAGTACCCCCTCAGCAAGTCTCCCATGCCCGCTCACCCAGGAGGGTGGGCATCTCCTTCGCCCCAGGCACCTCAGGCCCTTCCCCAGTGAGCCCTGCTGCCCTGAGTGAGGAGGCTATTGACCTCCTGAGACCCATCTCTGTAGGGCAGGCAACCCTTAATGTTGGCTGGCATTCCAGATGCAGCAATGCAATACATTCCTGGAGGGCATCCACGGTGGGTTGGCTGCCCAGCAGAGATTGATTCAGGCTCTGGCCTCCTCTCTGATGGCAGTCTCTGTCCCAGTTTCTACCGTCCCCCATCTCCAACTCCCACTTCCCAGCCCCACTCCCCTCAACCCCAACCCATCCCAGGCACACATACAGATGTGCATGCACACAAGGCAACACACAAGAGTGGCATGGGCAAACAGAAGCACCACACAGGCACTCACACAAACACCATGCAGTTGCAGACACGACAACGTCCACTGCCTCCCCCTCTCCTCCTGCTCCACCTTCCTCCCAGTCACATCCACACTCACACCTCCATGCTCTACATCCACTCTCAGCATCACCACACCAAGCAGAACACACACCTCACTGGCAGACACCTCCCCAACAACCATGCATGCATCCCCTCTGTCTCCCACTGTGTCTGTCCCCCCCTCCTAAGGGACACAAACGCAAGCACTCAGACACCCAACAGCCATCCACCTCACATCAGCATACAGACCATGCACCTGCACCCAAATCCAGCAGACATACACCTCCAACAACCAACTCCCTCATCCTCCACTTCCATTATTCCTCCCTCTTCCCACCCCAATGTCCTTAAAAAGCTTTTCCTTTCCCAGATTGACCTCTTCCCTACCCTTCTTGCTCCCGTCCTGCACGTATGGGCAGGGTAACAAGGACACAGCCCAACACCTCAGCCAAACAGTCCACGGGGACAGTGGTAGCACCACTTATTTGTAGTGGTAAGGATACCAGACCTACAACACAGAAGGGGAAGGAGCCAGCACCACCAGGGAAGAAGGGGAAGAGTCTTGCACCACCAGGAAGGAGTGTGAAGTCCTGCACCAGCTGTGAAGAAGGAGAAGGGGCCTGCACCAGCTGTGAATAAGGGGAAGGAGCTTGCACCAGCTCTGAAGAAGAGGAAGGAGCCAGCACCAGCTGTGAAGAAGGGGAAGGAGCCTGCACCAGCTGTGAAGAAGGGGAAGGAGCCTGCACCAGCCGTGAAGAAGGGGAAGGAGCCTGCACCACCTGGCAGAGAGGGGAAGAGCCCATCCACCTCTGCCAGGAAGGGTAAGAGATCCACGACCCATGGACAGGAGGAGACGAGGCACTCTACGCCAGCGGAAGCTGTCAGGCTCACTTCGCCACCACCACCACCACCACCAGCTGTCACGGGGCCCCCACCGCCAGATGTGGAAGTGCATCCATCAGGGAGTGCAGGGGCTGCCAAAGAGGCTCCTCCAACCACCACCACCACAATGCAGCCATCAGGGAGTGTAGGGGCTGCCCAGGAGGCTCCTCCAGCCTCCACCACCACAATGCATCCATCAGAGAGTGCAGGGGCTGCCCAGGAAGCTCCTCCAACCACCACCACAGTGGAGCTGTCGCAGCCGGCGGACGCCATGTAGGCCACTCTCCAGGGGCAGCTGTACAAGGAGCCCCCTCCAGAATCAGTGGGCAAGTTCCCCACCTCAGAGACTGTGACCTTGCACTCCCCAGCAAAGGATAATGGGCATGTTGCCCCTTCAGAACCAGTGGGCAAGTCACCCACTTGAGAGACTGTGGCCTTGCACTCCCCAGGACAAAGCAATAGGCATGTTGCCCCCTCCAGAAGCAGTGGGGACGTTCCAGTATTTGGCTGAGGTGCACCCCCACACCCCTGAGGTGCCTTCCCACTTGCAAAATGATCCCCCTGCAGTGTTCTTTCCGGTTGAGTCAGGAAACAGGTTGGGCATTGGACTGTGCCCTGTGGTCTTGTGTGCCCTCATGACTTTGGACTGGGCATTGGTCCTTTATGGACATTTGTATATATTTTGTTTGTGTGGTGGGATTTGCTATGCTAATACATTATCGTTACTCCAGCATTATAGTCCGTATTTTATTATGCCGTGTGTCGTGTGTGATTGGTTTACGTGTGCAGCTGGTTGTGGGTGTGTGTTGTTCGTGTGTGTGTCACTCTTGTTTTCCTCCCACCCTCCTTTGTGTGCTAGGCGGCTGTACTCACCGCCGTCGTCTTCGTCGCCATTGATGTTCCAGGTGGAGCATAACGTAGAAGATCATCGGGAAGTCTTGCAGTTCGGGTTCCATGGTGGCGTAGTTCTTCCCTGTGTCTCCAATGGTTAGTCCTTTCACTTCTAAGCTCTGTTTCCGCCAGGCTTTTGATGGCGCTGGTACAGCCCTCGAAAAGGTGGCAGGTTGCAGTGTCATAATATGGTGGGCAGTACTTTGTCTCCCGCCAGCCTGTTGTTGGCTACTGCCCTGGTGACTGTTGTTTCCGCTGTGGCGGTTGGTGTGGTACATTGGCTGTTTATGGGAGTTATCACCACCATAGTCATAATTTGGTGGTACTTACCGCCAGCCTGTTGGCGGTATTACGGCCACTTTCTCATTCTCCGCCAGGGTCATAAGGAGGGCCAATAAGTCATTTTGATATAGTATATACAGAGCCAGCTTCCTACACCAATAAAATGTATGACAGGGACTTCCTTTCAGTCAGGTGGCAAGCATTTTTACCTTTGTATTCATTTAACTAAAAATACCCATATACATGTATACGAACAAAACACACAGATGTAAAAATATGTCTTAATAGAGACAAGGCACCCATTTATAAAACTAAACACACCAACACATACATTAACAGCATGCACTAACTCATACATTAATTCAGGAAGAGCACAAAGCCAGTGTATAATTTAGACATGAGCAGTATTACTCTAAAGGCAAAAGGTCTGTTTTACCTTCCGTATAACACGTTACATATAGCCAATGCAGTTGCATTAGGTGCAAGACCTGGGAAGAACGATCCTGCTAGTCACACCACATCTGAAAAGAGCAACCACAAAAAACTCAGCAAGCTCAAACAAAATAAATATAAAAACAAATAGAAACACAAATTGTATATCCATGTGCATACCTACACTCAAATATATATAACTCATGCCGAATAGAAATGTGAATCAAAATTGTATCATAAATAACAGTTTTACAAGTGAATATGTGCTGTAAAAACAATTTATAGTCTTTAACTTTGTCAAGAGCAATATCATCTTCAGACAGAACCTTGGGACACTCACTGTCAAAAGTGAGTACAGCAGTACATACTATTTATACACACATACACACAAACTCCTCCACAAAATGACAAGGCCAAGGAAAAATCTAGCCTTTCACTGTTTCCCCAATGAACTGTAGTTACTTTCCTTCGATACAGCTCTATCTGGTGAATACTAAATCTAAGTAGAGATTCCTCACTTTGTGAATATCCCCAGACACCAGACTACAGGTGGAAGCTCAAAAAGCAGTGCTTCTGAGCACATATGGGTTGCGCCCTGTGGATCCCCACCCAATTTCTTCTGCTACGAAAGTGACAAATAGGGCTGCATAGAAGCATCACTTATCTGCACTGAAGTCAGTTTATTCACAGGTTTGACTTCGCCCTTGACACAGAACCCATCAGCAAATTGGAAGGACCTGTGTACAAATTCTTAATTTGCGACCTATTTAGGCAGAAAAGGAGACCGTTTCCATTCCACAAAACAGGAAGGTGGGACGCCTGTGAGGAGACTGCAGTTGGATGGACTATAGACCATAAAAAGCATTACAGACAGCACGTAACATGTTCTTCTGATGGATACTTCTATCTGCAGATTCCTCACCTTTTGAACTGATATCAAACCAGTGCCTCCCAAGGTGCTGGGTCTTGTGGAATGGATCAAATCAAGAAGTCCTGCTGTACCGAAGGGCAAAATGGCCATGTCAAGGCAACAATACTTTGAGGATGCGAGCACTGAGGTTCAGTTAGCAGCCTCACAGATGTCCACAACAGGTCTTCCTCATGCCAACGCAGTGATGGCACCCATGGCTCGTGTGGAATTAGCTCTCAGACATTCTGGAAGCTGCTTCTTAGACAATGTGAAGCACACCTGAATACAGGGGATTAGCCATTTGGAGATGGTTTACTTATGCACCGCCCTGCCTTTCTTGGCTCCTGAGAATCCCACAAAGAGCTGATTGTTCACCCGAAGGACTCTGGTACGATCAACGTAGAAATGAAGTGTTCTTTTGAGGACCCAGGCCCAGCTCTCCCTGTGCTGTTGCATCGCTCTTGCTCCTGTCTTCTCCTTGCCTTTCTCACGTTTTTTCAGTGCATTCTCCATCCTTTTCCCTTGTTCTCACTGGTTTCTCCCTGCCTTTTCTCAATTTTTTGTCTGCCCTCTCCTGCTTTTCCCTCATTTTCACTGCTTTCTCGTTGCTTTTTCTGTTGTTTCTTTGTGTGCCTTATCCTTGCTTTCCCTTGCTGTCACTGCTTTCTCCTTGCTTTTTCCCCTCATTTTTGTGCGTCTTCGCCCTGCTTTTCCCTCGTTCTCACTGCTTTCTCCGTGCTATTTCCCCCATTGTTTTGTGCCCTCTCTTTGCTTTTCCCTCGTTTTAATTGCCTTCTCCTCTGTTTTGTGTGCCTTCCCCTTGCTTTTCTCTCCTTCTAACTCCTTTCTCCTTGCTTTTTCCTGTTTTTTGTGTCCTTGTCCCTCACGCTCACTGCTTTCTCCTTGCTTTTCCTCCGTTTCTTGTGTGCCTTTTCCTGGCTTTCCCCCCATTTTTTGTAGGCCTTCTCCTTGCTTTTCTCTATTTTTCGCTTGTTTTTCCTTGCTTTTACACATTTTCTTAGTGTGCCCTGTCCTTGCTTTTTCCTCATTTTCAGTGCTATCTCCTTGCTTTTCCCTGTTTTTGTGTCTACTTGCTGTTCCTTCGTTCTCACTGCTTTGTCCTTGCTTTTACCCTATTTTTTGTGTGCCTTCTACTTACTTTTGCCTAGTTTTCACAGCAGTCTCCTTGCTTTTTTCCCAGGTTTTGTGTGCCTTTTCCAGTCTCCATTGTTTTCTCCTCGCATTTTCCCATTTTTTGTGTGCCTTCTCCTTGCTTTCCCCTCATTTTCACCGCTTTCCCCTAGCTTTTTCCACCTTTTTTTGTGTGCCTTCCCCTTGCTTTTCCCTCATTTTCAATGCTTTCTCCTTGCTTTTACCTCGTTTTCAATGCTTTCTCCTTGCTTTTACCTCGTTTTCAATGCTTTCTCCTTGCCCCCCCCTTTTTTGTGTGTCTTTTCGTTATTTTTCCCTCATTTTCCCATGGACCTGCAAGTGCCCGGATACCCTGTTGGGTGATTAGCCGTGCTTTACAAACCAGCTGGATTGATTTTGGGATCTAGTCATTGTAGAAAAGAGCCCCTTTTTGACATTGTCAACCCACTTTTTGCCTGGTACATGATGTAACTTTGAAAGAACAGGCACTGGGTTCCTGCTATCCAGGTCCCAGTGCAAGATCCCTTTAGCAAAAACTGTACAATTGTTCACCAACTGGCAATTCCTTTGCCTCCCCCGTAACTCCCTAGAAAATTGTATGGCTGGTACCTAGGGCATGGGTACCAAAGAGGGTCCCCAAAGGCAGCAGCATGTATTATGCCACCCTCCGTGATCCCTCCCCTAGCACACGCAGACTTCCATTGCAGGCTGCATGTCTTGGTGCAGCTAGAAGTGAAAACACAACATTGCACACAGCCTCTGTGCCTTGTCCCCTAACACTGCATGCACTATATGTAATTTACCCTTGCAGCCCTAAGGAAAGGTGCTCTATATTACATGTGAGGGTATATCTGCAAAAGCAGATATGATCGTGCTACGTCTTTGTTGATTCTTAGACACAGTGAGTGAACAGGGAAGTAATTTCAAGTACATGTGCTGGACACTGGTCTATATGCGTACCCCAGCTACATGATGACTTCACTTAAAATAGGGATGTATCAAAGAACAAGTTACTTACCTTTGGTAACGCTTTTTCTGGTGGATACACTAACTACCTGTGGATTCCTCACCTTATGAATTCGATCCTTGCGCCAGCATCTGACGGAAAGCCTTCTTCCTAGCTGTCTACCTCAACAAGGACGTCATAATGGCACGGCTCCACATGACTCCGTCTGACGTCAACGTGCCAATAAGAGGTCCTCGTCGGCGTACTGACGTCAGTTTCACCTCATTTTTCTCATGCCCTTAAGGCGAACAGGTGTAAACCGACCATGAAAAATGATATATATATATCAACATATATGCACACAAAAAATCTTGTCCATTGAATCCATATATTTACATTATCACCTTAAATACACGAATATACAAAAATATATAGAGAAATATATATATATATACAAATTTACAAATATAAGAAGAAATATTAAACCAAAAACTGCAAGATAACTGTGAAATCAGGCAGGCAACGGGGAGGCGGGAGGGACCGTGAGGAATCCACAGGTAGTTAGTATATCGACCAGAAAAAGAGTTACCGAAGGTAAGTAACTTGTTCTTCTGATTGATACAACTACCTGTGGATTCCTCACCTTATGAATAGAGTCCCAAGCAGTACCGCACTCGGTGGTGGGTGCCCGCCTGATTACACAAGGAAATCTTGCAATACCGAGCGAGCAAAATGACCGTCCCTCCTCATCTCAGAGTCTAAACAATAATGTTTCACGAAAGTATGGAGGGACGCCCAAGTTGCCGCTTTACATATATCTATTAATGGAACTCCTCTCGCTAGAGCCGAGGATGTAGATTTAGCTCTAGTAGAGTGGGCCCTGATACCTTCAGGAGGGACCTTTTTTGCCAAAGAGAAACAAATCTTAATACACAAGAGGACCCACCTGGAGAGTGTTCTTTTCTGAACCGCTCTGCCCTTTTGCTGTCCAGCATACCCAACAAACAGTTGATCATCTAAGCAAAAGTTCTTAGTCCTCTCTAGGTAAATACTCAGGGCCCTCTTAGGGTCCAACCTATGGAGTCTCTTCTTCTTTAGACGGGTGGGGAGGAGGGTAAAACGCAGGTAGAGTGATAGTTTGCCCTATATGAAAAGGGGTGACAACTTTCGGTAGAAAAGCAGCCCTGGTTTTTAGAACCACTTTATCAGGGAAAAACATGGTAAAAGGAGGCTTAACGGAAAGTGCCTGAAGCTCTCCAATCCTTCTGGCAGAAGTGATTGCGATTAAGAAAACGGTTGTAGGAAGTTGGCTCTGTATGTGCTATTTCAAAGTAAGGAATAGCATGCACAGAGTCCAAGGGTTCCCCTTAGAGGTAAAATAGTGGTAAAAATAGATAATACTAATGCTCTATTTTTGTGGTAGTGTGGTCGAGCAGTAGGCTTATCCAAGGAGTAGTGTTAAGCATTTGTTGCACATACACATAGACAATAAATGAGGTACACACACTCAGAGACAAATCCAGCCAATAGGTTTTGTTATAGAAAAATATATTTTCTTAGTTTATTTTAAGAACCACAGGTTCAAATTCTACATGTAATATCTCATTCGAAAGGTATTGCAGGTAAGTACTCTAGGAACTTTAAATCATAAAAATTGCATGTATACTTTTCAAGTTATTGACAAATAGCTGTTTTAAAAGTGGACACTTAGTGCAATTTTCACAGTTCCTAGGGGAGGTAAGTTTTGGTTAGTTTTACCAGGTAAGTAAGACACTTACAGGGTTCAGTTCTTGGTCCAAGGTAGCCCACCGTTGGGGGTTCAGAGCAACCCCGAAGTCACCACACCAGCAGCTCAGGGCCGGTCAGGTGCAGAGTTCAAAGTGGTGCCCAAAACACATAGGCTAGAATGGAGAGAAGGGGGTGCCCCGGTTCCGGTCTGCTTGCAGGTAAGTACCCGCGTCTTCGGAGGGCAGACCAGGGGGGTTTTGTAGGGCACCGGGGGGGACACAAGCCCACACAGAAATTTCACCCTCAGCAGCGCGGGGGCGGCCGGGTGCAGTGTAGAAACAGGCGTCGGGTTCGCAATGTTAGTCTATGAGAGATCTCGGGATCTCTTCAGCGCTGCAGGCAGGCAAGGGGGGGATTCCTCGGGGAAACCTCCACTTGGGCAAGGGAGAGGGACTCCTGGGGGTCACTTCTCCAGTGAAAGTCCGGTCCTTCAGGTCCTGGGGGCTGCGGGTGCAGGGTCTCTCCCAGGCGTCGGGACTTTGGATTCAAAGAGTCGCGGTCAGGGGAAGCCTCGGGATTCCCTCTGCAGGCGGCGCTGTGGGGGCTCAGGGGGGACAGGTTTTGGTACTCACAGTATCAGAGTAGTCCTGGGGTCCCTCCTGAGGTGTTGGATCTCCACCAGCCGAGTCGGGGTCGCCGGGTGCAGTGTTGCAAGTCTCACGCTTCTTGCGGGGAGCTTGCAGGGTTCTTTCAAAGCTGCTGGAAACAAAGTTGCAGCCTTTCTTGGAGCAGGTCCGCTGTCCTCAGGAGTTTCTTGTCTTTTCGAAGCAGGGGCAGTCCTCAGAGGATGTCGAGGTCGCTGGTCCCTTTGGAAGGCGTCGCTGGAGCAGGATCTTTGGAAGGCAGGAGACAGGCCGGTGAGTTTCTGGAGCCAAGGCAGTTGTCGTCTTCTGGTCTTCCTCTGCAGGGGTTTTCAGCTAGGCAGTCCTTCTTCTTGTAGTTGCAGGAATCTGATTTTCTAGGGTTCAGGGTAGCCCTTAAATACTAAATTTAAGGGCGTGTTTAGGTCTGGGGGGTTAGTAGCCAATGGCTACTAGCCCTGAGGGTGGGTACACCCTCTTTGTGCCTCCTCCCAAGGGGAGGGGGTCACAATCCTAACCCTATTGGGGGAATCCTCCATCTGCAAGATGGAGGATTTCTAAAAGTTAGAGTCACCTCAGCTCAGGACACCTTAGGGGCTGTCCTGACTGGCCAGTGACTCCTCCTTGTTGCTTTCTTTGTTCCCTCCAGCCTTGCCGCCAAAAGTGGGGGCCGTGGCCGGAGGGGGCGGGCAACTCCACTAAGCTGGAGTGCCCTGCTGGGCTGTGACAAAGGGGGGAGCCTTTGAGGCTCACCGCCAGGTGTCACAGTTCCTGCCTGGGGGAGGTGTTAGCATCTCCACCCAGTGCAGGCTTTGTTACTGGTCTCAGGGTGACAAAGGCACTCTCCCCATGGGGCCAGCAACATGTCTCTAGTGTGGCAGGCTGCTGGAACCAGTCAGCCTACACAGATAGTTGGTTAAGTTTCAGGGGGCACCTCTAAGGTGCCCTCTGTGGTGTATTTTACAATAAAATGTACACTGGCATCAGTGTGCATTTATTGTGCTGAGAAGTTTGATACCAAACTTCCCAGTTTTCAGTGTAGCCATTATGGTGCTGTGGAGTTCGTGTTTGACAGACTCCCAGACCATATACTCTTATGGCTACCCTGCACTTACAATGTCTAAGGTTTTGTTTAGACACTGTAGGGGTACCATGCTCATGCACTGGTACCCTCACCTATGGTATAGTGCACCCTGCCTTAGGGCTGTAAGGCCTGCTGGAGGGGTGTCTTACCTATACTGCATAGGCAGTGAGAGGCTGGCATGGCACCCTGAGGGGAGTGCCATGTCGACTTACTCATTTTGTTCTCACTAGCACACACAGGCTTGTAAGCAGTGTGTCTGTGCTGAGTGAGGGGTCTCTAGGGTGGCATAAGACATGCTGCAGCCCTTAGAGACCTTCCTTGGCATCAGGGCCCTTGGTACTAGAGTTACCAGTTACAAGGGACTTATCTGAATGCCAGGGTGTGCCAACTGTGGATACAATGGTACATTTTAGGTGAAGGAACACTGGTGCTGGGGCCTGGTTAGCAGGGTCCCAGCACTCTTCTCAGTCAAGTCAGCATCAGTATCAGGCAAAAAGTGGGGGGTAACTGCAACAGGGAGCCATTTCTTTACACAAGCCCCCCCCAGCCCACAGGCCAGGAGACTCAGCCCAAGCTGGGAGAGTCTTCCTAGTCTGTCAGGCGAGGAAGAGTAGGAGAAATAGGCTGGTTAGTTGCAGGGCCTACTCTGCCTTACATCCTTCTGTTCAGGTCATTCCCTTTGGGGAACTGACCTACTTCCACAGTGATAGGACCTAGTCTGAATTTCCTCTTGTCTGCCTCTTCAATGTCTCCACCCATTCTTTCTATTTTGGTCTTAGAGGTATCCACCTCTGCTAACCTTATCTTGGCCAGGGTTACCCCTAGCTTACCCAGAGAGGTTACCCAGAGCTGGAGTAACCCCACCATGACCAATAGGGTCAGGGGGCCTAACTTGCTATTTGGCATGGGGTCAGACCACCATGCTAAGGATAGTGCAGCCATAAAGGCTAACACCCAGCAGAGGCCACTGACAGCTGTCAGTGCCCAGAACCACACCTTTAGCTCTTCACCTAAAAGGGAAGGGGCTAAGTTACAGGCCTCTTTGGGTTCAGGTTGCCTGTCTGCTGAATTAGAGTGGGGGGTTACCACATCTTGTAGTAAACACCCTTCTTCCACTCTTTCTTCTGTTAGCTGAGGAGCCACCCACTCAGGTTTAACAGTTGCCTGACTAGCCAGGACATCTTGTGGGTCAGGTTGGACTTTATCAGGGCCATTTTTGGAGTTCTCCCCTACTGGAGCAGAATCTCCTTGGCTTGCTGTAACCTTGGCTAAAGGTTGTCCACCCTTCCTACTCTGTTTTCTTTTCTTCTTCTTCTGGGGCCTGCTTGCATTTACTGCAGAGGCAGGACTTCCAGAATCCTTGGGAGAGGACTGGCACTGGACCAGTTCCTCTCTTGGGCTCTGACTAACCTCTGGGTAGTCATTTCCAAGGAGACAATCAAGGGGGAGGTCTGTACTGACTACTACCCTTCTCCAGCTAAGAGTGCCACCCACTTCTATGGGTACTAAAGCCACAGGCCTCTTAGTGACCCTGTCTAGGCTAACTCTTACCCTGGCAGTCTCACCTGGGATGTACTGGTTTGAGAGCACCAGCCTGTCATCCACAATAGTGTGACTGGCACAAGTGTCTCTCAGGGCAGTGGTTGGGATTCCATTCACCAGTAGGTGGTGGAAGTGTCTACTTCCCTCTGGAATCTCCAACTCACCTGTTGGGCCCTGTTTCCAGTTGAAGGCTATGAAGACCTCCTCATCTGAAGAGTCATCTCCCATGGCTACACTGGTTACCCCTGGAATTTTGTTCTGGGGTTTGTTTTTGGGACAAGAAGTGTCCTTGGTGTGGTGCCCAGACTGTTTACAGTTGTGGCACCATGCCTTAGTGGCATCCCAGTTCTTACCCTGGTACCCACCTTTGTTTTGGGTTGTGTCTTGGGGCCCACCCACCTGTTCTGGTTTTTGGGGGCCTACAGAGGACTCTTTTTCTTTGTTTCTAGTGTCACCCACTTTCTCCTGGGGAGTTTTTGTAACCCCTTTCTTTTGGTCACCCCCAGTGGAAGTTTTGGTTACCCTAGTCTTGACCCAGTGGTCTGCCTTCTTTCCCAATTCTTGGGGAGAAATTGGACCTAGGTCTACCAGATACTGATGCAACTTTTCATTGAAGCAGTTACTTAAAATGTGTTCTTTCATAAACAAATTATAAAGCCCAACATAGTCACACACTTCATTTCCAGTTAACCAACCATCTAGTGTTTTTACTGAGTAGTCTACAAAATCAACCCAGGTCTGGCTCGAGGATTTTTGAGCCCCCCTGAATCTAATTCTATACTCCTCAGTGGAGAATCCAAAGCCCTCAATCAGGGTACCCTTCATGAGGTCATAAGATTCTGCATCTTTTCCAGAGAGTGTGAGGAGTCTATCCCTACACTTTCCAGTGAACATTTCCCAAAGGAGAGCACCCCAGTGAGATCTGTTTACTTTTCTGGTTACACAAGCCCTCTCAAAAGCTGTGAACCATTTGGTGATGTCATCACCATCTTCATATTTTGTTACAATCCCTTTGGGGATTTTTAGGATGTCAGGAGAATCTCTGACCCTATTTAAGTTGCTGCCACCATCGATGGGACCTAGGCCCATCTCTTTTCTTTCCCTTTCTATGGCTAGGAGCTGCTTTTCCAAAGCCAATCTTTTGACCATCCTGGCTAACAGGGGGTCATCTTCACTGGAGCTATCCTCAGTGATTTCAGAGGTGTTGGTCTCTCCTGTGAGGGAACCAGCATCTCTGACTATTATTTTTGGAGTCAGGGTTTGAGGGACCCTGTTCTCCCTAGATAGGACTGGTAGGGGGGAATTTTCCTCCAAGTCACTATCCTCTTCCTCTGAGTTGCCACCCTCAGAGGGGTTGGCCTTTTCAAACTCTGCCAAAAGCTCCTGGAGCTGTATTTTGGTAGGTTTGGGGCCCATTGTTATTTTCTTTATTTTACAGAGTGACCTTAGCTCCCTCATCTTAAGATGGAGGTAAGGTGTGGTGTCGAGTTCCACCACAGTCACATCTGTGCTAGACATTTTGCTTCTAAAAGTTGGAATACTTTTTAAGAATCTACAACTAGTTCTAGGTTCTAATTCAAACTTTTACAAACTTTTAAACTCTAAAAGAAATGCTAAACAGGATCTAACACAAGGCCCTAGCAGGTCTTTTAAAAATTTAGAAAACTTTTCAAATTGCAAAAATCAATTTCTAATGACACTTTTGGAATTTGTTGTGTGATCAGGTATTGGCTGAGTAGTCCAGCAAATGCAAAGTCTTGTACCCCACCGCTGATCCACCAATGTAGGAAGTTGGCTCTGTATGTGCTATTTCAAAGTAAGGAATAGCATGCACAGAGTCCAAGGGTTCCCCTTAGAGGTAAAATAGTGGTAAAAATAGATAATACTAATGCTCTATTTTTGTGGTAGTGTGGTCGAGCAGTAGGCTTATCCAAGGAGTAGTGTTAAGCATTTGTTGCACATACACATAGACAATAAATGAGGTACACACACTCAGAGACAAATCCAGCCAATAGGTTTTGTTATAGAAAAATATATTTTCTTAGTTTATTTTAAGAACCACAGGTTCAAATTCTACATGTAATATCTCATTCGAAAGGTATTGCAGGTAAGTACTTTAGGAACTTTAAATCATAAAAATTGCATGTATACTTTTCAAGTTATTGACAAATAGCTGTTTTAAAAGTGGACACTTAGTGCAATTTTCACAGTTCCTAGGGGAGGTAAGTTTTGGTTAGTTTTACCAGGTAAGTAAGACACTTACAGGGTTCAGTTCTTGGTCCAAGGTAGCCCACCGTTGGGGGTTCAGAGCAACCCCGAAGTCACCACACCAGCAGCTCAGGGCCGGTCAGGTGCAGAGTTCAAAGTGGTGCCCAAAACACATAGGCTAGAATGGAGAGAAGGGGGTGCCCCGGTTCCGGTCTGCTTGCAGGTAAGTACCCGCGTCTTCGGAGGGCAGACCAGGGGGGTTTTGTAGGGCACCGGGGGGGACACAAGCCCACACAGAAATTTCACCCTCAGCAGCGCGGGGGCGGCCGGGTGCAGTGTAGAAACAGGCGTCGGGTTCGCAATGTTAGTCTATGAGAGATCTCGGGATCTCTTCAGCGCTGCAGGCAGGCAAGGGGGGGATTCCTCGGGGAAACCTCCACTTGGGCAAGGGAGAGGGACTCCTGGGGGTCACTTCTCCAGTGAAAGTCCGGTCCTTCAGGTCCTGGGGGCTGCGGGTGCAGGGTCTCTCCCAGGCGTCGGGACTTTGGATTCAAAGAGTCGCGGTCAGGGGAAGCCTCGGGATTCCCTCTGCAGGCGGCGCTGTGGGGGCTCAGGGGGGACAGGTTTTGGTACTCACAGTATCAGAGTAGTCCTGGGGTCCCTCCTGAGGTGTTGGATCTCCACCAGCCGAGTCGGGGTCGCCGGGTGCAGTGTTGCAAGTCTCACGCTTCTTGCGGGGAGCTTGCAGGGTTCTTAAAAGCTGCTGGAAACAAAGTTGCAGCCTTTCTTGGAGCAGGTCCGCTGTCCTCGGGAGTTTCTTGTCTTTTCGAAGCAGGGGCAGTCCTCAGAGGATGTCGAGGTCGCTGGTCCCTTTGGAAGGCGTCGCTGGAGCAGGATCTTTGGAAGGCAGGAGACAGGCCGGTGAGTTTCTGGAGCCAAGGCAGTTGTCGTCTTCTGGTCTTCCTCTGCAGGGGTTTTCAGCTAGGCAGTCCTTCTTCTTGTAGTTGCAGGAATCTGATTTTCTAGGGTTCAGGGTAGCCCTTAAATACTAAATTTAAGGGCGTGTTTAGGTCTGGGGGGTTAGTAGCCAATGGCTACTAGCCCTGAGGGTGGGTACACCCTCTTTGTGCCTCCTCCCAAGGGGAGGGGGTCACAATCCTAACCCTATTGGGGGAATCCTCCATCTGCAAGATGGAGGATTTCTAAAAGTTAGAGTCACCTCAGCTCAGGACACCTTAGGGGCTGTCCTGACTGGCCAGTGACTCCTCCTTGTTGCTTTCTTTGTTCCCTCCAGCCTTGCCGCCAAAAGTGGGGGCCGTGGCCGGAGGGGGCGGGCAACTCCACTAAGCTGGAGTGCCCTGCTGGGCTGTGACAAAGGGGGGAGCCTTTGAGGCTCACCGCTAGGTGTCACAGTTCCTGCCTGGGGGAGGTGTTAGCATCTCCACCCAGTGCAGGCTTTGTTACTGGTCTCAGGGTGACAAAGGCACTCTCCCCATGGGGCCAGCAACATGTCTCTAGTGTGGCAGGCTGCTGGAACCAGTCAGCCTACACAGATAGTTGGTTAAGTTTCAGGGGGCACCTCTAAGGTGCCCTCTGGGGTGTATTTTACAATAAAATGTACACTGGCATCAGTGTGCATTTATTGTGCTGAGAAGTTTGATACCAAACTTCCCAGTTTTCAGTGTAGCCATTATGGTGCTGTGGAGTTCGTGTTTGACAGACTCCCAGACCATATACTCTTATGGCTACCCTGCACTTACAATGTCTAAGGTTTTGTTTAGACACTGTAGGGGTACCATGCTCATGCACTGGTACCCTCACCTATGGTATAGTGCACCCTGCCTTAGGGCTGTAAGGCCTGCTGGAGGGGTGTCTTACCTATACTGCATAGGCAGTGAGAGGCTGGCATGGCACCCTGAGGGGAGTGCCATGTCGACTTACTCATTTTGTTCTCACTAGCACACACAGGCTTGTAAGCAGTGTGTCTGTGCTGAGTGAGGGGTCTCTAGGGTGGCATAAGACATGCTGCAGCCCTTAGAGACCTTCCTTGGCATCAGGGCCCTTGGTACTAGAGTTACCAGTTACAAGGGACTTATCTGAATGCCAGGGTGTGCCAACTGTGGATACAATGGTACATTTTAGGTGAAGGAACACTGGTGCTGGGGCCTGGTTAGCAGGGTCCCAGCACTCTTCTCAGTCAAGTCAGCATCAGTATCAGGCAAAAAGTGGGGGGTAACTGCAACAGGGAGCCATTTCTTTACAACGGTCTTCAAGACTAAATATCTCAGTGGACATGAATGCATGGGCTCAAAAGACGAACCTATTAAGAATGTCAAAACAAGATTTAAGTCCCACTGAGGCATGTGAAAGGGAGTAGGAGGAAACCTATTCACCAAACCATTAAGGAACCTATTTACAATTGGAGACTTAAATAAAGATGGCTGGTCCGGAAGGCAAAGAAACGCCGACAGAGCTTCCAAGTAACCCTTAACTGTAGCTATAGCACAGCCTTTCTTCGCCAAACTAAGAACAAACAAAAGTACATCTGAAAGGTGGGCCTTTAAGGGATCTTTTTGGTTCTCTCCACACCACAGCACAAATTTTGCCCACCTACCGGCATAAATAGATTTAGTGGAGTGTCACCTGGACGATAGTATAACATCCACTACATCCGGTGGGAGAGAAAACGAACTCAGGTTGCCCCGTTCAATCTCCAGGCATGAAGGTGCAGGCTCTGGAGGTGGGGGTGTAGAACCTGCCCCTGCGACTATGAGAGGAGATCTGCCCTGAGCGGGAGACGGAGCGGAGGGCACTGAGAGAGTTGAAGCAGGTCTGTATACCATACCCTTCTCGGCCAGTCCGGAGCCACCAAGATGACTTGGGCCCGGTCCTGACGAATCTTCCTCAGAACCCGAGGAATCAACGGTATGGGAGGAAACGCGTAAAGGAACTGGCCGCTCCAGGACATCTGAAACACATCCCCCAACGCCCCTTGCATCGGATACTGGAGGCTGCCGAATAACGGGCAATGCGCGTTCTCCCGAGTGGCGAATAAATCCACCTGAGGAGTACCCCACATCTCGAAGATGTGGAGGAATAGATCCGGATGGAGACGCCACTCGTGATCTAATGAGAAGTGACGACTGAGACCGTCCGCACGTACATTCAGCACCCCGGCCAAATGATTTGCTATTAAGCAAATCTGATGGTCATGAGCCCAGGACCAGAGTTGCAGGGCTTCTCTGCAGAGAAGGTACGACCCCACTCCTCCCTGCTTGTTTATATATTACATCGCTGTAGTGTTGTCCATCAGGATCTGAACTGACTGACCGCGAAGGGAAGGGAGGAAGGCCTTGAGCGCCAAACGTACCGCCCGCAATTCCAACAGATTGATATGCAACATATATTCCGCTGGAGACCAATGACCCTTGATCTCCAGGTCCCCCAGATGAGCTCCCCACCCTAGAGTGGAAGCATCCGAAATCACTGTGGCCACTGGAGGAGGCAGAGAAAACGGTTTTCCTTGGGAAAGGTTGCCGTCCTCTGCCCACCAAAGAAGATCCGCTACAGCGTCCCTGGAGATCTTTATTGAATCCCTGAGATCCCCCTTGTGCTGGAACCACTGTCTGCGGAGGCACCACTGAAGAGCCCTCATATGCCAGCGAGCATGAGTGACCAACAGAATGCAAGAAGCAAACAGACCTAGCAGGCGTAAGACCTTGAGGATTGGAACTGCAGCTCCAATTTGAAACAACGGAATCAGCGCCTGAATGTCCCGAACCCGCTGAGGCGGGGGCTAGGCCCGAAACATTGTCTTGTCCAGTACTGCCCCTATGAATAGGAATGGTTGAGAGGGCTCCAGGTGAGATTTGGGCACATTTACAGAAAAACCCAGATAGAACAACAACTGGGTTGTCATTCGCAGATGAGACAACACAAGCTCTGGAGACTTGGCTTTGATCAACCAATCGTCCAGGTAGGGAAAAACCGCTACTTCCCTCTTTCTGAGATGTGCTGCAACAATTGCCATCACCTTTGTGAAAACCCGAGGTGCAGAAGTAAGTCCAAACGGAAGGACCGCAAACTGGTAATGTTGCGAACCGACCACAAAACGGAGATACTTCCTGTGAGACTTGATTATGGGAACATGAAAGTACGCGTCCTGCAAGTCGACAGACATCATCCAGTCTCCTTCGTTCAACGCCAATAGCACCAGCGCTAGGGTCAGCATTTTGAATTTTTCCTGCTTGAGGAACAAATTCAAAATCCTCAAGTCTAGGATCGGCCGCAACCGACCGTCCACTTTGGGAATCAGGAAATATCTTGAATAACACCCCTGAACCCTTTCCTGCAACGGCACCAACTCTATAGCGCCCTTTGCTAACATGGTGACAACCTCCTGTTGCAACAACAGAAGATGGTCTTCTGAACAAAAGGAGGGACGGGGGGGAGGGAGGAGGGAACTCCTGAAAGGGGAGAGCATAGCCCTTTTCCACAATTCCTAGCACCCACGAGTCTGTTGTAATTGACCTCCATTTCTGTAGAAAAAGACTCAATCTTACCCCTACAGGAGAAGTATGGCTGATAAAGTGGGGAAAACTAGGGCTGCTTCTGCTGTTGTCCACCAGAGGAGGATGAAGAAGAAGAGAGCTGCTGGGCTGGACCTCTAGCTCTACCCCTACCCCGCCCTCTAAAGGCACGATAGGGCAGATTGGCAGGTTGCTGGGCGTAAGATTGTGACCTTCGAAAGGCAGAGCCTCGAATAAATCCTCAAAACCTACGAAAAGGTCTGTAAGACGTTGTAGAAGAGGCCTGTAATCCCAGGGACTTAGCTGTAGCCCGACAGTCCTTAAACCGTTCAAGGGCAGAGTCTGCCTTGTCCCCAAACAGCTTTTCCCCGTCAAAAGAAAGGTCCATTAAGGTGGATTGTACATCTGATGAGAAACCAGAGGACCTTAACCAGGCATGCCTCCTTGTAGCCACCGATGTTCCCATGGCCCTGGCAATAGAATCCGAGGTATCCAGGCCAGATTGTATAATCTGCTGTGCAGCAGCTTGAGCGTCCAAGAAGAGGGACCCAAAAGATTTCTGCAACTCCTGTGGCAGATCCCTTGCCATCTCCTTAGCAGAGTCCACTAGGGCATGGATGTATCTGCCTAGCACACAGGTGGAATTGGTAGCTTTAAGGGCCATGCTGCAAGATGAATAAATCTTCTTTGAAGACTGCTCCATCCTCTTGGATTCCCTATCAGTCGGAACTCCAGGGAATATTCCAGGGGCAGTCTTTGCAGAACATGACGCCTGAACTACCAAGCTCTCCGGAGTCGGGTGACAAGACAGAAAAGCCGGATCTCCTGGGGCACTTCTATGCCTCCTCGCCACTGCCCTGTTCACAGCAGGAGATGTAACAGGCTTTTTCCACAGGTCTAAAATAGGCTCAGTCAAAGCCTCATTGAAAGGCAGCAAAGGGTCAGCACTGGAGGAAGATGGATGAAGTACCTCTGTGAGCAGGTTAGTTTTTACTTCTGCCGCGGACAAAGGCAAATCCAGATACTCAGCTGCCTTCCTCACCACTGCATGGAAGGAAGCGGCCTCCTCAGTAAACTCCCCCGGAGACGCAATGTCCAACTCCGGGGAAGTATCCAAACCACTTGCAGTGGCAATACCCTGGAAGTCATCAGAAGGCTCGATCTCGCCTTCCTCAAGCCGTCTGTATTCCTCTTCCTCCAGAAGTCTCAATGCCTTCCTCCGAGATCTAAGGTGTGTTTCCAGAGCCGGCGTCGACAAAGAATCCATCGACGCCGACGATTTCGAACCCCGAACAGGGCCAGGAAGGCTCCTGGATTCAACCGGCGCCGGTGCCGGCGCCGACCCGAAGTCGACAGATGACCTTCTCGAAGCTGAAAGGCCGGAAGGAGATGGAGCCGGTCTGGATCGAGACAACACCGGATGGCGTGGAGAAGGAGTCGGTTGAGGTGCCGACGGGTCCACAGTCACAGGCGAAGGACTCCTGCCAGAGGAAACCCTATGCGCCGAACCGCCAGTCTCAGTAGGGCAGAAGGGCATGAATGGAGCAGCCCTGTATGACGCCGGCGAGCCTAAATTGAATGCCAATGGCCCCGTGGGACCCGCCGGTGCACCAGCAGGGGCCATGGATTGAAAAACAGCATACATCGCATTCAAAAATGCGGCCGGATCCGTCCCTGGAGTCTGGAAAGCCAGGTACTGCTGTGCAGATATCTGCTGAACATCAGGATCCCTCGGCGCCGGCGAAAAGTGAGGGCTACATTGAGTGACCTCATAAACTGAAGGCGCCAGTGACAACCCCGGACTCTCCGGTTGAGGCGTGACAGTAGGACTCATCTCCCATGTCTTCTGGCGTTGTGATGAACGAGATCTCGACCTCGATCGATTCCTCGATCGGCTCCGCTCCGAACGGCGACAAGAGTCATGACGGCGCCGAGAGTCATGATGACGCCGCTTCTTATGTTTTCTGGGAGAAGCATGGGAGGAATCCTTCTTGTGTTCCTTCTTCTTTGCCTTGGCTAAGAAGAGCTTTGCCTCGCGCTCCTTCAGAGCTTTTGGGTTCATGCTCTGCCACGAAGAACAACCTTCCACATCATGTTCGGAACTAAGACACCAAATACAGTCCGAGTGGGGGTCGGTCACTGACATCCGACCCCCGCATTCTCTACACGGCTTGAAACCGGACTTTTTCGGAGGCGACATTGTAACCTCCAAAAATCGTTACAGTTACCAACGGGCCAGGAAGAAAAACTGTTGGCGTCGAAGGCACGGAAAAAAGGAAAACTGACGTCAGTACGCCGACGAGGACCTCTTATTGGCACGTTGACGTCAGACGGAGTCACGTGGAGCCGTGCCATTATGACGTCCACGTCGACGTAGACAGCTAGGAAGAAGACTTCCCGTCGGATGCTGGCGCAAGGTTCGAATTCATAAGGTGAGGAATCCACAGGTAGTTGTATCCATCAGAACATCTCATATTAATAAACCCTGACTGATTCCAGTGATGGATTTATTAACATATGCACCCAGAGGGCACCTTAGAGGTGCCCCCTGAAAACCTACCAACTACTAGTGTGTAAACTGACTAATTTTAGCCAGTTGCCACCAACAGACATGCTTCTGACCCCCAAGAGTGAGAGTCTTTGACCTTGGGCCATCAGAAACAAAGCCTGCTCTGGGAGCAGTGTTTACAGACCCCACCACACAGGATGACCTGCAAATCTGCATTCCAAGGCAGGGGGCTTCAAAGAAGAACACCACCCTTGGTATGCAGATCTGGATTCCCTCAAAGGAGAGATGCTGACCCCCCGCATCCATTTGGCACCTGGACAGGTGGGAAATTCAGTATTCAGAGGTGTGTCCACCCCTCAGGTCAGTCCCACCCCTAAGGTGAAACTGCCTGATGTGGACACAACATTTAGAAATCTGTCATCTTGGTGTTGGCAGAATTAAGAACTCTGGGACTGGGTTATGCCCACTTCCCACAGGAAGTGGTCATATAGGGGGTGTAGTGACCCCAGGGGTAAGCAGTCCATTTGGCTACTACCCTACACTCCCCTAAATTGAGTATTTACAGGAGCCCCTGGCACCAGGAAATCAGGTTCCTGCTGACGTACGAAGAAGGACACTCACAAGCCGCAAGAAAAGACTGAGGAAGAAGCGCCTGACGCGGCCCCAGACCTGCCGGCCTTTCTGCTGTTACAGCCGATTTGTGCCAAAGTCGACTTGTCTTGCAATCTGTTGTGCCTCCAAAAGCCTGGGGTGACTGCCTGCCTTCAACAAAGACCCAGCAACTCCTGTGGAGCAGCAGAGCTGCTTACCTGCATCCTGCTGGCACCCTAAGAGAACTGTGATGACTCAACCACTGAAAACCCAACATCTGAAAGCAACAATGCACCTGAGCTACCTAGCCCGAGCTGAAGTGGGCCAACGTTGCCAACGTGGTCCCCTGGCCCTCCAGAGACAAAGCCTGCCTTAGACTTGGCCACTGTGGACTCACCGCCGCCGCCTGCCACCTCTGCCCACAGGCCCCTGCAACCAAGAGTGCTCCCGGTGGAGAAAACCAGATGCCTCAAGAAACCTCTGAAACTGTCACCTCTGAGCCGAGGAGAAGAGGACCTAAGGTGTCCCCACATCCCTGAGCATCTCAAGATTTGAACCCACTTGTTGGTTCAACCCGACTGGGCTCCCAGTCCAAACCTGCAGCCTCTTTTCAACTGAACCAATCCCCACAGACTAGCATTGGGGACCGACGCCTTACAACATCTTGCACCTGGCCGCCCCAGTGCCGCCAGGTGTGACCTGACGGTATGGTCCTGACCCCAGCTGAATACTACCCTTAAATCCAGGAGATTGGTCCCGTAAGTCGCTGTACTACACCGTCTTCGTTTTTCCTCCACAGGATAACATTTCAGCTTCTTAAAATTGCACTCAGTGTTGACTTTTCAAATCTGTAGAGATTATCCTTGTAAAATATTCTTGCCTGATCATATTGATTCTGGTGCCTAAACATAGATAAAGATTCTTGTTATTTTTGTATATTGGTGTGAATCTCCTTATTGAGTCGTGTGTATCATTTATTGACTGTGTGTATTTGAAGATGTCTAACACTCATCTTTGATAAGCCCAAGGCTGCTCGGCCAGACTACCCCTTAAAAGAGCACATTGGGATAGCTACAGCAAGCCCCTGTCCACTGGTAAGGGAACCCCTGGACTCTGCACAGTATACCTCATTTTGATATACCATATAAAGAGCCAGCTTCCTACAGTCGTGGAGTCTCTCTTCCTCTTTTGAGGGATGAGGTGGAGCAATGACTGTTGGAAGTTTGATAGCTTGTCTGACATAAAAAGGAGTTCCTGCTTTCAGCAGAAATGCAGCTTGTGTTCTCAACACTAGTTTGTCTGGAAAAAAGGTGGGATAAGGTGGCTGAACTGAGTGGACTTGAAGCTCACTCATGCGATGAGCTGATGTTACTACAACAACAAAGACTGTTTTCAAGGTCAACAGGCATAATGAGCAACTGTGCATTGGGTCAGAAGGAGTCCACATTAGGAAAGTGAGAACTAAATGTAAGACCCACTGTGGCATCACAAAGGGTTTAGGGTTTTGATGGCAATATGTTGTAAACCTTTAGGAAATCTCATCACTACAGATGATCTGAACAGGGACAGCTGGTCTGGCAAACGTAAAAAGGCTGAAAGGTCCAACATGTAACCTCTAACAGTGCCCACTGCAAATCCTTGCTGGGCCATGGTAAAAAAAACATCAACATATCCAACAGTTTGGCCTGCAATAGGTACGCCTGATGGATACCATACCATGCCACAAACTTATTCTATCCCATCACTCTATATACATCCATCTCGTGGAACGGTGCCTAACAGCAACTTTGGAAGGAAGATCAAAGGAAATCACATGCTGCAGCTTAATCTCATGAATGAAGGTGTAGACCTAGCCTGCTGCTCCAATAGAACAACCTTCCAAGGCGGCAGATGCTTATGCTCAGAGTTCTGAGTACCCCACTCTCCTCTTCTTGATCTTCTTCATAACTCGAGACACAAGAAGCAATGGTGGAAAGGCAAACAGGAGTCCCGTGCTCCACTCTAGGTGGATGGTGTCTCCGAGACAGACAGAGCCTTTTTGGGAACTCGAGAACACGAAATTGCTGACAGAGCTCGTTTTCAACGGTGGCCAGGGCAAGAAACCAACTAATTGTTGTGTGTGGTATCCAATCCACTGGCATCTTTTCAAGTGCACAATCCAGTTTTCATTATCATAGTGTTGAGCAAACTCGTTCTGAACACCCCCATTTTCATCTCCATACGGTTAACTCTGGTCAGAGTCCGAGCCAAAATGTTTGTGCATTGTCTGTGCATGACAATAGTATTCTATCAGCGTGTGAAAAATTGAGTATTGTATGCAATAAGTCAGGATGAGAGTACAGCCTCAAGAAAGACCAATTCAGGTGTTGGTAACGACGTCAAAGGGACCAGTGCAGATTTTGGTGCTGGAACCAAAGTGGCACTGCACCCGCTCCGGAACCCCAAGCAGGTCTGAGGGACACAGATGGCGCTGAGGACGTATCCGCTCTGCAGTAACCTAACCTAAGGCCCCAGCAGACCCTTGGGGCCTGAAGGTGAACTAGAGGGAGCTGAAAGTGTGCCGGAGATGCACTGCATGGCCTCTCTAAAGCTTCCATTTGCTGCAATTTCGCAGATGGATCTAGAAAGTTAGAGTGCATTGGGACCTGGGTGGGAAGCAGTTCCCCAGTGGAACAAGAGTTAAACCAGTAGGTGTGGTGCACCCTGGGGCATTCTCTGGAGATCAAGAGTGGTAGAAAGGAGCAGAGCCTCACTTAGATTTCTTATGCTTTTAGCCTCGACTTACCCAAAGACTTCCACTGTGATGAATACCTGTCACCGGAGTGGCTTTGGAATCGGGAGAAAGTCTGCACTCTTGACTATGACCATGGGATGTGTGAAGTATTGGGGTGTTTTGGCACATAGAATGTCAACTCTAGTTCTTGGCTGTCCTCTGGGTTCTTTTGAGTGCAATCCTCAAAGGCCATGGAGATGTGCTCAAAACCCAAACATCAGAAGCACACCCAGTGTGGATCTGTCACAGACATCACCTACTAGGTTTAAACCCTGTAGTGTTAGGAGGAGACAGGCATACTGGAAAAAATGTCAACGAAAAAAAACTCTTCAAGAGTTGAAGAAAAAGAGTGGCACTTGGGATCCATGTCTGAAGGTGTGGAACGAAAGGAACTAACATCAGTGAACATGAGTTGCACTTATATTTGGCTCTGTTCATTGCTTCTGTGGCATAAGCAAGTCAGCACTCAACTGCACTGTACCACCTAATGGCACCCAGGAGCACTGCTTTTTCAGTATCTGGATCCAGTTTGGCGCCTGGGAATGTTCACCAGATGAGAAATCTGTGGTTACAAGAATTCATCAGAAACATAAATGCATTACTTACTGAAGGCTTGCCTACTCAGGGCCCTTTGTGAAAAAGGCCTACCCCAATTCTAAGCTATGAACGTTGCATTCTCACAGGAAGACCTTGCCAAGAATACAGTGCAATGGATGATGGCACCGAATATCACTATCTTAGTGGGTTACTTCTTTGGTCTCATTTTTTAACAGTTCAGAACCACCCAGTGCAAGCAGTGAGAAAGGGGATCCAATGGGAAGATTGCTATCCTCACCTATCCTAAGTAAGACATCAACTTTCTCAAGAAAGTGTATGTATCCACTTTGAAGATGTAAAGGTCACCTTGGATTATCTCTGAAATATGAATTAAAAGACTATGGACCAGATTTGGGACCTGGAGGATGACTATTCATCAGGATAACAGAGGTCATCTCCCGCTCCCCTAAACCCGGCATGACTGCTGCTCGTCATATTAAGAGATCTTCACCAGCCCTCCAGTGATCACTGTGCTTTTGTGGGAACCACCACCATTGATTCACCAATGTAAAAATGCTCCTTTAGACAAGAAAACAATAAAGGGAATGAACTATAAACCAAAGAAAATACTTAACCAATGAAAGAAAAAAACTGAAAGAACAAGAGTTAAGTGTTCAAAAGTCCTCGCTGGGCTTCAGAAAAACAGAACTGCGATAAAATGGCTAGTCATAGTGTAAGCCCAATCTGCTTCCTCCATTCTCTAAATAAACACATTTTAAAGGAAAAGGCATATTTTATTTATAGGCACTGCAATGAGGTAGATAGACTGCATACAGTAAGTGGCTGAAGCATTCATTCACAGAGCGTATACGAACACTGTTGAGGAAAAGTTACTTGTAAAACTAGTTTTTCAGCATAAGTATTCTCTAATTAATAAAAGGTAGAATATCTCCAAGCATGCTCAAGATACCAGAACACACTATTTTAAAAAAATTCATGTTTTTCAACAAAATGAAAAACATAGAAGACATGACCAAGAAATTAACATTTACTGAAATGTTTTACCTATAAGCCCAAAACATGTTAAACAGTACATTTAGCTGAAATCATCACTTAGAAGCAGTGTTGCTTAGTGTAAAAGGATGAAATGGTGTCACAGTCCTTTAAGAACCTTAAATGACAGCAATATCCCACTATGCCCAAAATGAGATCAGTTAGGCAATTTGATTTTTGGAGCACAGGGAATATACAACTATGCAGTATACTACCCAAAATCCTTGTCCCAAAAATCAGGGCAGTAGATGGTAGTGTCACAAATCGAAAGAAAATACAGTGAAGAACTATGATTACAAGTAAAGCTTTATGCAGAATAATGAAGCAAGCTAATCCAACCTTAAAAATGTGATCAGGGCTGCAGAATGAACTCTTTATGCAAACAAGTTACAAAGAGATGTCTGATTCATCAAAGTATGTGTCTTGGCGTTTGATTCCAGAAAATAATGTTTAACAAAGATATATACCGACATCCAAGTATCAGACTTACAAATGTCAGGAATGTGTTAAAGTTGACAGTATCTAACAACCTTTCTAATGGAGACTTAGGCTTTTGGCAGCCGTAAAGAGACAGTAACTGCACCATGGCCAGTCCCAAGCCCAATTGTGAAAAGAGGAGGGTTATGCGTGGGGCTAGCTACTGCATCATGTAAAAAGAATCTTATCTACAGAAACATCACCGGAAAGACTAAAAGACATCCAGGCCTTGAGGAGAGAGGAATCTCATTCATGGAGAGCTATGATGCCTTGTGGTAAAAGCCAGAGACCCCTTGAAGCCACAAAGCTGACAGCCCAGGAGGCAGCAAAGATGAAAAATAGAACCTTCACCTGCTTGGCATCAGTGTGACCAGATGGACACAGTCCAGACAGAAAAGACTGGCTCCAGGATGTATTCTAGACACGAGGAAGAGAATGCCCCACATACTCAGGGAGTAGCACGGATGCTTGCATCAGCAGCCAAAAGAGCTCTGATTGGATGGGAAACCCACAGTCTCAGAATGATCACAGCAACCTTCTGCACAAAGAACAAGAAGATTAACATGGAAGTTATCCAATGCTATGCACCTAAAAATGACAGCAAACATGCAGAAAAAGAACAGTTTTACAACAGACTCCAGTCCATCCTGGAGAAATGCCTTGAGAGAGAAAACACCATACTGATGGGAGAAGTGACAACACTGGAGATGAAAAAGTCATGATCAACCCTGGCCTTGGCGACATGAACAAGAATGTTGAAAGACTTGCAGACCTTTATACCCTGAATAGTCTAGTGATAGCCGGTAGTTTAATCCCAACAAAAGAATACAGTAGGCAACATGGGTGTCACCAGACTATTGAACAGAGAATCAGATCAACCACATCTGCACTGCCAAGAAGTTCTGGCAATTCCTGCAGGATGTGAGAGTAATGCCAGCGATACAACACCATCCTCCTCAAAGATGCACAGAAATAGGGTGAATAGTCAGTCGTCCTCAGTAAAAGGTTTCAAGTCCTGCAAAAACTAGGATGACAGAGACCCAGTAGAAAGTCAGCAGGAGAAGGTAAATGAAACAGTAACATCAACCTGCCAGGAGATACTAGGTCTCTGCAAAATCCAAGAGAGAAAGGAAAAGAAAGCTGCAGTGAACAAGAGCAGAAAAAGAAAAAGCTCAAGGGGCCAGATGTAGGTAAGTACGGGTTTGTGAGACGCAAATTACGTGTCACAAACCCATTTGCAGGATGGGGTCTCTGACACCATCTGCGAATCGCAAGTGGGTCGCAAAGACCCACCTCATTAATATTAATGAGGTGAGTCGCAATTTGCGACCCCCTTGCGATTCCCTGAACTCACAGGGATGGTGGCCTGCTGGAGACAGCAGACCACCATGTCTGTGACTGCCTTTTTAATAAAGCAGTGTTTTTTTTGTATTGCAGCCCGTTTTCCTTAAAGGAAAACGAGTTGCAATACACTCGAGAAAATGAAACCATTTGGTTTCATTTTTTCAGAGCCATTCACAAAGGGGAAGGGGTCCCACTTCACATGGGTGCTAACTACGAATTGCTTTGTGACCACGGTTACAAAGCAATTCTGCATCGCGATGCGAATCGCAAATAGGAAGGGGAACACCCCTTCCTATTTGCGAGTCGCATTCCCAATTTGCGAGTCGGTAACCAAGTTACCGACTCGCAAAATGGGAATGAGCATCGCAATGCGTGTTTTGCATGGCGCAAACAGCGAATTTCGCTGTTTGCGCCATGCAAAACATTTTGTGCATCTGGCCCAAGGTGAATACACCAAAACCAACAAGGAAGCAAAGAGAAACTTAAGAGCAGACAAGCCAAGATTCACCAATGGTCTTGCCACAGAAATGCAGGAAGCAGCAAGCCATGGAAACTTGAAAGAACTCTATAACATAACAACGAAAGTCTATGCTAGATACAATAGGCCAGAAAGACCTGTTAAAGACAAAGCTGGGAAGACAATCATGGGTAACACAGGCCAACAACGAAGATGGGTGGAGCACTTTGAAGAACTGCTGAAACAGCCCATGCTGCAGTTCAAACCGGACATATAGACAGCTGGCACGGACTTGCCAATTGACTGCAGCAGATCAACTAAGCAAGAAATGCGGCAAGCCATCAAACATCTAAGTGCTGGGAAGGCAGCAGGACCTGACAACATTCCTGCAGAGGCCTTGAAGGCAGACATTGAACATTAGTAGACATGCTCTATCCCGTGTTTGGAAGGAACTGGGAAGAGAAAAAACGTGCCATCAGACTGGAGGAGGGATTCCCAAGAAAGGTGACCTGAGTAACTGTGCAAACTAGAGAGGGATAACTCTTCTATCAACCCCAGGCAAAGTGTTCAACAGAGTCATACTGAACAGAAAGAAGGAACAAGTCGATGCTCAGTAGTGGGACCAGAAAGCTGGCTTCGTCAGAGACAGATCCTGCACAGACCAGACTGCAACACTGCACCTCATCACTGAGCAGTCAATGGAATGGTTACCCCTCTATGTCTACTTCACTGACTACGAGAAGGCACTCAGTGTAGACAGTTGCTTTGGAACCTCCTCTGCCACTATAGTGTGCCTGATAAACTCATAAGAAATACCAGAAATTCTTACGGGGAAGTGACAGGCAAAATAGTTCATGGAAGACAACTCATGGAAGCCTTCCAAGTGAGGACTGCAGTCTGCATGGGTTGTTTGCTCTCACCTTCTCTCTTCCTGCTGGTCATAGACTGGATCATGTAGACTTCCACAGCAAGGAGAATAAATTGGATCCAGTGAGCACCCTGGACACAGCTCGACGACCTGGCGTTTGCAGACAACCTGGTCCTACTGTCCCATACCCATCTGCAAATGCAAGAAAAGACCGACAAGGTGGCAGCCAAATCAGCACAACATGGCTTCAACATCTACAAGGGAAAAACCAAGATCCTGAAAGTTAACAAGGCAAGCACAACTGCAGTCACTCTTGCAGGCGATGCACAGGAAAAGGCTGAGGCCTTCAACTTACCATTGCAGTGTCAGACAAGCAGGGCGGCACACACGCTGACATCAAGGCAAGAATCAGCAAAGCAAGTGCAGCCTTCATTTAGCTAAAGAAGTTCCAGAGCTCCAAGGACCCAATGCTGCACAACCAAGATCAGGCTTTTTAACACCAACATAAAATCAGTTGTTCTATAAGGAGCAGAAACCTGGACGACAACAGTGACCACCATCAACAAAGATTAGACCTTCATCAACACCTTTCTGAAGAGAATCCTTGAAATCCGCTCGCCAAACACCATCAGCAGCAACGACTAAAGATGCTGAGTTTGGATAGATTATACTCTCCACAAGCCTGAATCAAACACCACCAGGCAAGCCCTGAACTCGAAACCTCAAGTAAAAAGAAAAAGAGGAAGGTCAAGAAACACCTAGAACCGAGGGGTAGAGGCTTACTACAAGGAGATAGGTTACATCCGGAGTCAGACTGAAAGAAACGCAGAGGACAAAGATGGCTGAATTAGCCTGGTTGATGGCCGACAGCCCAGGAGGGGTAGTAGGAATAAGTAAGAAAAGAGTTAGTGGAATTAAAGTGTGAACATCAGAAAAGCAGGAAGGATTCCTGACAATCCCTTGTTATGATGATGATCTTTACACAAGGCCAAAAGTAATATAATAATATAATAGTCACAAAAAAATAAAGACTATTAATATAAATGAGCATTGTTCATTGATTCAAAGGGCGCACCCATCCATTCAGATAGGGCAACATTCACCTCCCAGGGAGGAGAAGGCCTTTTAACTACAGTAAACACTTTTGTAAACTCCTCCAGGATATTCTTAATCTCTGGAATCGGGAAGAAAGATGCCAACTAAGTAGTGTTTGCAGCCACAGGCAGACTGATAGAAGAAAATTATACCCCAAATTTTGCAAGATAAAGAAGATATGGTAGTAGTCTGCCTTTTCCTGAAATGTTCTTGGATCCGCCTGTTATCTGATAAAACACAAGTAGAGCCTCTTCCAACTGAATTGTTATGAAGATGTTGTGAAATAATGATTTGCCTCTTTCAGTATGGCCAATCATCAATGGGGTTTGTGTCCACACTACAAGAACTCACGAGCCAGACAGTCAAATGTGGTGACAGAAGGCTGAGAAAAACCCTTATGGATATCATTTAATTTTAACCTTTGATCTCGGACATCATTCCAAGATGGTGGAGCTTTGTATTTTGGATTATTTTATAAATGTCTTTCTTTACTTGCCTGATGACTGACCTTTCCGTGATCAAGTGCAGTTTTTGTATATTATTAAGTGTGCAAGTCATAGTTTTGATCTTTTGTCAGTGATCTATCTAAACCTTTGGCATCACTTCAAGATGGCCGAGCTCTTTTCCGGATTCTAACACTTTGTTCAGTGTCATGGTTTGTTTTCACTATTTGCAATATTTAATGGGTTTGGCATTTGCAATGGAAACTAACCTGTGATCAAGGCTGAGCATTGGCCGAAACTAGTTAGTTTTTGATCAATAAAACCAGTGTCTAATTTGAGCCAGTGGTTTCCGGTGCGGGCACCAGCACTTATTTTCCTGCCTCAAGAATTTACTGCCAGCAAAAAACACATATGGGAAAGACAGAGGAAGAGAAAAACGAAAACGCTTCACAAAGGGAGAAAACTGCAAGGGCGAGCTGAAGAGGCAGCGGGTGGCTATAAATGGATTAAAGTGGCCCGAAATGGCTTTAGAATTAGGCTGCCTCATCATTCAAGGCGCGCATATTTAATTACAATAGCTGCATGTTTCAGAGAAGAGCATTAGGAACCAGCACTTTTTTATTTACAGGTTAAGCACTGAATAAAACACCACTTTAATGGTAGTTCTGGAATGCGTGTATTTTTGCTGCAATATACGGCAAATTCTGCTTACGGATAATACATGGATTTCTCACAACTCAGTCACACACCAGCAATGAGAGGACCTTGAAGGGGTATCTTCGTGGGGATTGTTTTGTTTGTGATATATGACACGTGCCCGGGGAAGCAGGATAGGACCGGGAGGAGCTCCCGCTTTCACTTTGGAGGATTCTCTACCCACTTGTTCTTTGTTCTGCATCGGGCCACAACATGGACTACAAAACCTCTCCCACCCACCCCCATGGTTGCTGGGGGTGAAGGGGTCGCGCCCAAGATGAGAGGTGCGCATTCCCAAGGACCAATGGGGTACAGAGAATTATTCAAACCCCCCCAATAGGCACGGGGGCACCTGGCGAGTGGGGGATGAAGGAAGGGAGATTTAAGGAGCGTACTGTCCCCTTGACAAAAACTATATGAACGTGGACAGCGCGTGGGAAGCAGCTGTTGCAGCAAAATCCCACCCACCCACACCAAGAGCTCATCGTTTAGTCGCGATGCAAAGAGTAAGAGGGGCACGAGCGGACTGTGACTGAGCAGACTGTGAATGAGGTTTACTAAATTTTGAAGGCAAACACACCCACCTACTAAGGCGGTTTGATAAGGAAAGGGCCACTCACCTGGGGATGCCTTGCAGCAGGGTATAAAGGGGCCAGCAAAGGGGAGTAAGTGGAACACTGCACTCGCAGCCCAGACCCGCCGTTACGGATGGCAGGGCACAGAAACACGCCTGGAAGCGAGTTAGGTCTAAAAAGAAAATAAGAGGCTACCCCCTCAGAAAAACATGGTAAAGCAAACAGGACTTGGTGAACCCCCTACAAAGCAGCATGTTGGTTGCCTACAAAAGAAAATGTCAGAAAGACATGCCAAGCAGACGCCAGGACTGAAAATAATTGGAACAGCAGGGTATGATGGCCAAATGCTGGTCCATCAAAATTGATTTGTGACGACATATGATTGATTTATGAAAACAGTGATTGATTTATGACCAGTGTATTATAATTGCGACCTGGGTATGCTTAAGGAATATGATGTTTATTGGCAATCTAATCATGCATGTAAAAGCGGCCAAGGTGAATCCAATAGAAGTGTGGGTTGGATTAATTAGGACAGATTGTTGTAAGCAAAAGTATTGGGAGCAAATGTATGGGTGTATTTGAAAGGGACAGGAGTGGGACAAGTGCAGGAGTTATATGTGCTGCATCGGCGAAGCCTCTGCACACCGCCCTGACTTATGCTGCTCCCCGCGCGCTGCCATCACACATGTGCGGGGAAGATTTGCTCCCTCACGCCTAGATATTCCGCGAGCACTGCTACTGTGTGACGGCGCTGCACGCCATCGGTCTTATCCTGCTTCTCAAGGCCCGTGTCATCACACACACGTGTAGAAGGTGACCAAAACCATGGCAGAGGTCACATCACAAGACATTCTCTGTACCCCGGGACACAGCTTATTGCATTGGCTTCTGCACACTTCGAAGACTAAAGCCAAAAGGCGGTTCCAGGACCTGGCGTATAGCCTGGCAAAACGGGAGATAACTAGGAACTAGAGGGCCCCTGGAGGGGCCAGAATTTTTAAGTTGGTGAATCAAACTGATACGATGGGCGGGATATGAAGGAGAGATCCTGTTGCGGGACGCTAGGAGGGGCAGGGTCTCCTTGATAAACCCGGAGATGCAATCTCCGTTAAGTTCCCAGGGCACTTCACCCGCCACATCCCTTCACTGACCCCAATAGCTAACCAATTCACGTAGAACTTCCAGGGTATCTGCCTGATGCTCACTTGCAGGGCACACTCAAACAGCAAAATCTGATATGATAGAAGTAGAAAGACACCACCACACTGACCACTAGATGGAATGACAACAAAAAGGGGAACACAGCATGGGGAGGGGGAGGAACTGGGGATTTTAGGGGGAACTTATAAGTTGCACAGTGGATATAGCACTGTTTTTTACCACCCTGTTTCAAGCGTCTTTAAAAACATGTTGTTTTAAATGACAATGCAAAACTAATAAAATGTGTTTAAAAATAAAAATCATACATGTGTAGGGCAGGATTTTCTCCCTCACACCTTTTGACCTGATACTCCTCGAGTGCGGTGACTGTGAGATGGTGCCACTGTCCATCTGAGCACTGATCGCGGGGTCTTTCGAATTACCCTGCAACGTTAACTCACACTACTCTGGTTTCCTTACTTAATTCTGCAACACACAGAGAGTAAGGCATTCAATTTTTACTATCCATCCCCCCACAAGCATGCGCACCAATTGCATGTCCCTACATCTATAAAGTCCTGATGAAACCCCTCTACCTTTCCCGGGATCGAAACATTGTCCAATGTTTACTGCAACACTCAAACCGATTGTTGTTTTTTTTCTATTCCATGAAACTTATCAAAAGAATGTTTGAAGTTGTCTGCTGCTGTATACAAAAGGTTTATGCATCACGTTGATCATTTATATATTATTTATATATTATTGTTGTTGCTTTGACACTGGGGACAGATTGCACTTTTTTTAAATTGTGATTGTGGTCTATCCGGTGCACTTGACTGGATCTTTGTGTTTCTAACCAAGTGGTGTATGTTGTGTTTTCTAGGGTTTTTGAATACGTCAGATCCAGTTGATTCGGATAGATGTGGTAGATACTTATGAGACTAGCTTGTCAGACTGACTACCAACATTCTTTCTCATGATACCTATGTGAAACATTATCAATAACAGATAAAGCATTGTAGATGACTAGGAAAATGCATGTTAGGATTCGCAGGCAATAGAAAACAATAGACTTTGATTGTAGAAGGATCATCAAATTAACAAAGGGTATCCCATGGGATTTTTTTAAAGATATCTAGTTGACGAAACAAAGAAACATTCATTTAATCTAAGTAGGATTCAATCCATACATTTCACTGGGTATTTCATATACACTAGTCTAAGATTGGATTATTGTTATTATACACCAGAGCCAACACAATTACAAGAAAGCAACAATAGTGACTAACATGAGAAAGACAGAGAATACTGTAACAATGCATTACAAAAATGTTGCTTTCTCGTACTTGTGTTGGCTCTTGTGTATGATAACATTTCAAGATTCATTTTTTTTATATGAAATACCCAATGAGGTATGGATTCAATCCTACTTGGATCAAATTAATGTTTGTCTTTGCTCTTTTGTCAAATATATTTATTTAATTAAATTATTTGAGGTACCTTTTGTTAATTTGATGATCATTGTCATTTCGCATCCAAATTCACAGCTTTAAAAGACCCAGTCACATCCCTGGTGTTGATTATGTTTGTGTCAGCGATTGTACAAGAGCTGCATCCATCATCGTGGTGTCCAACAACAGTGTCATTGTCAGCTGTTTTGAGGTGAACTTATTTTGTATGATGTGCCTCAAGAGACTACTGAAGTGGACTATATCTGTCAGTCTCCTCGAGGACTTTTGAGGAGTATGCCTGAAGTCGATCATGACTGTCCTCAAACATCACTTTTATAGCCCATAGAGAATGTTGAAGAGACTTCCTACTTTCAGGAATATCGCTATACGAATATTTATAATCTGGAGAGTCTTGGTGACTGGTATTCTTCTCTAGTCATTAAAGTGAACACCCTTCCAAGTCATTCTAAGTATTTACAGAAACAATCTTGCAATCCTTGAGCTTAGGATGAGGGTACAAATAATGTACATGCCAATATGAGGGTCATCCGAAAACAGCTGTTTCCTCCCTCATGTGCCATATGCCCTGAATAAGGCTTTCACTGGCATGTCAGCCACTCACTGAAGAGAAAAACAATTTTCCAATTTTACCCTGGGCCAAGCTCCAGAGGCACAGTTGGAGATAATACCAAAAGAGTTGGAATTCAAGTAATTATGAAGCATAAACGAAGAGCAGATCGATCTCGAAGCATAACCCAGAGGGTTTCTCTAGCACACAATGTGCTGCAGAAGTCTGAAGTTTTGTGGCGTGTAGGGGAAATGGAGTTTAGTTCACTCTCTCCTCACTGGCTGTCGTTTAGGTCTTTTTAATAAGGTGATTGTGACACTAAAGTGAGTTGATTTGTGCATTTTTTTTTTACAAAAATGTCAGTGGGGAACTCCCAGATCGACAATGGGGAATAATTAATGCATATCATTTATGAAAGATCCAATGCTGAAGAACAAAGAAAACATTGCATTCAAAGACCTGGACATGTTACTTGGAATTCTGCGATCATACATTTATAAAACCCATCTCATAAGTGCTTTAGAAACATAGCTTTTACTGGGTCACCTGAGATTTAATTCGATTGAGAACACTTTA
This sequence comes from Pleurodeles waltl, assembly GCF_031143425.1. Classification (NCBI taxonomy): domain Eukaryota; kingdom Metazoa; phylum Chordata; class Amphibia; order Caudata; family Salamandridae; genus Pleurodeles; species Pleurodeles waltl. Next base: position 290,068,195 of record NC_090443.1, on the reverse strand, counting down.
AAATAACTTGTTCAACAAGCTACACCACATATTTGCCAGCAGCTGGACCTTTGTTCTATCAACACCCCATCCAGCTGGGTATCCAAACACTGATCAAATGAACCAACGAGCAGCAGCCTTCCAGCCGTGCCATGGTGGTTGCAGAGGTCTCTCAGAGGACTGATCCATTGCTAATCACACCACTTCTTCCTCGAGGTGTACTGTGAGCACTGAAATGTCTGATTGTAGCGCACTTAGTAGGCTATTTTAATACACCCCATAATTCCATACATGTCTATCAAGTGCAGTGACTTTTCCTCTATGCCCTAGATCAGCTGTGGTGCTCTTCGATCCATACATTTTTTATTAGCTGTAGTGCTCACTCGTCCTTAATGTCTACCGAGCATTTAAGTCCTACTGACATTTCCAGCATGGTTGCTAGAAAAGTGCCTAATTCAGTTCTTCAGACTTCGTAAATCCTAAAATGCCTCTTTTCTAGAATGCTGTAGACACCATAACAACATGCTCTGTGAACGGTTCCCATGTGGCAGGCCCTCGGTTCACTCGGGAAGGCATCAAGTCCTCGGCTCCCCATCACATGCCACTGCATGAGCTCTTGCGGCCATGGCAGAAGGAGAACTGAAAAGGGGATAAAGAAGGCACTTCGATTCAGCTTTCATGAAGTCCTTTGTCATCCATGGGTCAAAGATTTCATGACTTCAACCCCATTTTCAACATCATCTGTTCATACACAGTCCATGCCATAGCTGCCATCAGAGTCCGGCGCAGTGCGCGGGGAACACCGCCCCGGAAGAAGCCAAGTACTCCAGAATCCTGCCAGAGATGAAAAACAACAATATGAAAAAGATGATGGTAAAAGTAACTCCCAACACACTGCAAAACATTTTACTCACGTTCTAGGTTTAAAGTTGCCTTCCTCAGCAAGTGAAGCAACATCATGGTAACCTCAGACAGTTTTTAAACATGTGAGATAAAGAAATCAGCATCACATAAATCTCTGGCAAGGTGATATAAGTGGGAGAGAACACATGCTCTCTGGTCTGGTTAAAGCACAGGTAAGAACATCACAGAGCTCATAACTCAATAGTAGAGGAAGTGATGAATGTAAATTGTGTTTTTGTCTTACATTAGCCCTAATGCCCGTTATATGTGCAGGAGGTTTTTGTGTTTATGTATGGTGAAGCTGCATAAGCGCAAAGGCTTGGCGGTGGAGAATGATTATCACCTCTTTTTAGAATTTCTCATGGTTCTGTTGGTCTCATCGCTACACCAAGTTTGATTTATGCTCTCTAGTCTAGCAAGCCCACATTTTTGCTTCCATTTAACATGTGACCTGGCCTTCCAACGCGTATTTCGGGTTGCAGGCTGATGTGTGCTGTCTAGGCAGAGTTCTTGTGTGTGAGTTGTGCACATTCCTGTAGATTACCCAGTGCTTCGAAGGGCTGGAACATTCATAGTAATTGGAGTGGCAGTGTTATACCATATATATTTTTTTTTCCTGAACAGAGGTGGTAACAATTGTTTTGTATGGCTGGAGGAGTAGATGGAGCAATATAACAGATGATAACAATGACTTTACCAATACTAACCTTTAAGTCTGGGTTTACTCATAATTACTTCTCAGTAAACTGCCAGGAAGGCTTCTTGGCAATCTTGATTGACTACCACCTGGCTTGGACTGTGGTAAGAGAAACAACAAGCTGGATCCAAAAAGACTTACGGAGGAAGTCACCAGTGTTGACCATTATAACTGAGGTGGTAAGCTTGGAATAGTAAGCTCCAGGGAAAGGGCCCTACACTTAAGGCTTCACCACTCTCCAAACTGGCAGGCATAGCCGGATGCTTGGACTGCTCAAGGAACACAGACAGTCAAGGGGCTGGTGAACTCCCTCTTGAACAACACTCATCTGATAGAACAGATAAATGAGTGCACTCCGGACCAAAATGCTAATAGGAAACATATTTGCACGGTAGCCCTTTGGTCCCCATTACCTACTTCTACCTCACTGCCCCCTCTTCAAGTACTGTTCAGCTTCCTTTGCTCTATCAATACCACATCCACGGTACACTTCTGCAGAAGCTGTGTCTATGACTGCTGGCAGGTAGTGGATGAATTACATTGGAGTTGCCCTAGACTTTTCATAATTGACTCAGAGACCCAGTTGATGAAATGCAGTGACATGTTGTAGCAAAGCTGGGCTTCTTGGGGTGCTGAAGCCCTTATAAGCCAGTTGTTCCAATTAGGGATAGAAATTGATTTTCATCTTCCTGAAATACGGCTCCACCAGTACCATGCACTTTCCAAAGGTTTGTGGTGCTGACATGAGCCCGAAGGGCATAACTGTTTGGGCAAAGTACATTGCCCACCAGATATTTCAAAAACTTGCATTTGAAGAATGGGGATGTGAAGCAAGCATCTTTGTGATCCATGGCACACATCAAACCTCCCTGATAGAGCGTTAGTTAGCATTCAAAATGTATTTCTCTTTATATACTTGTTTATTGTCCTGAGCCCTAGAAATGGATGGTATATTGGTTTTAGTCCTTTCTTTTAAACGAGGAAGTAGCATTTCTGTAACAGAAACTAATTCAACTGCTTCTTTGATCACAAGAGTCACAGCTTCCTAACAAAGCAACTATAAATGGTACTGAGATGTGCTTTTGGGTCGAATGGACAGAAGAGATGACCTGAAACAAAGACAATAGTCATTCTGCACATCATTTAGTGTCCATCTGAATATTATTACTTTCTTCCATTCTACTAGATGATTGTGGATGCTTCTCCCTACCAGGGTGTTAAATGGGAAAGTTACTCCTTGGGGGGTTCCCATGGTAGCTGTGTTTGTTGGCTTTTTTCCTTTCACCGTTTACAGGACTTTTGATGCTTTTATTGCTGGAGTTAATGCTGTGGCCACTAAGAGGCTTGAATGTCTTCTGCTGGTAATGTCTGTTGTAAGGCTTGTATGACTCCCTTCTGCACGCCTTATTTTTTTTCTAGGCCAACACCCTGAAGAATCTCCAATTCGATCTTCATGGGCTGCAGTTCATCATAAGCATGAGCTCCAAAAAGAGTGGTTCCAGATAATAGAAGGTTCAAAATGCTCTGTGGGGACTCTAGTGTAAAACCTGCCACGCAGAACTACGAAGAGCAATGAAAATCTAGGCCATGATAGAAGCTTTGAGCGGTTAGGCCAATGGAATCAGCTGCAGCACTAATACTTCTATTTGAATCTACCATCCACTCCACGAATACCTCAGAGAAGTCTTGTCTGTCTTCTCAAGGAAGTTAACATTAAACATGTTGAACTGCCTCCCATATAGACCTATCATTTCACCTGAATAGAGCAATGGCACTAGCCGTTTGCATGGCAGTTGCTGACATTCCACACAATTTTCTGCTAGCTGAATCCATTTTTTAAATTTCTTTTTCAGAAGGCGTAGTAAAAGATGGCTAAGTTAGATGGTATTTTCCTGCTGCTGCTTGTATAACTGAGTCAGGAAGAGGATCTGTCTGAAGGAGGAGAGGGTCTTGTTCAGGAGGTCTGTACTTGTGCTATCATGCTGGAGCAGACTTTGCTGACGCAGGAGATCATATTAACTCCATTGCAGGTTCTAAAGGCCCTAGACCAAGGGCAACAACGTTAGGGCATAAGATCGATGATGCAGGGTTCTCAAAGTCTTTTGTTGGGGTAGGAATGTTATGTTTATTAGTCCACCTCACCATGACTTAGTTGAAAGATGTAAAGTCATCTATAAGAGAACGCCTAGAAGGTGAAGACTCTGAAAGAGTTGGAACGTAACAACAGACCAATGAGGAAGTGGAGGAATGTGAACAGATGAGATGCAGTGATCTTGAGTGTCTTGAAGGTGTAGAGCATCACATAGATCTTCAGCGGCGTGTGGATCTGCAGCTGTATCTTGAGTTGTGACATGCTGATGACTGTATACTCAACTAAGAACTTCTAGAATAACTTCTAGGAGATCTGAGCCTGTTTCTTCAAGATCTCAAGCTCCTGTTTAGTGTTAAAGAGGAGTCACTTGAAGACTGAGGCAAAACAGGTTGCGGCGTCAGTGGAGGTGCCATAGGTGTGACATAGCATGATAGGTTGAGGAGCTGTCAGTGGCACACAAAACAACTGAGCTGCAGGAGGAAGGACAGGCCATGCCACATACTCAGGAGTGTAACCTGAGGCAGAGTGAATTGTTTACCACTGAGATATTCTTGGACAGTGAATAAGCCCAGGCGTAGCCAGATTCAGACATATCTCTTCAAACTACATACCCTTTCAGCAGACAGGCGTGATCCATTTGCAGAGAATTTGATTGATGTTGACTGTCTCCCCAACGTCCATGGAGTCTTCAATGTTGACAGCTTTGTGCACAACGTCAACCTACCCCTTCTCAAAGCTGAGACATCTTTCAATAGTGAGGAAGTCATGGCTGATACTACATTCAACGGACATAAACCAGATGCACCTTTGTTTCTTCATCTTCTGGGTCTCCACTGAATGTGATGCTTGGAAAGTTGGAAGGAGCTGAGCTTAAAGGGTCACCTCTCCACATTCCCTCAGATCTGCCAGATGCTACCTCTTCATGCCTGCATTGATTTTTTATTTTTGGAGTCCATATAGCTTTAGCTTCTCTCGGCCCTTCAAAGGCCTCTTATGTATTATCTTACAGAATTCACAGGGGTCTGGATGATCAGAAGCAGAAGGCAAAGAAAACAGACAGCATTAGGGTTTGTTCGGCCACTCTTTCTTCGTTATGTGGGACACCTTACAAAAAAAGAAAGCATTTTCTTCAGAAAATAAATCATGTCAGAAAACAGAAAAAAAAAATCTGCATATCTGTAAAAATGTTGAGCGATGGTGGCTTTTTAGAGGTTTTGAAGGGTTTCCAAAGGGAAAACATGTTAAACAGGTTGCACTCAGTGCTCCAGCATTCTGTCAGCAGGATCCAGAAAAAGGAACTTGCTCAGCTGCCAACTAGAGGATTTGATGCTATACTGGTGTATGCTATTCCTATAAGGAGACAGGCCACGTTTTCCCAGCCTCTCAGGCTTCAGTGTATGTCAAGGAGGCTATGGTAAACATTGTTCAAACATGGCCAAAAGTTCGAGATGGCATTCAGCCAAGAAATACCCTAACTGGAGTTATCGCTTATCTTGCATAAAGAATAAGAGAAGAGTTGTCAAGCAAGTTTATTCCTCTACAATTCTGAGTTTGTTAACATCGCTTTTTAAAGATGGCAACCGATAACTAATGGTAGAAGGTTAGCGTTCCAGTGTTTTGTGCTTTCAGCACAAGCAGTAGAGATTACATCATGAAAACACACACATCAACTGATTCCAGTCACAAGGGAGCAGTATCTCTTCATAGCTCCTGCCCTGAGAGGAATGTTATCGGACACTCCTCACTTTTGGTCTCTGCCTTCCTTCAGTTAGTTGATGGGCACACCAGGGGAATTCCTATTTAGAGTAGTGTTTTTCTTGTTCTTTATGTAGTGGCCAGAACATTTGAATGAAGTTTTTCCTGAGGAGAATTTAGAGTGTGAAGAAGTACTACCTGAAAAGTAAGAATAAGGGAACTAGACAAAAGATATTAGAGTATGCAGACGGTTAATTTTATTTATAGGAAAGAATCCTTATTGAGTATTAAGCAGAAGATAACAGTGGATTTATAGTGCAGGATATTAAGGAGATTCACTGATTAACTCATTTGGAGCAGTGAGTTCACAAGATTTTAAGCTGAAAGAGACTGATAATTCTCTACTTTGAAGCATCAACAACCATAGAAAAGGTCATAAGAGAGAAGCTAAGTCCTCTGAAGTCATGGGAAAAACATATATACATAGAGACAGAGTGTGAAAGTGAGAATTCAGTGTAATGAGTGAACAAGCAGGAGAACTTGGATATGCGAAGAATAAAAGTGTTTAGTGCTGCATTATAGGACAGAACTAAATTGCTGCTATACTGTTGATTTTCAATAACGCGCCATTCTGAAGTTTCACCCCAGCCGAAATGTCAGTAGGTGGGCGTCAATAGAAAGTACAGAAGACGGCATAACAGACTTCAGAGGCAGTCTTTCTTTGTTTCCCCAGTCTCCCCACCCCCCCTATGAGGACAGTGCATAGTGAAAGAGTAGATTCCTCTGCATGTCCGTATAGGCAATGAGGAGGAATATTTGTCTGCTCCTGTTAAATCTGGCACAAGGTTAGAAGTGACACTGTAGTAACATTGCTCTTATTTTTTTGACCCTTGCTTTGAGAACAGTTTGAGAAAGTAGTAGTTGTTAGAAATTGGGTTGTTGGTTGACTGCGGTGTGAGCTCTGATCAAGCAGCAGCCACAATCCCTTGCAGGGTGAACCACAAAAAGTCACTAATGTAACCTGTGCTTAAACCCTGGGTAGCTAGGCACAAAAAGTAGTCAGGCTAAACTTTGAGGCAATGTGTAAAGTATTTATGCAGCACACAAACATCAATACAGTAAAAACACAACACAATAAAAATCGCAAAACCAATTTAGAAAACTAGAGAACTTTTGAATAAATGATTTGACACATAAACAATCAAAATTGAATTAGTAGAACCAGTGTTATGATTTTTTAAAGTTTAAGGCTCAAAATAAGTCCTCAGTTTTAGAAAATGGCCACCTGGGCACCTTTAACACCACAACCAGGGGTCCAGGAGTGGATGGAGACTTCTTGGGGGTTCAAGACTCACTCAGGCTGGGTCCAGACACAGGTTCAAGATGGTGGGAGCCTGTTATGTCCCTTTGGCTCTGAACAGGAACCTAGCTAATTTAGCCCTTGGAGTCATCTCTGAAGTCCTGGGCACAGGTGGTAATACAGGGCTCCACAGGATGGCTGGCCTTTGAAGGTTTAAGGCAGGCTTCAGATAGCAAAGCAGTCTTTCCAGGTATAGTAGCAGTCTGGTAGAGTGCACAGCATGTCACAGCAGCAGGCAGTCCTCTGAGAGTCCTTCCGCAGGTCCAGTAGTGAACTGAGGAGTGGGTCTCAGAGCCCTATTTTCACACCCGATGCCCTGCTCCCAGAAGTCGGAAGGAGCCTCCAGAAGTCGCCCCCTCATCCCCCAAATCTTCAGAAATTCCCTGCCTCCCCCGAACCCGGCTCCCAGCCGGCCACACTGACAACACAGTCGCCAAGACCACTGTGTGGCAGCAGAGCCCAGCCCCGTCAGATGCGAGTATGGCGTGGCCCAGCTCCACCCTCCCTCTCCCCGAGTAAGTTAGCTAATGGCCCATTCTGGCTCTGCTAATCCTACTATTGTGTGACTGTCTGGGGTGAGTTCACAGTCTCAACTCTCAGTTACACCCAGTCATGTGACCTAAGGCAGGATACAGGCAGAGGGCAGGAAAATGCCACGTTTCTAAAAGCGGCATTTTCAAACTTGTAATGATAAATCCAATTTTACCATTAAAGAAAGTTTATCATTACAAGTTAATAGACACCAAACATGACATATCTACCACCTTTGGTTTAGAAATGACAGCTTATTAAATATAATAAGGACCCCCCCCCATGTTATCCTATGGGAGGGATAGGCCTCACAGTAGTGAAATAATTAATTTGGGGGAGTTTCACTACTAGGACATGTAAAACTAAAAAGTACATGTGCTACTGTTTAATTACACAGCACCGTGCCCTATCTGCTACCTACAGCCTACAAAAGGGGTGATTTATATGTAATAAAAGGGGAGTTTAAGGCTTGGTAAGGGGTTTTAAATGTTAGGTCGACATGGCAGTGGGACACTGCTTTCAGGCTGCAATGGCAGGCCTGGAACATGTTTTAAGGTGCTACGTAAGTGGGCGGCATAATAAGTGCTGCAGGCCCACTGGTAGCATTACACTTATAGGCCCTGGGTATATGATATACCACTCTACAAGGGACTTACATGTAAAGTAAATTTTTCTCGATCAGGTACATGCCAGTCAGACCATGTTTATGGGAGTGAGCACAGTGCACAGAGTCCTAAGGCCAACAAACAAAAATCTAGTAAAAAGTAGTAGGAGGAAGGCAAAACGTTTGGGAGCGAACCTGTAGAGAGGGCCATATCCAAAAGTAGTAGAATTAAGTTTATTTAAACCAATGGTTTGTTAATGCTGTACTTACAATACATAAACAGTTAACACTTAATAGCCCCCACCCATCCACAGAGGCACAAAAAATATACCCATACTACACATTCAATCCAGAAAATTCATTTAATAATCAAGAATTATTGCCTTGTCCTGTGTCACAGTCCCATATTTTCCAAAAAGAGGATTAAAAAATGAACGTCTTAAGGATAAAAAATATGTATACAGTCAATTGAAATAGAAAAATGCATCCCTAACCCACTGTTACAAATCCCTTCTTCGACCCACAACCTTAACTCGCTCATGGCAGGATTTAACCCCACTCAAAATCATAACACTGCATAGCACATAACAGGGTTTGCTAACATAGAAAGGTGAAGAAAGGCCGAATGAAGAACCCCTGCTTTGCGAAAGACTTCTCAAGTAACTTAGGGGGTGATTCTGATTCTGGCGGGCGGCGGAGGCCGCCCGCCAGAATTCCGCCCCCATTATACCGCTCCGCGGTCAGAAGACCGTGGAGGGTATTATGAGTTTTTCCCTGGGCTGGCGGGCGGTCTCCAAAAGACCGCCCGCCAGCCCAGGGAAAAACTCCCTTCCCACGAGGATGCCGGCTCGTAATCGAGCCGGCGGAGTGGGAAGGTGCGACGGGTGCAGTGGCACCCGTCGCGTATTTCAGTGTCTGCAAGGCAGACACTGAAATACTTTGCGGGGCCCTCTTACGGGGGCCCCTGCCGTGCCCATGCCATTGGCATGGGCACGGCAGGGGCCCCCAGGGGCCCCGCGACCCCCCCTACCGCCATCCTGTTCATGGCGGCTTTCCCGCCATGAACAGGATGGCGGTAGGGGGGGTCAGAATCCTCATGGCGGCGGAGCGCGCTCCGCCGCCATTAAGGATTCCCCCGAGCAGCGGTAAGTCGGCGGGAGCCCGCCGACTTGCCGCTTCTGACCGCGGCTGAACCGCCGCGGTCAGAATGCTCGTGGGAGCACCGCCAGCCTGTTGGCGGTGCTCCCGTGGTCGGTGGCCCTGGCGGCCACCGGCCGCCAGGGTCAGAATGACCCCCTTAGTTTCTTCTAATGACAATGTTTCTATTGAAATTGGCTACTTCTTTTTTTTACAACTTTATTCCGTCCAAAGAGACAGTTATGCAATACATAAACAAACCTACTAGCCCATGCACTGAGATAAGGTATAATTTCTTAATAGCAGTGCATAACAATATATACAAGGGGGGGTGAAGGAAATGGTGAGGGAAATGACCTACATTGGTTGTGACTTGAAGCTACACTGTATTATGACTTTTGTTTAATTTTATTTGCAATAAAAAGATTTATTAAAAAACACAATATTTACAGTTCAAGAATGAGAAACCTTCCAGTAGTCCCAAACTTTCCTGTGATTACACATCTAGATCTCTCAGGTTAAGTCATATTTTTATAGCGAACCACAACCCCCACCACCCCCCCCCTTTTGTCCTGGACTGAGTCATTCATCATCGATATAGGTTTACCCACTAGCTGGTTCATCATATGCTGCCAAGCCCTCGGGTCCTCTTCCTCCTTTTCCCTTGTCCTAACTATTTTTAACCAAAGTGATCTGCCAGGTACCATTACAACATATCTTTGGCCCATTTTGACAGATTGGGACCGCTGTTTGATAACCAGTGTATTGATATACAATGTTTTGCAAAGAATAGGCCTAATGTTGGGAATTTGTTTTGCTTTCTCCCCTGCTTGGGTTTGGGTACAATACCCAATAGGCAGTAGCATATTAGTGTTTGGCCGCAAACATGAGTCACTTGTGTAAGTTGTGCTCCCACCTCATTCCAATATCCCATCAATGTTCAACATGTCCAGGTCATATCAAGCATGAGGACCCTTGCTCAGCACATTTTGGACAATATGCAATAGTCTATTAGGGTATATTCTATGATTTTCTAGTGGGAGCCAGATACATAAGATGAAGAATATTAACATATTCCAGCTTAAATCTAGCGTTACAAGCTACAAATGAAAACTGAGCACAAGATTTCATATGTTCTGCATCCGTCAAGGGAGTCTGTAGGTCTCTATTCCATGCCTGCCTTGCCTTCAACACCACTGGCGGTCTATCCTCTTTTAGTAATTTGTAAATGATTGATGCCCTTCCCCCTCTCACCCTTCAAGAACAGCTCCAACATCGGGGAAGCCAGTCCAAACCTCTCTAGCTATCCAGCCAGTTTAGCAAATTGCAGAAATTGTCCTGCAGTAACCCCAAATGTTTCTCCAGCATTGTCAATTGTTAGGAACACCTCTCTTGGGTAGAGGTCTTCCATAGTGAGACAACCTTCCTCCCCCCAGGCCACCAGTGATTATACAACATGTACTTGGTGGAACAGCTGTAGCCATTCAATTGGCAGGTTGCTACTGAAGAGTGGGCACTTCACTAACCTAATCGCCCATTTACACTATACTGCCACATGTTTAATCACCCTTGGGAGTGTCCGTCAACTGTTTTGTACCAAGCCAATAGGTAGTGCACCCTCCTCTAAGGTACAGTTGAAAAGTTGTAATTCCCAATTTAATTAGTCATCACAACACTTAGCTGCATGTGCAGTTATGAGGCTATGTAGTAGAGCTCTTGGTGCGGTATTCCCAGCCCACCATGTCCCCTATCCATTTTCAGCAACTCCGACTGGACCCTACTCCTTTTGTCAACCAACACTAATGAAATTAGCAGGCTATCCAATTCCCCAAAAGTCATCCTCAGCATAGTGTAGATTGCTTTCTGTAACACATATAGGCAGAGGGGTAGCAGCACCGTCTTTGTGAACACCACTCTACTCATTATCGAGAGTCAGAGTAAATTCCCTAGTGAAGGCCCTAATTCCTTGCAAGACCCTACCGACATTAAGTTGGTAGTGCGATGCGGCGGTAACAGTCACCTAGATTGGTAAATATCGGAACATTCGCTGTTCCCAGCATCTGCCATCTCCAAAGCTCACCCATGGGCAAGGCACACTTTTCGGCTAATTTACATGGCGGCCTGAGATGAACGCACATGGATACAATTCTTGTAAAAGAGCAGAGACAGATTCCAGAAGCTTATTCAGATACACCAGGGTGTCATCTGTATACACTGGAACTATATGCTGGGTGTTTCCTACCCTCATGCCATGACATTGTGACCCATGATAAAGCCACATTGATTCTCATGTACTAGAGACCCCACTTTGGCCAGGAGTCTGGTGACTATCACCTTGGAGAGCACTTTTGTATACATTCATCATGGACAGAGACCTATATGAAGTGAATTCCTCTGGATCATTGTCAGGTTTAGACACTATGGGGGTCATTCTGACCCTGGCGGCGGGTGGCCGCCAGGGCCACCGACCACGGGAGCACCGCCAACAGGCTGGCGGTGCTCCCACGAGCATTCTGACCGCGGCGGTTCAGCCGCGGTCAGAAGCGGCAAGTCGGCGGGCTCCCGCCGACTTACCGCTGCTCGGGGGAATCCTTCATGGCGGCGGAGCGCGCTCCGCCGCTATGAGGATTCTGACAGCCCCTACCGCCGGGAAAAGCCCGGGAAACCCGCCATGAACAGGATGGCGGTAGGGGGTGCCGCGGGGCCCCTGGGGGCCCCTGCTGTGCCCATGCCAATGGCATGGGCACGGCAGGGGCCCCCGTAAGAGGGCCCCGCAAAGTATTTCAGTGTCTGCCTTGCAGACACTGAAATACGCGACGGGTGCAACTGCACCCGTCGCACCCCTGCAACTACGCCGGCTCAATTCTGAGCCGGCGTCCTCGTTGCAGGGTCATTTCCTCTGGGCCGGCGGGCGCTCTTTTGGAGAGCGCCTGCCGGCCCAGAGGAAATGTCTGAATGGCCGCCGCGGTCTTTTGACCGCGGTGCGGTCATTTGGCGGCGGTACTATGGCGGACAGCCTCCGCCGTCCGCCATAGTCAGAATGACCCCCTATGGCTATTATGCCCTTCTTCATGGTGTCTGGTAGGGTAGCTTTCTGGTAGGCCTCCAGATAGACCTCCAAGAGTTTATCAGTTATCATCTCAGCACATGTTTGATACACTTCCTCCCTGGCCCTTCCCAGTTGACAGTCCGCCTCCATTTCCACCATATCCACCTAGGATATTGTCAGTATAGCAATTTGTTCCAAAAATGTCTCCATCTTTAGCCTGTCCCTCTCTCCAGAGTCAAACATCTTGCTAACAGTCAATTTATACTAGTCTGAGTTGCACCATCGGCCCATCAGGTTTTTTTTTTTGGAGGAAGGATCAGAGGGAGGGGGCCTCTCTTTTTAGGAGCCACGCTCACGGTCACTCTATTTTATCTCCCTCCTTGTGCAGTTTCTTTCAGTATTCCTGCAGTGTGTTTGTTTGTGAAGTGTGTCTCAATTAGTCTCTATTTCACAGGCAAGCTCTAATTGGGTTTTTGACTGAGCAGGATCTGTACCTTCCTGTGCCTTCAACAGTGACTGATGGGCCTCCTTTTGTGCCAATTCTCCTGTTCAATGTGTCTTGGAGAGACATTCCCCTCTCAACACTGCCTTCAATGCCTCCCACTCTGTTGCCCTTTCGTCTGTAAAGCGCCAGTTGTGTCCTAGGTATGTATCTAGGGGTGACATAATATTGGAGGGAAATACCACATATTTCAGGGACTCTGGAGTCAATTTCCAGGGAAATGGGTACTGCCACCTCCCATTATCTTCGTAGACCACAAGCAATGGGGAGTGGTCGGAAATGCATCTATTTAAATACTGTGCTTTTTGTATCATGGTGCTGAACTTCTTGGTTATCAGGATGTGGTGTAATCTATTATGGGTGCTATGCGTTGCAGATCAGCAAAAGCAGGGTTTACCTGTTGGGTGCATGCCATGCCAAATATCAATGGAGCTTAGTCTTTCCATCACCTCTGATATTGCAGTGGTCCTTCTTGGCTTTGTATGATGTCTAGGGGGTGTCTGTCCAACTCCCCATCCAGCATGCAATTCAAATCCCCCACCCACATGAGAGGCAGATATATATATTTTACTTCCTTCCCCATTCATTATTTCTGTCTCTTGTAGCATGGGAATTTTAACACTATGCAGCCGAAGGTAAGTGAGTACCATTGAAGGTGGCTATATTAGGTATTCCGGTAAAATCTGTAGTCATTGTCTCAGGATAATGTCTGTGGGTCAAAACTCAATAGCCCCTCCCAATTATCTATGGTGCAATAGGGTGCAGGCCCACACTGACATTACGCATAGTATCCATGCTATATCTGAGTTTATGCTTCCCATCATGTGCCTGAGCCACCCAGCAACACCCCTCAAACTCAAATACGGGTGCTTTCCCAAATCACCCCAAATAGAAGTGCTAATTGTTAACTAACCCCTTTGGAAATACTCCTACAACAAAGGGACTCCTAGTAAGTATTCAACTAAGCAGGGGAGAAGTCTACTGGTCCCCTCTACAAGCCAGTGAACCAACTGTGTTCACGGAGATCGAAACAGAGGCTCCCTATTCAGTCTTTCTGATATTCTTGTTCTCCAGAGCATAGTGCTATATCCAGGAACTGTTTCAGTTAAAATTCTGCTTCCCTCCCTGTAGGTTAATAGCAAATATTGCGTTCTCAGCCCTAAGACACACGTAAGATGACTATCATATTTTCCGCCTCACACTGCATTTAGAGGCAAGGGAACTATACATGATGCAGCATTTGACTTCAATATTGTACCCAAACGTTACCTTATCATGTAGTTAGCCTACATCTTCAAATCTCCTGTGTGAGCCTCTCTAAATGTTAAAAGTGCCATCTCTCAGCCCATTAATGTATCTGTCAGTGATTTCTCCTTACAGACGCCTCCCTTAGCGCCAGCAGCAGTGTGGTGCTTAATGTGAATCAGTTCCAAAGTTCCAACCTACTTCACCTCTATCCATGAATCAGACTGATCCACAACCACGTCCCTTCTTTGTTTCACCAATCCACTAGGCCTGATTCCATTCCTGGGGCTGTGCGCCTCTCACTCTGTCTTTGCAGGTTTCCTGACATGTGGACACGCTCCAGCCAGTCCCACATGCCTTCCAGGTTTGTGAAGAAATGGTGTGGCCCTCATTAATCACTTGTAAGTTTGCAGGGAATAAGAGCATGCAGTGTATGTTCAGCTGTCTCAATTTCTGCTTCACTGCCAGATACAATTTTCTCTGGGCTTGTACTCCATTGATCTAGTCAGGTAAATGTGGATGATCTGCCCTTCAAATCTGATGTCTCCCTGATACCATCCCTGCCCCTACAGCTGAGTATTTGTGGAAATGTTGCTCTGGCCACGGAGTCTGGGAGAGACCTCAGGATCATGGCCATGTGGGTTCTCTCAACAAGACTGGTGGGGGGCGTGGCCAACTGCAGGGAGATGGCGCACGCTTGATCTCCCAGCTCCGGAGGGGCTGCTAAAACTTTAGCAGAAAAGCGTGCTAACTCCGGGCGACACAGCAACGGAAAGCGGGCGTGGGGCTGGGGACGGACCCCGGATGCCGCCCGAACATTGTCCTTGACCTGGGACGTGCGTGAGCCGTAGATCGGGCCGTCGGCCCGAGGCGGGCTTGCGGCCTTCCTTGCCGCGCTGAGCCGGGGCCTCGAGTGAGGCAGGGGGTCGCGGCTCGGCCGGCACGAGCCGATAGAGCGGCCCTGGCTGATCGAGTCCAGGTGCGGGGGGCCGGAATTGCGAGGCCCCCCCAAGAGGAGTGGAGGCGGGATAGGGCGGCGCCCGGCCCTGCGAGCAGTGGAAGAAGCCGAAAGAGCCCAGGGAGGAGAGGCGCGGGACCGCCCTCTTGCCCGACCGGGACTGGGCCTTGAAGACGGCCCCAAAGGTGAGGAGGAGAACAGGAGGCAACGCAGAGCAGCCGTGGGGGCCCCAGCGGGACGACGCCCTGTGGGGGAACAAGCAAAACTCAGAAATTAAAAAAAATAAAAATAAATAAATAACAAAAAAAAAAAAAAGAATGGCAAAAAGGCATTACAGAAGGGGAATGGCAGAACCCCAAAAACAGAAATAAAAAGAACAAAGAAAATAAAAGTGGAAACAGAAACTGCCCAGCCTGGGGAGAACGGCGGGACCAGAGGCTTGGACCCCCTGGGGGCAATTACCGGAGCGGCTGAAGAGGGGGCCCGGTGGGCGGGCGGGGGGGGATGGGTGGGCTTCTACGGCGCTGCGACAACGGGCCCGGCCTGATGCCAGTCCGGGGTCCAGGAACGGGCCCGCGCTTGCTGAGACACGTGACCGTGGGAAGAAGTGGGCCTGAGTGGAGGCTTGGGCCTGCGCCTGGGGGTGCGGTCCTCCCCGTCCACCCCAGCCGATGACCCCCAAGGCCCGTCACAAGAAGAAAATCATGGACACCGCATCCCCACCAGCGCGCAAAGAAATGGAAGAACAGCCCCTTCTGCAATCCAGCGTCCAGGAAACCCTGGACAGAATACTAGGAGCGATCGAAGACACAAAGACTACGCTACAACACGACATCAATCAAGTAGCGGTCGAGGTGGGCCTCCTAAGGGCAGAACACCACAAACTGGCAGACAGGGTCAAGGAAACAGAATTTACATTAGCAATTGTTGGCCCGAAACAGAAGGATCTTGCGGCTGAGGTGACTTCCCTGGCTGCTAGAGTAACACGCTTAGAACAAAGAGCCGAGGACGCGGAGGGCAGAAACAGAAGGAACAATGTGCGTGTGGTGGGCCTTCTTGAGGGAGCCGAGGGGACCAACATGGTGGACTTCCTGGAGAAGTGGTTTAGTACAACGGTTGCGCCCGGATGCCTAACGCCCTTTTACACGCTGGAGCGAGCACACCGAATGCCCTCGAGACCTCTTGCCCCCGGTAGGCCACCCAGAGTGGTGATTGTCAAATTGCTGCACTACAAAGACAGAGACACTCTCATTCAGAAGGCCAGAGAGATGGGCCCGTTCAAGGTAGCAAAAGGGGAGGTAACGCTATTCCCGGACTATACTCTGGATGTTCAAAACAAGCAAACCTCATTCCTAGCAGTCAAAAGGGCCCTCAGAGACGAAGGGATTCAATATTCATTGCTGTATCCGGCCAGACCGAGAGTGATACTGAACGAGAAAACCACTTTCTTCCAAACGCCAGAGGAGGCATGGGAATGGCTTGAGAAGCAGGGGCTCCAGGGGGGAGACCCGTCGGTGAGAGAGCGGCTGCGGGCCGGAATCGCCGTGCTCGTGAGACGCGGCGACCTGGGAACCGTCCGAGGCTAGCGCCAACACAAACACAAAAGGAAAAAGACAAGAGAGCGGCTCTGGAGGCTGCGGCCCGGGTTGGTGGTGGAGCCTCCCCCCCGGAGGGCTCAGGAGAGGACTCAGATGATACAGTGTTGTCTTCGGCTGGGGACTCGACCTGCTCGACACGTGCTCCCAGGGTGACACCGCGGACCGCTGATGAGCTTGGTTAAGCATTATACAAGTGGACCTCGCGACACGGCACAACAAAAGAATCGTGCGGCCCCTCCGGACTTGACCGCCCCCGAACCAGTACCTCGCTGGTCTAACTAGCCTGGCGGGAACTGTAACTACATGCACTGTTGCGTGATTTTCTGGGCTACCTGCAGGTTAGTAGGCGCCCTGGGGTGGGGGGAGTTGGGTTTTACAGTTTTCAGTTAACTTGGCTATGTGGGTGGCGAAACACGATAGTAGTAAATGTTTGAACATGGGCAGGAACAGAGAGGTAACCGGGGGGAGCCAAGGACGCTATTATCAAATTACTATATTAAGATGGCAGAATATAATCTCTTAACATGGAATGTCAGGGGGATGAGCACACCTGCTAAAAGACACAGAGTCCTCACCTACTTGAAGAGAAGAGGGGTGCAGGTGGCAATGCTGCAAGAGACTCACTTGATGGCAGGGGAGGTTGAGAAACTGAGACGCAGATGGAGGGGACAGGTGTTCGCCACAGAGTACTCGGCTTATGCGAGGGGAGCACTGATATGGGTCAGGGCCGGGGTCCCACTGATAATAGACTCATCCAACATAGACCGAGAGGGCAGGTTAGTGGTGTTAGAAGGGAGACTGCATGGTATCCCAGTTGTCATGAGTTGCATTTATGCTCCCAATCGGGACCAGGTCCCCTTCCTGACCAAGTTATCGAGCCACCTCACTCGTCAATGCGCAGGAGAATTGCTAGTGGGCGGAGACTTCAATGCAATACTGGACATTAACATGGATAGATCGGCCCCGCTGCTGCAGGGCGCGGTGTCCACTAGAACAGCCAAAAAGCTCTGTGAATGGTTAGACTCCTGGGGGCTTGTGGATGTCTGGCGGGAACAACACCCAAGAGATAGTGATTACTCTTATTATTCAGGCCTGCACTGACTGCACACAAGAATTGATAGAATAACATGCACCACAGGCCTGGCGCGTTATGTAACCCACGAAGAGTACCTTGGCCGCACACTATCAGACCGTAACCCCTTGCTGGTGACACCAAGTATTCTGGAGGACAGGCCCCCGATACCATCGTGGAGACTGTCCCCCGCTGCGCTAGAGGATCAGACGTATAGGGAGGCCCTTCGTCTCTACGCGACAGAACACATCAAGATTAATAGCGGATCTACCGCGTCTAGGGCCACAGAGTGGAAACGCTCAAGGTGGTGACGAGGGGTTTCTGCCTGGGTCAGTCAGTGGGGGTGAAACGCACACTTGAAAGGGAATTGACCTCCTTAGAGAAGAAAATACACGAATGGGAAGTGAGACGGGATATTGGAGCCCAAGCGAACGAGGAATATAAACGGGCCCGTAAAGAACACTCCCAGATCGAGGCACAGCTTAGGTGCCATAGCACACAAAAATACTTAACATCAGTACAATCAGAGGAGGGTAGGTCAGGGAGGCTGCCAGACTGGGAGGTGTACGAGACAAAGAGGGAATTTGCAGGCGAAGCCCAGGCCCAATTAATGAAGCTTTTAGGGGATATTATATGCACTTGTATAGAAAACCCCAGGACCTAGAGGTTGAAGCCTTTCGGGATTTCCTGCGGCGGATCGCCCTCCCGACCGTGGACCCAGAGGGGAGAGATAGTCTAGGGGGTCCGGTAACAGCGGAGGAGATAAGTGAGGCCATATTACAATTAGCTCCCGGAAAGACCCCCGGTACTGACAGCCTCCCAATGGACTTTTACAAAAAATATAGGACATTGGTAGTGCCCCAGCTGGCTGAGATATACGCGGAGGCTTTGCGCCGAGGAGAACTACCAGGCACACTACGTGAGGCCTTGGTTGTGCCACTACTCAAAACAAAAAACAGGGAGGCACCGGTGACCGATTTCCGCCCATTATCAATGCTGAACAGCGATTTAAAGATCCTAAGTAAGATCATGGCTAACAGATTACTCCCCCGAATGACCACACTGGTGCACGCAGACCAAAATGGTTTCGTTCCAGGCCGCAGCACATAGTTGAACTTGAGGCGGATCTTTGCTATTTTACACATGCAAGCAGCAGAGAAACCACCTACAGGGTCCTTTTTAGCAGTAGACTTCGAAAAGGCCTTCGACTCGATCAGGTGGGACTACCTTAGGGCTGTGATGCTAGAGATGGGACTAGGAGAAAACTGGGTAAAATGGGTGGACCTACTGTATGCCTCCCCGCTGGCTAGGGTGAAGACAGGCAGAACAATATCTAATACATACCCGGTATACCGAGGAACCAGGCAGGGATGCCCTCTATCCCCGCTGCTATTTGCTCTGGCAATTGAACCCCTAGCGGCCAAACTGCATCAGGATGGTGCCGGTAAAGGAATTAACTGGGGCTCAGACGAGCATATTATTTCCCTATACGCAGATGACATTTTGGGGTACTTAAGAGACGGACCCAGTGGCCTCCCATGGGTTTAAAAGAACCTAGAGGACTTCGGGGAACTACCGGGACTTCGCCTAAATCGAGGCAAAACATTTGTATTCCCTATACTGCCAAATAGCGTATGCCCTGAAATGTGCCCAAGTGATGTGAGTTGGGCCCCGCGGACTTTTAAATATCTGGGGATCCAGATATTTCATGAGCTGGCCGACCTCCGTGATGGCAATCTGGGTAGGGCACTCCGGTCACTGCGTGCCTTGGTTGGATTCTGGCGATCACTGAAATTGACAACAATGGCTAGAGTGGCACTGTCTAAAATGGTGATGCTTCCCCGTCTCCTATACTTCTTTGCTAACATTCCGTTATGGGTCCCCCCTGCATGGTTTCGTGAATTGAACGCTCTGTTTCGGGAATTGATATGGGATGAGGGGCGCAGACGCACAGCACTGTCGACCATGTGCAGTCCGACGCAGGCGGGGGGCCTGGGGGCTCCTGACTTTGAGGCATATTACTTGGCATCCCAACTGCAGTGGGTGGCGGGCTGGATGATGAGCAGGGGGCAGTTGGACCTATTTAACTCCCATGGCGCATTGGAAGTAGTCCGAATAATAGCACGTATGATAGGAAAGAAGCTTCCCCCCATCGGGGACAACTTAATGACTAGCACTGCGTCAGCGTGCTGGAAAAGGTGTATGAGTAGGACTGGAGTTGGTCCACCCTACTCTCCGGCGCTGCCACTACCGGTCTTAGGGGTGGAGCCGACGGGAACCAGATCTGGGGGACGAGAGGTGTGTGCATGGACAGACGCAGGAGTTACGACGTGGGGGAACTCTTTAGGGAAGGTAAGCTACAGAGCTTCACTGAATTGGTGGGAAAGGGGATCCCGCAGGGTCAATTTCTTATTTACAGGAGACTAGTGCACACCCTGAAGGACCACTGGGATACGATTAATGCGGAACCCGGAGTTCACTAAGTATTACACATCCTGCTAACTTCGGGGGACGAGTCCCACTTGATTACGAAAATATACCGAGCCCAAATAGAAGCAGCATTAGATCCAATGCGCGCACTAAGGGGGAGGTGGGAGAAAACAATCGGGCATGAGCTAACAGAGACAGACTGGAACAGAGCTCTGGCTTACCCCCGGAGGATCTCACGTAATACCAGGTTACAATATATCCAATATAACTACTTGCATAGAACATATCTTACCCCTCACCGTCTGTTCCGCATATATGGGGGGGTCCCCCAGGACTTGCCCCAGATGTGGCAGCTGCGAGGCAGACTTTGACCACATGATGTGGAAATGCGAAGTATTACAGCTGGGCTGGAAGGCAGTTATAGAGCACATGTCAGAGTTATATGACACAGTACTGCCGTTTACCCCCGATGTCTGTCTTTTGGGTCTAGGGACGAATACGCCGCAGGGGAAGATTGGGGGTCGCTTCCTGGATCTCGCCCTGGCCCTCTACAAGAGGTTAATCACGAAGGGTTGGAAGGCTTCTAACCATCCCTCGCTAGCTGAATGGAAAAGCGACGTTGCGAGGTTGGCCGGGGTGGAATTACAGGTTTTAAAGTCTGAAGAGGCAAAAGGGGTCAGGCAGACTCCCATGGCCCCAGGGTGGGAAGAACTAATGATGAGCTGGGTTGCCACAGGAGAAAGACCACTAACTCCCAACACAATACCAACAGAAGCAGAAATCTGAGTGAATACAGAAAGCAGTTAGGGGATTCCCCCAACAATACCACTAACGAGAATGTGGAAAACATCAATGGTAAAAATAGTAAAGAACGCAGGCAGCCTATAACAAACCACAGGGAACAGTCCGGAGATGAGTACAATTGCAAGCAGAGAGCAGTAGAACGATACAAGAGAAAGGTTGGCAGTTCCCCCAAGTAAAACTCCCTCAGGGAATTACCCCCGCCACCCAACACTAATACCACCCACAAAAAGCCATCAAGTATGTATATAGTTTAGTGTTAAGTTGAAGCTGTTATGTGTGCATGGAAAACGAATGGGTAACACAGAGTGACAAGGAACCAGTCATCCATGGGAAAACACACCAGGAACATAAAGCCATCAGATAATAAAGACTGATAAAGTCCTGGGAGAGCGTTATACCATGACACAAGATAGTTATAAGCACAAGTAAAATGTTGTATCCGTTTAAATAATATCCATAACAAGTATAAGATGTTCCCAACAATGTAATTATGTGATATAAAAAGCGAATTGTTAATAAAAATATATATATAAAAAAAAAAAAAACAACAAGACTGGTAAAAATGTGTCAGGTCCCAGTCAGTCTTTAAGTCATCTCTCTAGGAACAG
The DNA here is from genome assembly GCF_031143425.1 of Pleurodeles waltl. Taxonomy (NCBI): domain Eukaryota; kingdom Metazoa; phylum Chordata; class Amphibia; order Caudata; family Salamandridae; genus Pleurodeles; species Pleurodeles waltl. The sequence goes on along the minus strand of NC_090443.1, from coordinate 290,046,931 downwards.
TTCTGGGGTGCACCCCTCCACCAGCTCCAGGAAATCCACAAATCCCAGGTTTCATCTCCACAACCTGCCCTCCGCATCATCAAGGTGTTCATTTAGATATGGATATGGAAATGGGTGTATTACACAGTGTGGTTGTGAGAGCTCACTGTGTAATACACTTATCAACCCCTTTAGGACTGGTAGGTTTGTCAAACCCTTAGGCTCAACCCTGAGTACCTGTGGCTCTGAGCAGTCAGGTTTACACAAAGGAACAAGTGTAAGACATTTAAACAGCACCAGAACAACTGCAGAAGAAATACATGAGACACTCGAGAAATTCAACACCAATTTTTAAAAATAGATTGTTTTTAATGCATTTTTAGACACTACAACAAAAAGATCAACTGGAGGGTTCCAGAGATACATTTACAAGCTATAGTAAACATGCATTTTTTACTTAACAGCCAACATGCACTGGCAAATTCAACTGGTGCACTTAGAAACGTTTTCAAGAAATTACTTTGAGTTATCCTAGGTGACCAACTCTGGCAGGGAGCCAGTCAAGGGGACTTGCAAGGTCCACATACACAGTTAACTCAAAGCAATCTTCGGCTAGTTCCACGCACTTATCTCCTTGCCATAGTCTCCTACGGATGTGGTCCTGATGCAAGGGACACAGGATGCATTAAATGCTCCAGGATTCTGTGATGCGAATCGGTCGAAAGAGATCTTTCTGCACCTACTCCTCAGTCGACAGGCTTGGTGAGGCGATCCTAGCCAGAGGGGTTGATGTTCCCTAGAAGTCCTCTCAGCCCTGGCAGAAGTCCAGTAACCACTGGGCTACCAATCACCTGGTGTCACAGTCAAATAGACGGTCTCTCACCTTCTGGGCAACTAAGCTGTACTTTAAGAACTCTCAAGAGTCCAGAAGGCTCTGGTGAAACTTTGGGCATCAGTTCCCAGTCCCTGGTGCTGTACAGCGAAGGGGAGCAGTGATATGAAGATCTCGGCTACCAACTCACCCCATCAGGCTTCTTCAGCTGTTGTGACTCTGTGCTGCGAATAGGAGGTCAGCCAACTGACCCTTGGGGTCTATTGCCTTGGCTGGGCTCTGGGACGACTTCTCCTCAAGCAGAACACAGCAGGCACAGTCCCTTTTCCTTCGCTAGCAGCTGTGTTCAACAGGTGCAGTCCAATTTGGTGCAGCCTCTCTTCGCTGGATCCTTGGTAGAGCAGGGCAGTCCTTCTTTGGTCCTATTCTTCAGTCCACTGACATCTGTACTCGGGGTGCAGGAGTGCCCTTTTTATGTCCAGAAAATGCTCTCACTGTAGGCCCCAGTCAGTAGTCATTGGACTACCAGGTTCCCTCTATCTTCATGACCACTTCCTGCAAAGTGTGGCATCTTCCATCTCAGAATCCTCCATTTTGCCCACTTTCAATGTGGCATAACCCTTCTCTTCACAAGTAGCTCTCTCTAGCCAAACCAAAAGTTGTGACTACCAAAGGGATTATATGTCCCTGAAAAACATTTTTACAGCTGGTTTCCTTTCTCCTTTTCGAGTGCCAGCCTGTTTACCTAAAAAATAGAGCAGCCCTTCTCTCATTTGTTCACCATTTGCCCTTCAAAGGCGGCTTAAACTCTGAAGCTCACCCATTGGGCTAGCACCCATGTGGCTTCCTGCCAGGGAGAGGTTACACCTCTCTCTCACAGAGGCTTCCATGGTCTCCTTTCCTGGAAGTCATTTGCACGTGTCCCCAGGAGGGCAGAAAGCTGTCTCAATAGCATACCCTATGTGCAAGTGTGGACCGGCACATGGGATTTAGGGCAAAAAAATCTCAACTTTGTAACAGTTGCACTCTGGAACAAGTTACATTAATTTCGACATGAGCACTATGTCGGAGTTAATGTAACAAGTTGTTTGTTACCTTAAAGTATCAACTTTAGAAGTCTTAATCAGAACATAGCAGGGCTGCTGTGGTAGCCTGCATCTCTGCACTTGCCAAGGAGGCTACTGCTATTAGACTTTTCCACAGTAACAAAAAAAAAACAATGCTGGATCTTACTGCTGGATTCTTAATGCACAGAACTCTTCCTTAGGGCTCACTAGGCCTTGCTTAGTTGTGGTTTACATATATTAAAAAAGGGAGGACCTGGCTTTGCCATTGTTTTAAATGACAAAGTCGACGTAGCAGTTTAAAACTGTCCTTCCAGTCTGCAGTGGCAGAATAGGAGCCATGTTTTACATGTACAACACCCAGGGCAGCAAGACAAGTGGTGTAGCCCCTGGGGTGACCCTTTAACTTACAGGACCTGGGTGCCCTATACTAAGGATGTACAAGTCAATCATCTTATAGAAATTAGGGAAAAGAAAATAATTTACTTACCTGTAACTGTAGTTCTCCACTATTGGAATCTTTCATTGTGATGGGAATCCCCGGTACGTTAAAAAAGCAATCTATTTAGTCTGATCCAAGCATGTGAACCTATGAAACATTCCAATACTGGAGAACTACAGTTACAGGTAAGCAACTTATTTTCTTACTCCAGTATTGGAACTTTCATAGATTCACATGCTTGGATCAGACTAAATAGCAGTGAATAGCAAATTTACATTTAAATGCAACACATATTCCTAGAAAAATACACAGTATACATCTCACTATATATAAATATATATACATATGTAAATATATATCTATATATAAACCTGAAGTAAAATGTGTGTAATATGTAAAGAGGATGGCAAAAATGAAGGTCCGGCTTACCTTCACTGGAAAAGATGTATTAATACTGCTTGTCCCGCTGCCGCCTCCTTAAGAACTGTAGAGGTCAAGCAGTAGTGTTGCGTAAAGGTGTGCATATTTTTCCAGGTTGCTGCACGGCAGATATCTGTTAAAGGCCTGCCAGTCTTCTGGTGACAGTATACAATGGCACTGGATATCCATCTAGAGATGCCCTGTTTTGACAGAGGAAGACCTTTTCTTGTGGTGCAGTAGTTTACGAAGAGTTGGTTGGATCAGCGAAAACTCCTAGTTCTATTCAAACATAACTTTAGGCACCTTATGATATACAAAGAGTGTAAAGCTTGTTTGGCTGGTGTTTGATGGTTTGGAAAAAAACAACTTGAGAACCACAGGTTGATATGAAAGCCTGATGGGACTTTAGGGATGAATTTAGGGTATGTGCATAGCATAACTCTTCCGTCTCTGAACTTGAAGAAAGTTCCTGAATAGAAAAAGGCTGAATATCACGGACTCTTCTTGCTGAAGTTAAAGCGAGGAGGAGAGCTACCTTCCAGGAGAGAAATTTGATCTCCGCCTTATGGATAGGGTGGAATGGATCTCTCATGAACTGTGAAAGTACAGTGTTGAGCTGCCAAAGGGAAGGAGGGGGCCTCACTGGCGGCAATGTTCTAAATAATCCCTTGAGGAATTCCTTAATAAGACTAACAGACCACTGGGATGGTGTTCTGGATGATCGTCTAAAGCGAGAAATGGCAGCTCAGTGGACTTTAATAGAGGCGTGAGCCAGACCTGATTGAGCAAGGTGTAGGAGATAAGGTAGAATCTCCTCGGATGAAAAAGAAATGGGGTGTATATTGGCTCTTTGGCAACACATACAAGACCGTTTCCATTTAAGTCAATAGGTTTTATTAATATAGGTTTTATTGGTACTGTCTGCTCGGGGTCTGACTAGAATGTCTATGCAGTCCGGTGGAATATTCAGATGCCTAAATTAGCTGAAATAAGGAGCCAGGCTGATAATCGGACTGATTTGGTGTCTGGATACAGAACTCGTCCCTGGCTCATTGTCAGCAGAGATGGGATCGGCTTCAGCTGAATCTGACGGATCTGCAACAGAATGAGGAGTTCCATGAACCAATGCTGGTGCAGCCATGTTGGGGCTATGCCAATTATCTTGCATGGTTCTGTCTTCATTTTCCGGACGAGTTTGTGAGGAAAGGAGTCGGAGGAAGGCATAGGCAAAGATTCCCAGCCATGCAATCGAAACTGCATTTCCCCATAACTCTGGTAGAGGATGCCAGCTTGTGAAGAACTGGTATTTCCTTTTCTGGGGAGTTGCAAAGAGGTCCAGGTTTGGTTTGCCACATTGGTGGAAAATTTGGTCCAGAATCTGTTGATCCAGCTCCCACTCATGGCAAGATGTTTTGAGTCTACTCAGGATGTCTGGTAGCTCGTTCTAGTTCCCAGGTACACGTACTGCACTTAGAAACACCTTGTGATGGATGGACCACTCCCAGATTTGTTAGGTGTAAGAAAGTACCCTCTATTTGGCATGGTTATCCCCACTTTTGCCTGCTGTCAGTGTTCTTGACTGTGTTCACTGGGATCCTCCTAACCAGGACCCCAGTGACTGTGTCCTCTCCCTCTAAATTTGGTTGCTTAGGAAATAGCACACCCACAATTGGCATACTGGTGCCCCCATGAAAGCCCCTAGTATATGGTACTTAGGTACCCAGGGTATTGGGGCACCAGGGGTTCCCCATGGGCTGCAGCATGCAGTGTGCCACCCATGGGAGCCCATGCAAAACGTGTCTGCAGGACTGCCATTGCAGCCTGTATGAAAAGGTGCATGCACCCTCTCACTACAGGTCACTGTGTCAGGCCACTGTAAGTCACCTCCAAGGCAGGCCCTCCTAGCCAAGAGGGTAGGGTGCATGTGCATGTGTGTGAAGGCACCCCTGCATGAGCAGAGGCGCCCCTACAAAATCCAGCTCCATTTTCCTGGACTTTGTAAGTGCGGGGAAGCCATTTTACCCATGTAATGGACACAGGTCACTGAGTCCAGCTACATAATGGTAACTCTGAACCTCGGCATGTTTGGTGTCAAACATGTTGGAATCATACCCCAATACTGTTGCCAGTATTTGTTGTATGATTCGGACGCTCCAACTTTAACTGGACTTGGTCCCCTTCTTTTGCAGGTCCTCTTCTGTCAGGATTCAACTTTGGCTTCTTCCAGTCTTGTCTGGGCCTTGCACAGTCCTTTTTCAAAGTTCCCCTGTGGATTTGGGGAAAAAACAGACACTTACCTCTTCTCTCCTGGTCGCTGGGGGGCACTCTGGTACTTACTTTTTGGGGTTCCTAGTTCCTCCAGCTCCCCTTTACAGATTCCACTTCCTTGGGTGGGGGACTGCCTTTCACATTCCAATTGCTTAGCTTATGGTTTGACCCTTCACTATTTTCTACTGTTTTACTGGTTGCTATTGCTTTCTATGCCAATCACGGACTTCAAATGTGTATATAATAGTGTATTTACTCACCTCCTACCTAGTGGAGTATTACCTATACAGTATTTTAGTATTTGTGTTACCATAATAAAGTACCTTTATTATTGTAACACTGTGTGGTTCTTTCATGTGTGTAAGTGCTGTGTGACTGCAGTGATACTGCATAAGCTTTGCATGTCTCCTGGATAAGTCATGACTGCTCATCCACAACTACTCTAGAGAGCCCTGGCTTCTTAGACACTGTCTACACCTCACTAATAGGGCATACGTGGACCTGCTATTAGGTGATAACACAAAAGGTGCTCACCACACACCAAGCTTGCTTCCTACATTAAGGTTCCTGGTGTAGCAGGTGAGATCTTAAGCTCCCTTGTTTGTTGATGTAGTACATTGTGGTTGTGTTGTCTGTATGAATAAGTACTGTTGAATTCTGTATTCTAGGAAGGAAAGCTTGCAAAGTTAGATGTACTGCTTTTAGATTGAGTAGATTGATGTGGAAGCACCGATGAGAATATGGCTATTTGCCGCTGATCTGCAGATCCTGAAGGTAAGCTCCCCATCCATCCAGAGAAGCGTTGGTGGTAATGACAGAAGGCAAGGCCTGAGTTAAAAATGTCAGATGGAATGACAGATGTCCCGGCTGCGCCCACCAGGAAAGGGCTTTGACCATTGCAGGGATGACCTGGATGAGGTTGACGGTACCTGTAGCTTCTCTCCATTGAATGAGTAACTCCTCTTGGAGCCGACACATCAGCAAATGACAGTATGGAACTAGATGGATGAAGGATGACATCATTCCCAGGAAGAATTTGTAGAGGCAAACAGAAAGTGACTTATCCTTTGTATTAGGTATGCTAATGTCATCAGCCTTTTCAGCCTCTCTGTTGTGGGGTATGCTTTGTTGAACGTACTGTTTAGTTTGGCTCATAGGAATGTTATTCGATGAGATGGTTGAAGGACGTCCTTCTCTGGATTCAATGTGAGACCCAGCTCGCTGAATAGGCGCATGCGGGCTAGTGTGGATGTTTGTGCCGCCTGGTGTGAAGGGGCCTGGACCAACCAGTCATCGAGATAGGAGAACACCTGATGTTTCTTTTTTCTGAGAAAGGCTGCTACCAGTGCAGCACTTTGTAAAAATGCACGGAGCGGATTTGAGATTGAAAAGGGGAGCACCCTGAACTGATAATGGCTGCCGGCTACTGTAAATCTTAGACATTGTTTGTGTTTTTGATGGATGGCGATATGGAAATATGCATCCTGATGACTGAGGGATGGCATGTGGTCTCCTTGGTTTAGGAGCTGCAAAATATCTTGCAATGTAACCATGCGGAATTATTGTTTCTTGACTTATGTGTTTAGGTTTATTAAATCCAGAATTGGTCTCCAATGCTTTGAATTCTTGTGAATCAAGAAGAAACAGGAATGGAAACCGTTTCCCTCTCTGAGACTGAGGATCTCACTCTATGGGTCATTTTTGAGCATGGTTTTGACCTCCAACTTGAGGAGCTGTAGCTGCTTTTTTATGGAAGTTTGAGGCTGAGTTGAAGGAAGTGTCTGGGTAAATTCCAATATATGGCCAAACTGAATTAGTTCTAAGACTTATAGGTCGGTTGTGATTTGTTTCCATCATTGTAAATGCTTGTATATTCTCCCTGATATGCAGGGTGGACAAAAGAGGGGAGCAGCCGGTGCCTGTAGGAAGTCATTGACCGCCACTGGTTTCTTTGCCTTGTCTTCCTGATTATCCCCTTAGGATGGGTCTATTACAGGCAACTGATGGTGGTTGCCTCTGGTGGTACTGGGGATGAAATTGCTAGCTAAAGATGAATACGAGGAATAGTGGAACTACTGGTAGCCCCTTCTATAAGATGTTTGTCCTTTCCCTGGAGAGTGCAGCTTCATATATTGTAAGGTCCCCAATGCCTAAAGAACCTCATTGATGTGTTTTCCGAAAAGTGCTTTACCATCATAAGGTAGATACATATTTTGTTTTGGACCTCTGGCCTGAAGGAGGTAGCTGTCTGAACCCAGTGCAGCAATGTCCAAGGCACAATCAATTTCTGATGATGTGCGCTCACCTGCCTGTAAAACCTTTTTAGCTTTGCTTTTTATTTCGCCAGGTATGAGGTGATATTGGACCACATTTAGCGATCGTGTCATCCAAGTACAGCGAATACATTTTCTGCTCTTACAGTAGGCGCTGACATAGATGAAAAACACTTACAAATATTACTGAGGCACTTATCTTTGTTTGGCAGCTCTGACAGTGGTGTTGAAGGGTTTCTGGATCTGCGCTGTGCTGCCTGTGAAATTACTGAGTCTGGTTTGGGATGTCCTGAAAGACATGCTGGTGCGCCCTCTGGGGCTGTGTATTTTTTCTCAGCCATGGTAACACTGCTGCAACAGAAGCTGGATTTTTTGTAACTTTTAAGCCCTCATCCCAGATGTAATCAATAATGGGCAGGGCTCTAACACTTTTTCAAATTGCCTCGCTGCTCTTCTTAGCAGATTGTGAGAACCTCCTATATCCTCGGGAGGGGAATCCACAGGGGGTGACATACAAATGAAGGTGGCGGCAACACATAATCATCACATTCATCATAAGGTCTGTGGAGTTTACCTTCTCCCCTTTTCTCCTCAGATGAGGTGGGACCTTGCAGCTGAGCCACCTCTGGAGTGCGTCCCATTAATGGAAGCATAGGTAATGGCTGCAGAGGGTTGCAGGTTGTACAGGCATCGAACTTGCCAGAGTTGGAACATGTCTAGGAGAAGGCGACATTGGAGGGAAGCATCTTCTGTAGTCTGACAACATTATTTATTAGTCTGAGACCAGTGATGATGGAAGGCACACCATCTCTTCATGATATTGTTGTTGGTATTGTTCTTGGGGAGCATACAATTCTTGCTTGTGGTAATGATCCTCATCATTTTCATCCCCCTTGACATTTACCATGTAGCTCAGAGGGGCTGTCTGCAACTCCAAAAGGACCTTCATCTTCAGACTCGTCATCATCATCCAATAGATAAGGAGATAGCAACAAAAACACCTGACTTGGTAATGTGTGAGCAGGCTTGAGAATCTTTCACTTTTCTTTTTGTTTTAAGAAGAATTTGCCCCTCGTCCATGTTGCGACAACAACGACATGGTCGCAGCTGTGAGTGACAATGATGATTTTGACTTTGTTGTTGATGGGAGAGCCGATGGGAGTGTCATTGTCGACGGGAGCGTCATCGACTATGTTGTTGACGTGATGGTAATCTTTATCTTCGACGGCAGAGGGGTATGGCTCGTCGACGATGAAGTAATTGAAGAGGGTTTGAAACATGTCTTTGAGGTGGGCCAGATGGAACTGAATACAGAATATCATCAAGATAAGCTACACTGAAACTTTCCAGGCATGACAGTACTATACATAGATCTCTAGAAAGTGCATTTTTCAAACCAAAAGGCATCACTTTACATTGAAAGACAATCTGGCAATAATCTAAAGTCAGGTTAAAGGTGCTCAGATATTTTGCAGCCTCCAACTCATCAATGAACCTAATGAGCTCTTGGTATGGAATCAACATCAGTCTTGGTGATTGCATTTAGGCATCTGTAGTCCACACAGAACTTCCTCTCAGCCTTCCCTCCTTTGGGATTGAACCCCAGTACAGCTGGGCTGGCCTATGGACTACTAGAGGGCTCTATTACCCCCAACTCCAGCATCTTGGCAACACCAGCCTTAACGCTGGCCTTGACATAGTCAGACAACCTGTATCTCTTGCTTTTGACAGGCAAGCTGTCACTGTTATCCACATCTTGAGGACACTATGTTATCAGACATGGGGTCAAAGAAAACAGTCCAGCAAACTGCGTTAACAATTGTTAAGTTCTCTCTTTGAGGGTTGGAACCTTTCAGGTGCCCTTGCTGCATTAGCCACACCAGGCAGAGGCACTATGCACCAGGCATCCTAGTTGAACAAGTCAGGGGGGAGGGGGTCATTTCATAAGGTAGCGGAGGTAGGGGTTGGTGGAGGCTGTAGGCAGCTGGGCTTCAAGGCCACAGTCCTTGTCTCCATGGGGGACCAGGGCTGGCAGGGCAAGCAGCAGGGCCCAAACTCAGCCTGCACCTTTGTTATCCTCAGCGACAATCCTGTTCTCATTTTGTACCATTTGTGCCATCTCGGTTTGCTCTTGGTAAGCTTTTGCACAGTGCCCATATAGTACCCAACAGTGCCCCATTGCTTTGTTTGCTTGTTGCTTGCTGCTAATAGTCTTTTCCTGCCATCTGCCTATTGCTACTGCATCTAGTAGCTGGCAGTGTGCATCTAGTAGCCTGTAGTTTGCCTAAAGGAGAGGAACAAGGAGGATAAAGAGGTGGAAGGAGTCATCTAAGGAGAGCACTGTAAGGCAAATATTTTCAGCACACTACAAAGATCTCACTACAAGTATTACAAGCATTTTTGAACAACTGTAAATAAGTACCAGGGTGAAGACGGCAAAACAAATCTTATGAGGAAAGCAGAGTGGGGAGGAGTGTGCCGTTTGTTCCTAATTAGCTTAAGTAAGTTTAGCACGCTCAAGCAGTTTATCAGAATGACTGTAACAAGGAATCAAAAAATAAATGATAAATCAACAAGTATAAGATGCTCATTGAGGGTCTATAATCGACTGATTGCTGCATAATTCAAGGTAAAAAAGCTGAGAAAGGTTCCCACTCGGTCTCTCTTTCTAGCTCCCCAGTTGAAGGTGACGGATGAGTCTAATGAGTCACCTCAAGTGCGACAAAATCTGATCACCAATTTCTTCTGGGAAGAAACCACTGATCAATCAATCGGGGGAGTTACTTTAGATGGTTGATCTGAAGAAGGGGGTGACCGAAAGAATGATTAGTTAACAACTGCTACCAAAGAGCCCTGAGCAACCAACAAGCATAAAAGCATGGTGAATCTGTGCAAAAATGGGATAGCTCGATGTAACAAACGTATCTGTAAATAATGATAACGCACTTTCACAAACTGAACAAGGGAAGCGGCAGGGACAGCTAGAAGTGGGTGCTGTAGCCAAACATACAGTCACTCAAAGTTGAATTTGTGGCCCAAAAAAGGATACCACCATAAGAGAACTATCAAGTATTCTCCTTCCACTGGCTAACTCTCCGTTTGGGCTAGATTTGACCTTCACAGATGTGCCCACTTCCCAAGTGAAAACAACAAAGAATATGCATTCAAAGTCAAAGTACTGGTGCATAACGAATTTGATAAGTGCTGCTCAGGTGTCTTTTTCCAGATAGCAATACATGGCCGCATATGGATGGTTCTATTTTGTTTTTTACATGCCTGGCTATAACCAACCTACACTACTCCTCCCGTACAATCATCTATAAGGAGAAACAATTGTCAAAATGTTATAATGTCTGAGGCTCTTTAATACATAAATCTTTCGCTGGGGCTGATCACATTGCGTCACTCCTGATGACTATACTTCATACACTGAAAAATACTATGACCAAAAGTGATGTAGCATTTCAGACTGATGCTAAAATGAGCACAACTGATACCAAAGAGCCTCTAGCCAGTGCAGGCATGTCTGTATCTCAGGCTACAACTGCAGAGGAGGAACCATCAGCGGTTATGGAAATTACAAACTAGCATGTCAAGTCCATAATTGCTAATGGTTAGGCCTGCAGCATAAGCAGAAAGAGGGCCACAACCTCCATCCGGGCTTATAGCATATATGAAAAGATAGATGCCATTCATTCTAAGGCGATCAATATGTTCTCTGTTTTAGAGATTGTTAAGAACAAAGAGGCTGGGCGTCTAGCACCAGCCTCATCTGGAAGAAGCCGCCCGATATGACGATTCCGGCAATTCTGCCCTCAGGGTGCCATCCGGGCACACCAAGATTCATTCCCTATCTGGGGGTCTCGCCCCACGCATGCGAGTCGAGGGTGTTTTCCTGTGCCTAGCAGAACGGAAGTCATCACTTGGTCGCAGCTTCTGCAGTCCCAGTGTGTCAGAATCTCCTTTCTGTTCCAAGGAGTCTAACCAGTCCATGACAGCAAGTGGGGACTCACAGAAGTATACCCAGCTCCCATGCTGCACTCGTAATTTAGCAGAGTACAATAGGCTACATTTAGTGTTACAATCTTTCAGCTGTCTCTTGACCGCCAGAAACTCGTTGCGCAGTAGTTGTACTCTCTGGGTATAACTGGGATAAATGAAGATTGGTTTGTCCTCGTAGCGTGCGTGCACATTGTAGTATAGCATCCTGATCACAGTAATTAAAGAGGCACGCAATGAAGGCCCTCGGGGTGCTCCCGGTCGCGGCTCCGGTGCCAGCGCCCTGTGGGCCCTCTCCACTGTGAATAAGTTGGACAGTCTTGGGGGTTTGAGGGCCTGGGTGATCCATTGCTCCACCAACGGGCTCTCTGCTCGCTCTGGGAATCCAATGAAGCGGAGGTTATTACGCCTCGATCGTCCCTCAGCGTCCTCCAGGCGTTATTCCAACTGTGTAGTGCTACATTTCAGCCCATCCACCTCGGCCATCAGGCGTTTTACTTCTGCCTTACGGACAGTCACATCGTCTTCTACGATAGCTGTATGATCCGCAACCCTCCAGAGGTCCAGACGTAGATGATTAATATCTATAGCCATGGAGTCCATTTTCCCCTGAGCGAGACCCTTGAGCCCTGTATCACAGCCATTAGTTCAGCGGTGTGGGTCGCAAAGCTAGAGCACCCTCCGGCAGGTCGCCAATCTGCTGCGCCACCGCCATCATCTCCAGGAGTGACACTGTATACTTTTCAAACCGGTTGGCCTGTGCTGGCTTTGTCCCTTGTCCTTGCCCATGATTAATGATGCACCACAATGTATTGGCCTCTTTGTCAAAAGTTCTGCACCCCAGGGCCCCTAGGAGTAGGTCTGCAGAGACTGGCACGGTGGTCAACCAGAGCTTACTGTTGGATTCTCCCTCCAAGCAGTACTGTGCCCTGGTTCCTTTCAATTTGCAGCTACCTGTGCTGGAGCAGGCCCCTGAAGTCCTCAAGTGTGTGCTGCTCAGTTGCTCCGGACCAGCACCACAGTCCCCAAATGCTGCCACTCATCTCGAACACAGAGAATACCAGTGTCCTGTCCCAGGGTTAATCAGGGTATAGCGCTCATTTTCACAGGGCAACAGACATGCAGCAAAACCCAACCAGGTCTGTCTTCTAGGGCCCTCAGAATAACCACTGCCAAGGAATTTGGCAGTGTGAAGGGAGCGCCACTGTATAGAAGGCCTACTTGGCAGCACCGCCCTGATGCTGGTGTCCGATTCTGTAGTACGGCCTGTTTCACACGCACCATGGAGATAACTCACAGCCTGGGTCCACGTGTACTCTGGGGGGGGCATTCACCAGTCCCCATCTGTGGCAGCCCTTCAAATTACCGACCGATCTCCCTCCTGAATAAGGCAGGAAAGATACTCTGGAAGGTCTTGTCAAATTGTCTGCAGGGTTGGGTGAATAATGCATACATTCTTTCAGGCTGGCTTCAGGTCAAGGATAGACACCATTGATCAGGCTGTTCATCTACATATGATCTGTCACAAACATACAGTAGTTAAAAAGGTCTAACCTATAAGTCAGTCTTTGACCTCATAAACCATAACTAGTCATGGCAAGCCTTTGAGGAGCAAGGGGCTGAGCCCTCAACATTGAGGAAGTTGATCGCCCTCCATACTGGTAATACAATAAAAGTAAGGTATGACCCTGCTGCGAATGAAGCAAATCGTTCCCGATTAAAAAGGGTGGGAGACAGGGTTGTGCATTGGCCTCTCTGCTTTTTAGCTTGTTTTAACTGTCTATGTGGTGGGTTATTTAGTGGAGTCCGCACTGGATATTCCCGTAATTGATGGCCGTAAGGTCTCTACTTTACTTTTTTGTGATGACACAGTCCTGGAGCCTTGAACCAAAAATGCTATGCATAAGTTAATGGGAGGATTTGTGGGTTACTGCCAAGTGAAGGATTTGACAATCAACTGCAAAACACACAAAGGTGATGCAAGTGAAACCTTTACTAAGATGGAAAAAAAGCTAATGTGTATGGGAAACAAGTTGAGAGTGTTGAGCATTTCGATTCTTTGGGCATATGTTTTACCCAGCAGCTTCTCTGCAAGGAGCAAATATTGAAAGCAAGCACCACTCTTTTGCAAACGGTGCTCAATTTTTGGGAAAAAGCAGGCTCTCAGTGTGTTAGCACCATAATTCAAATATCGAAAGCTGTAGCTGCTGCCCTGTATGGGGCTGTGTTATGGGGTTATGGTAACCTATTGCAAGTAGTTGAAAACAACATTTTTGAGTGTACTGTTAAGGAAACTGGCCATCTTTTATATCAGATTTGGCTGAGGTTAAGCCAGTATTTTACTGAATTAGATTAGTTGGAAACCCTAATGTCTCTCCATATGTAAAGGAGGTGGAGGAGGTAGCAAGCTCTGGTAGGATGTAGCAATTGGCTGGTGCATGTCAAAGATGCTATCAGACCTAAAACTGGACTACTTCTAGGCAGATCCAAGTAAAGTTGGATCTGACACATTGGAAATTGTAAAAGAGCATCACAACTGCTGAATTCAGAGCGGCCAAGGCATGATCTGGTAGTATAGTGGCAGCCTACTTTGATCTAAAGATGAAAGTAGGGCTCAAGCTTTACGTGGATATGCTCCATTCTGAAGAGAAATAGATCCTGTAGATTAGTTTAAGTTCAGACTGAGGGTTTTTCCGACTAGAGAATATCTTGTTAGATGTGCAACATTTAATAAGGGGTGTGAATACTGCAATTTTATAGTCAAGGGAAAAGAGGATATTGCACATCTCATTCTTCTCTGTACTAAATTTACAAGAGTGTGCCAAAATTTGCTGTTGCCGTTATTTAGGTCTCAAGGGACAAATTCATGCACAGATGCCCTGGGTCTTTGCTATAAAACAGACAAGGTGGACATTTTTAAATCTGGAGCTTCCCATCTGTGGGCAGTATGGCCCAATGTTGGAAATATAGCTGCAGTAAGGAATATTTTTCAATTTTGAAGAATAATGTTCACCATAATGTATGGTGTTTTAGAATTGATGGAACTATTAAATTTGGTATTTGGGTGCAACACCAACTATAGAATTTCTGAATTAAAAGTGTTGCTGTAATGTATCATTATTGCCTGATTTGATGTATGGCGTTTTAGGAATCTTATGGAAAAATTGTAGCTTAATATCCCGAAATGCACTGGTTAAGTGACCTTCAGTTTCTCTCCATTACATGAGTTTGCATTGCCACTAATGGCAGGAAGAATAAACTACTATTGATGCTATACAATGGGAATGCCAATACTGCTATTTGTGTCTATCTGCATTAATGCAACACGAATTGCTGTGGGTTTATGGAGAAATGCTAATTGTGGCATTATGTAGTTGTTGCAGAGAGGGAAGTTAGCTGACCTTCCCTAATTTACAACCACTAGCACTTTATATCCACAGCCATTTTGGGTTGGTATAAATATAAGGTTGACATTTTAATTTGATTTTAATTGCTGTTTTAGCATTTGAGTAGATTGTCGTAATTTTAATGTATTTGTAAGACAATTTTGCAGAAAGAATAAAATATTGTCCATAGAGTAGCTCAAAATTACTAAAACCAACTCCTTTTTGGGGGACCTCCCTGTAGGTGAACAGCAGGCATGGGATGAGAGCATCTCTTCACTCCCTGCGTTTTGCAGGCAAACCCCTAATCATGCTGTTATGGTTTTGTTGAATCTTTCAACTAAACCGTTTCCTTGGGGATAGTAGAGGGTGGTGAACTTGCAAGCTATACCACACTCATCCCACGTGTTTCAGATGGGAAGACATGAAAGTATGTGCGTCTTTCTGAGATCACCTCCTACCCTGATAAGAGTCCAAGAAGGGCTTTAGAAGAAGTGGCAGTCCTAAGGGTAATAGCCTCAGGATATCTGGTGGCATAGTCCACTACCACCAAGATAAACCTGCTCCTTGAGGATGTTAGGGGGTCTAGGGGACCAACAATGTCACTTCGCAACCACTCAAATGGAGTCCCCATTTCACAAAGTGGTGTCAGGGGAGCCTCTGGCTTGCCCCCTGCCTGGACACTGGCTTGTCATATGACATAGGAGCGACAAAACTCCTTGACCTTCTCAGACATCTGGAGCCCGTAGAAGTGACTGACCACTCTTTCCCAGGTCTTGGTCCGCCCTAGGTGTCCATCTAAGGGGAAATCATATACCAGGTTAAGGAGAAACTCACTGTACTACTGGGAGGCCACCAACCTTGGGATTGCCCCTGGTATGGGGTCCTTAGGTTAGCGGTGTAAGAGGTCCTCCTCCTAGTATATCTTATGGGTACCACTGGTATTCCCTTGTTCCTGCCTGACAGCTAACTGACACAGGTCCTCAAGAGTCGGGCATGTACTTTGTCTAGTCCTCAGGTCCTCCATGGAGGGACACTCTGCTCCCTGGGGCTCTGCCAAATTTGGCAAGTCACCTGATACAGTTACTTCTGTAGGCACCAGGCCTTTCCCATGAGGACTGGGCTCCTTCTGGGTCTGTGTACCCTTGGAATGTGGGTGGCCAGCTTTCCTGCCCCTCCTTTTGGCTCTAGGGACCTGGGCCATTTTTTCAGGCTCCTTGTTCCCTTGACTCACCCTTAGGGCCTTCTGTGGTCTTGTGGTAACTCACACCCATTTAGGATAACCCAGGAATGCTGCATTGGTTCTCCTTCATACCTCTGCCCAAGCAGAAGTTTCCAGATCACTGACCAGTAGACACTCCACTGGGATGGCAGGGGACATAGCTACCTTCTTTGGGCCAGTAACCCCTTCGAATCCAAAGTCCACCTCAGCCATGGGATGTGACTTTGTCACATTGTCGGCATTAACATATTGGTGCCCCAACTTTGACAGGATCTAGTCTGAGGAAATCAGTTTGGCCATCACCAAAGTAACAATGACAACCTGTATCCCTTAGGGCCTTTACCTCTACCACATTAATTTTTGGCCACTGCCTATACTTCTCCATGCTAGGAGGCCAGTGGGCCAAAGGTTCCTTGTTCTCCCTACTGATAGACCCTAAGGAGGCCTCTGTGTATTCTTTAGGATCTCTAGGGGCAACTTCTCACCCTATCACTACACAAGAGCCTTTTCGGTGCTTTTTCAATCAAATCACAAACCAGCCTTCAAAGGGTCATATTTCTTTCGCAGGTAACACCCCATCCCCAAATGGTATGGGATGTGGCTCTGGATTCCCCCTTTGGCATCTCTTGAGACTCGTTAGTACTATCTTTCTTTTCATCTCCCCCAGCCGCATTCCCCTGAAGTAGGGCCTGTCTTCCTTTATTTTGGCCATCACCCAAGACGTTTTGGGGACCCTAGTATGAACCCACTCAAAAGCTGTCCTGCTCTGTTCCATGGGGCTAGACAGCGTACAGTCCACCAGATGCTGGCGTAATGTCTCTGAGTAACAATTTGTTAGACTATGCTCCTTGACAATTAAATTGTAAAGCCCTTCGAAAGTGTTTACTTTGTTGCTCTTAATCCTAGTGTGTTACGTGAAGTCTCAACAAAGTCAACCCATGTTTGTGTTGTCCGCTTAAGTGTTGTCCTAAACCTCAGCCTATACTCTTCAGAAGTCAATTCAAAGAGTTCAATAAGTGCTGTCTTCATATATGGGCAGGACACTGCTATCTCATCCTCAAATGCGAGTAGGCTGTCCGTCCAATTACTGGCACTGATTCCCAGAATAGTGTCCCGCCTTCCTCATCCCTAGAGCTCACTCATATGAGGCCAGCCACTTATTTACATTATCTACCATGGACATAACTAGGGATAATGCCTTTAGGCACCCTGTCGTCTTGGGCACCCTTGTCAGATCCCTCAGTGACTCTTCTGCAGCCATTTCTCTTCTGGGCCCTATGCCCAGCCTGCCCCTTCTTTCCTCCAGGGCCAATCTTCTCTCAGCTAAGGTTTTGACTCTTTCCTCAAAGTCCAAAGTCATATCCTCCTAGATGGACCTCTGGCTAATGTTGGAGCCCACTTGGATGCAAGGTCTGGAGGCCGCCTTTGGTAGCTAGGTGCCCACCTGCCCCATGGTTTCTTCAGTGGCACTGTTGCCATCATTCTCCAATTCACCTTAGGGTAATTCCTTCTCCAAGTATGAAGGTACTCTGTGGGCCTCCTCCTATGCTCTGACGGCCTTGAGCAGATTGTTCTTTCTGGCTGAAGCCTCCACGTTGACCCTCCTGTCCCTCAGCTCATCTCTCATGAGAGAGGCCAAGCTTTCCTTGTCAAGCTCCATGCTTCCTTGCTAAACGGGTGACCCTGAACATTCTCAAAAACTTTTTGAAACGTTAGGAAACTTTGTCACAATCGTTTGTAAACTTATCCCAATTCCTTGGAAAACTTTAGCACTCTATTTGAAACAATACTTTGCAGACAACAACAATTCAACAAATGCTTGGGAGACACAATAACTTTTTTCTAGGTGTTCACTTTGGTGGATTCTCAGGGGTCTCAACTGTGTGGAACTCCTTAACACAAGTTTGTGATTACACCACTAGGCACCAATGTGACGAAATGTGGTGTATTATATGGTGTGGTTGTGCAACCTCACTGTGTAATACACTTACCAACCCCTTTAGAACAAGTAGGTTTAATTTGTCAACCCTTTAATTCAACCTTGGATAGTTGTGGTTCTAAACAGTCAGGCATACACAAAGGATCAAGTGTAAAGCATTTAAACAGCAACAGAACAATTGTTGAACAAGTACACAAGACACTCACAAAATCCATCAACAACTTATAAAAATAGACTGTATTTTCATATAATCTTAGACATCACAGTGAAAACAATCTATCACAGGGTTCAGGGATACAGCATTTACAAGGTACCTTAAATATGCACTATTTTACATAGCAGCCAACAAGCACTGTCAAATTCAACAAATTTGACAGTTGGAACTTTTTCCAAGTTATACTTGGGAATAAACGTGGTTACTTTGAGTTACTTTAGGCAACCAACTCCGCAGGCAGCCAGTCAAGGGGACGTACAAGGTTCACAGAAATAGTTATCTTGATGGAAGAAGCAGTCTTAAGAGAGCAACAGGCACTTTTACCTCCGTCCCAAAGCTTCCTATAGAAGTTGTCCTGATGCAAGCAATACAGGATGCTGAAGATGCTTTAGGAAACTGCGAATGCGATGTAGTTGACTGGGGTCTTCCTGCAGCTACTCCTTGCTTCATGTGATCGGTGAAGTGATCCTGGCCAGAGGGGCTGACGTCTCTCAAAGTCATCTCGGTCCTGGCAAAAGTACAGTCACCACTGGTCTACCAGTCACCCAGTATTGCTCCCTTGGGCGGTATCTCGCCTTCTGGGTGACAAAGCTGCACTCCGATGACTCTTTCAAGTCCAGCAGACTCAGGTGCGACTTTGAGCATTGGTTCTGGGTCCTTGGTGCTGCACAGTGGCAGTGAACAGCAATATGAAGGTCTGGGCTAACAACTCACACCACCAGGCTTCTTCAGCTGTTGTGGCTCTGTGCAGTGAAAAGGAGATCAGCCAACTGCCCCTTGGAGTCTCTTGCTTTGGCTAGGCTCAGGGATGACTTAGCTATGAGCAGGGCACAGCAGGTACAGCTCCTTCTCCTTAGCTAGCCACCAGGTTCATCAGTTGCAGTCCGCACCAGTGTACCCTCTCTTCACCGCCTCCTTGGTGTAGCAATGCAGTCCTTTTTGGTCCTTTTTTCTAGTCTGTTGAGATCTGAGGTCTGGGTGCCGGAGGTGCCCTTTTATGTGTGCAGAAAATGCCCTCAGAAAAGAATGCATCAGTAGCCAATGGGTTACCAGATTCCCTCTCTTTTGCTGACACCACTTCCTGTGAAGTGTGGCATCTGGCCATCCCCTAATTATCCATTCTGCCTACTTCCAACACAGCAGAACTCTTCACTTGATATGTAGAGATCCCTAGCTCAACCCAGAGGTGTGCTACCAAGGGTACTGCGTGCCCCTAAAAAAACGTTATGGCAACAAGTTTCCCATCTCCTTCCTGAGTGCCAACCTGTCTACCTAAATAACAGAGTAGCCTTTCTCCCAAGAGTTCACCATTTTCCCTTCAAAGGTAGCTTCGCCTTTGATTCTAGCCTTTTGGGCTGACACCCGTGTGGCTTCGTACCAAGGAGCAGTAAAACGTCTCTCCTGTGCAGGCTTCTATTGTGTCCTTTCCAGGAAGTCATTTGCACGTCTCCCCAGAAGGGAAAAAGCTGTCCAGGGACAGACCCCATGTGCAACCGTGGATGGGCGCAGGGGATTTAGAGACAAGAAGTGGCAAATTTGTTAAAGCTGCACACTGCAACAAGTTACATTAACTTCAACTTAGGCATCAAGTCGGACTTAGGGGGTTATTACGAACCCCGGCGGTTCAGCCCGCCATGCCGGCGGCGGCTGAAAAGCCTGAACCGACATATAATGAACAGTATGAGGGCCGCCATAGGTGGCCCTCACCCACCGACAGGCTGCCTCCGACAGGCTGCCCTTCGGATAATGATCCCTACTGCCCCCACCAGCCTTTCCCTGGCGGGTTCCCCCACCAGGGACAGGCTGGTGGAAGGGGTGCTCCGAGGCCCCCCTAGGGGGCCCTGCCTATGCACTTGGCATGGGCAGTGCAGGGGCCCCCGTGTAGTGCCCCATCGCAGGTCACAGCTGCAACCGCCGCACAGAGGCATTGACACATGAAGCCGCCGGCAATGTCCTGGCCAAGCACTCTGCTGGGCCGGTGGGCGGAATCAATGTTTCTGCCCACTGGACCAGCAAAATGTTTATTATGCGGCCGGCGAGATCCCAGGGGGGCTGGCGGTCAGTAGAATGACTGCCGGCCTGAACACGGCAGTGAAAACCGCTGTGTTCATAATGAGGGTCTTAATGTAATGAGTTATTTGATACCTCACCTTATCCACTTTAGTAGCCCCAGTCAGAAATTAGCAGGGCTGCTGTGGCAGCCTGCAACTCTGCACGCACCAAGCAGGCAACTAGCCTTTTCCAATACAAACATTGTGGATTAGTACTGTTGGAAACTGTAAAAATGCCTTCTTGATACACAGCACCCTACCGTAAGACTTCATGGGCCTTCCATAGGGGTGGCTTTTATGTATTAAAAAGGGAGGACTTGGCTTTGCCATTGCTTTAAAAAGCAAAGTCAAGGTAGCAGTTTTTAAAAGCGTCCTTCAAGTCTGCAGTGGCAGACTAGGAACCCATTTTTACCCTCTAACTTACAGGCCCTTGAAACACTGTGCACCATATACTAGGGACTTCCAAGTAAGCTAGCTTATACCAATTGGGTTAAAGCCAATTCAACATACACACTTTCAGGACAGGGCACAGGCAATGAGGTCTGGTCAGCAGGCCTCAGTTTACTCGGAGTCGAAAAACTAGCAGCATCAATCCAAAACTTTGGTGGTGACCACACAAAAAGAGGTATTTCCTTACATCTACTCTCAGTATGTTCACTTCGATGGATAATGTACTAATTTTCTGCTCTAGTATCTATTTTGAGCACTCAATAGGCACAAGGGTCTGGACACTGGACGGCTTTGTCTCCAGAGACAGCAGTGGATCATCTTCATTTTGCGTATTCAGTGAGGCAGCTCCTGCTATCCCGTTGTATTGGCCCAGATGAGTTTGTTGCCTGCTCTCTTGTTGCAAATCTGTCCAGGTGACACCCCTCACATTCCTCATCCAAGGTGGAGAGTGAGTTGCTAGTTGAATATCCTCACAGGGTCCTCAGCAGTCATGCCACATTGCACAAACCTGTAGGCTTCACAGCCCACTCTGTAGGTCCAGCTTCCGACCCCCAATATTGTATTGCATCACAATGCGGTCGTTCTGTGTCCTCTAATTATCCTAACAAGGGGGCCAGCAGGGTGAAAACAAACAATATCTTTCTGCAGCATGCAGGTTGTCTCCTTAGGTTCTCCATGGCCAATATGCTCCACAAGGGACACTGCACGTGCATAAGGGGAGCCACACTAATCCGGCCACATTATGTCCAGGTGCAGGTACTATATAAAGACAAGTGGTCTTTTCATCCAGGTTTTTGTGGTTTCACTACATTATCCATGCCCCCCCAGTGCTATCCACAGGTTTGTGTATTTGTGGGGGAGAAGTTGTGAGGGAGCATTGACAGCTAGTCCCACATTCATTATTTTAAGGTGATGGCACAGATCCCTCTTGCGCCTGGGCACAGGTCTCTGTTTCCTGCCCTCTGCCCAACCACCATCTTGTGGGCCCCGGTCTCAGCAACCTTCAGTGGGCCCCACTGGCGAAGAGCTCCCCCACAAGCCAAAAGACTGCCAGCCTCCAGCGGATCCTTCTCCCTCAGCCAGTTTTCATGCAGCCTCCAGTGGACCCGGTGCCCCAGATCAGCTTCACTGCCTCTTGGCTGCTATCATTCAGCCCGGATGTGAGAATGTCAGAAAGGTACATTTACTCCCCGTTTCTATTCAGGGAGGCTTTTGCTCACCGCCGCCGGCCGGAGGATCATAGTCAGAGCTATATTTCCAGGGGGGGGGGGGGGGTACAAGATTTTGCAGAATCCAGCAAGGAGTCTCATGGAGCCTACACTCAAGACGTAGGGTCTGCCATTTTTGCAGGCCATGCTGAAATTTCCTACTTATTTAAAGTAAATGCACACAAAAAAAAAAAAAAAAACATATATATATTTTTTTTTTAAATTATATATATATATATACATATATATATTTTTTTTTAAAATTATATATATATATACATATATATATATATATATATATATACATATATATATATATATATATATACATACACACTGTCACTGAAAATAGCATTTTTCCCAGACCAAACCATAGAAATTCTGCAGGAATAATTATACTTATTGCTACCTATGTTAAGAAACTATACCTTGTGGCCTAAAGTTACTAAACAACATGAGTTATACTTTCTTCAGATAAGTAGAACTAAAATTATAACTATAACTGCTGAATTTCTATGTTTTTTGTAGGTAAAATGTGAACCTAACTAGAAAATCCATGCAATCTTTGTTTTTTTCCATTAAATTATATGTTTGTAATATAGAAATACCATGCAATAATACAAACACCAGTGCACACGGCCAGGCCCTGCAGCCATCCACGCCACATGTACCCAACCCTACGCTGCGTATGTCCTTTGGCTGTGCGCGTCAGGGGTATGGTGTGTAAGTGGGTGAGTTATTTTCCCATTGGGCTTCCGATCCGCAGAGAATCTGTGTCCCTAGATATCAATATTATTTTTCATTTAGTAACTCTAAAACTACTAAACAAATATGCACCAAATAACAAAAAGAGAAATTTCTGGACCAAGATCTAGCTTTCTGGCAAATTTGGTGTAAATCCGTTCACCAGTTTGGGCTGTAGTTGGGTTCAAAAAATGCAAATTCCACATAGACATCGAATGGGGAACAAGCATTTTGGGATGCCCCCTTTTTCTCAACCCCCCTCCCTTGACAAATCACCCCAAAACTTTCCAGGCAGCAGCTGAACTAACAAGTGTACTAGTTTTGAAAATGTCATCAAGATTTGTCACAGAACGCCAAAGTTATTAGCAAAACAAAAAACACTTTGTCTATGGCAAATGTTGGCCCAAACTATAACTTCTTACTATAGACAGCAGGTAATATATATATATATATAATATATATATATATATATATATATATATATATATATATATATATATATATATATATATGCCTAGTGTTGTCTTCAATTATGCCATGAGTTATGTAATGAGTGATGCAATCTGTGAGGTCACAAGTAGAGCATTTTGGGGGCACAAATCCTAGCTAGCTCAATAAATTATACCTGGTGAATTTCAAAATCACCAGGTATTTTAATGAGGTAACTGGGATTTGTGCCTCCACCATGCTCGGATCACAAATCAGAATTGATTCAGAATTTTTAAGTTAGAAAAAAAATCTACAGAGCCATTCACCAGCCAATCACAATTGTCAAAAAAATCAAATTTGATTGACAGGGTCAGAATTACTGAACAGAAAAGAAAGTAACAACCCAGGATTGTTTTTAAATGCTTAAATCTGAAAACAAACTACTGAACCTATTTACATCAACCCAACAAAAGCAGGCTTCCCGAATAACGTTGTACTTTCCTACTAAGGTTGGTGTACTCAGCAGACTGAGTAAGCGCAAGCAAAATTTCTAGTCAGAGCTATAATGGGAAAATATCTTTTTACTCACTCCTTCTTATGACTTTTCTCACGTGCATAGATTAACACAAAAATGACATACCAAACTTTAGCTTACTACTCCAAGCGCACCTGACAAATTTGGTGTGGTTCCGTCCATGCCGTCAAAAGTCTTAATCAAAACAAAAATTCCTTTTTCAATGGAAAGCTGTTCTGAACCATAACTACAGCAGGCACGGCCACTGTGTGACACACACCCACACACACAAACACACACGCACACTTCTCTCTTTATTCATTCATTCATTCATTCATAAAAACTTTACTTCGATCGCCAGGATCATAAAAGCACAGCATAAACAAAAACATCACATAAAAATACATACAACTTAAAATAATAAACGAAAGATAAGTCTCACAAAGTTAGTTACATCGAAGGGAGGTCAAAGGCAAACCCATAACAAGTTAAAATAAAATTTGCGTTATCATCCAAGGCTACAAAAATAAATATATAAATAAAAGCCCAATTTAAAAAAAGAACACGGTTCTTTCTTTCAATTGGTGCAAAATCCATAAATACAAATAGCAGCATACATTAAAGTATCACTGAGGAGGCTGGCCTGGTTTGTAGTGGGTACCTAAACCTTATACCAGGTCCAGTTATCCCTTATTAGTGAAATGTAGGCAGTGTCTAGAAGCCAGGCTCTATAGGAGTTGTGTGGATGAGCAGCCCAAGGCCTAACTAGGAGACATGCAAAGCTCATGCAATACCACTGTAGTCACACAGTACTCACACACATGAAAGAAAATACTCAGTGTTACAAAAATAAAGGTACTTTATTTTGGTGACACAAATGCCAAAAAATACAGAGACTATACTCCCTTAGGAGGTAAGTACTACACAAAACATATACACTAGTATGCAGAAATAGCTGTAAAAACAGTTATAAAACAGTGCAAATAGTAAAAATCACAATAGTTCGAAATGGGCCTGGGAGAACACAAACCATATACTAAGAAAGTGGAATGAGAAAGTCAGTTTCTCACCTAGGCAAGTGTAGTGTGTTGAGGGGCGCTGGAAGTATTAGAAAACACCAAAGGTAAGTAATAGAACCCACCCAGAGCCCTGGAAAGCAGGAGTAAATCACAGTAACCTTCATAGAATACGAGGAAGAAGATTATGCATGAACCAAGAGAGACTGCAAGACACCAACGATGGATTCCTGGACCTAAAGACCTGTGGAAGAAGGGGACCAAGTTCAAGAAGCACTGAAGAGTCCAGGGAGAACAGGAGCCCCTGCTAACCCGGATGAAGGTGCAGAAGAAGAACCACCAGTGAAGAACAACAGTCAGTACTGCACCCAAGAAGACGGATGCGGGTTCCTGGTTAGTGCAGATGATGTCCTATGCTGGATGGATGATTGTAGTCAGGTTTGCGTCACTGGATTCCGCCAACAAGCCTTGGCACACGCAAAGCTTGCGGTTAGCCAGGTCCCTCCTGCCTGGGACCAGGAGGGACCTGGGGGACTCTACCCAGGAGAGGGAGTCAGAGGGGGCTCTCAGCAACTCAGAAATCCCTCAGAAGACCAGGCAGCGCGCACAGGAGTCCCACAGCACGGGGACAAAGAAGGTGCAAAAGGAGGCCTACGCAGCACTACACAAACGGGTTCCCACGCTGCCGAAGAACCACTCAGGAAGCTGAGCGCCGCTAGAAGGAGTGCTGGGGGCCAGAGCTGCACGGTGCACAAAGAACTTTGTGAAAGGATGCCAACAAGCCGAGGTAACTGCAAAACACGCAGTTCACTGGGGTACTGTCTTGTGTGGGGAGGCAAGCTCTTACCTCCACCAAAGTTGGACAGTAGGACGTCAGGGCCGTCAGGACCACTTCAGTCCAAAACCTGTGATGCTGGATCCACGCACTTTGTCAAGAGAGGGGACCCAAGCCACCAGTTGTCGCTGCAGAGGGGTGCCTGCTGAAGCAGGGAAGTGACTACTTCACTTCAAGGGAGATTTCTTCATTTTTCTGGTGCAGGCTGAAGACAGGCAGTCCTTGGAGGATGCACGACCTTGAAACAGTTGCAATTGGCAGGAGCTGAAGATACAATGTTGCAGAACACATCTTTGCTTCTTTGTTGCAGTTTGTAGAGTTCCTGGAGGGTCCAGATGCAGTTTCTTTGGTAAGAAGGTGAAGTAAAGGATACAGAGGATTCCTGCTGGAGTATGGCAATCCAAATCTGAAGAATCACCCAAGAGAGAGACCCTAAATAGCCCTGAAAGGGGAACTGGTCAGCTAAACAGGTAAGCACCTATCGCACTGGCCACTCAGATGCTCCCAGAGTGCCCTGCCAACTTGGAATCCAAGATGGCAAAACCCAGGGACCCTCTGGAGGAGCTCTGAGTACCACCCCTGGGGTGGTGATGGACAGGGGCATGGTCACTCCCCTTTCCTTTGTCAAGTTTCGTGCCAGAGAAGGGACTGGGGGTACCTAAACCGGTGTAGACTGGATTATGCAAGTAGGGCACCATATGTGCCCTTCAAAGCATTTCCAGAAGCTTGGGGAGGCTACCCTCCCAAGCCTGTAACACCCCTCTCCCAAAGCAAATCCTTTGTTCTGCCCTCCTGGGCTTGAGCTGCTCAAGCAACAGGAGGGCAGAAACCTGTCTGAGAGGTGGCAATAGCGGGGCTGCCTGAAAAACCTCAGAAGGTTGGAATGGCAATACTGGGGGTCCTCTAAGGAGCCCCCAAAGTGCATGGAATCATACAAGCAATGCTTGCAAAAGCATTGGGATATGATTCCAACATGTTTGATACCAAACATGCCTATGTTCGGAGTTACCATTATGTAGCTGGACATAGGTAGTGACCTATGTTCAGTACATATGTAAAATGGTGTCTCGCACTCACAAATTCCGGGAAAATGGTCCTGGAGGTCATGGGTGCACCTCTGCTAGTGCAGGGGTGCCCTCACACAGGTACTCTGAACCCTGCTCTCAGGGCTGAAGGGCCTGCTATAAGGGTGACTTATAAGTGATCTGGTGCAGTGTAAATGGCAGTGAAAGGGTGCATGCACCTTTTCACACAGGCTGAAATGGCAGTCCTGAAGAAGGCTCTGCATGGGCTCCCTACGGGTGGCAAACGAAACGCTGCAGCCCATAGGGATCCCCTGTAACCCCAATGCCCTGGGTACCTAGGTACCACAAACTAGGGACTTATAAGGGGGGCACTAGTATGCCAATTGTGAGTGAAATGCTGGGTTACCAGTATCCTACAACCTTGATTTAAGGGAGAGAGCATAACTACTGGGATCCTGATTAGCAGGATCCCAGTAGACACAGTCAAACACACTGACAAACAGACCAAAAGTTGGAGTAACAATGCTAGATAGAGGCCACTTTCCTACAATTACAATATAAAATGTTGTGCAATTACAGCATATATCTGTTAAAGTACATTAATTGACTAATAAAGCAAACCGAAGTCAATGTCTCAGTTAGTTTTGACACTGTTACTGAAAGGGGATGCCCTTCTATCTTATAAGTTATACGGAATTCATAAAATGCAATAGCAGCGTACATTCAGCAAACTGTACAGAAAGACACAAAAACATACTAAAATACACTGGCAAGAACAAATGTTCATCGCATATCAGCTCATAGGCACCTTCCCTTTCTCGAAAAAATCTAAAAGCACATTCCCACCACCACGTCTGAGATACAGCTTCTAGAGATGTGCACATTGCCCAATTTTCCACATCACCAGCAAAAAACAGGAAACAGGAAAAGCCTTGCATCAGTTGTTAAGATTCTGAGAGCAATTTGATGTTCTCTACCCCTAAAAGATGGCACACAGTGAGAATCCCCTTCTTCCTACTCTTTACGTAAGCTGGCCAAAAAACATAATATATGCACTTCTGTCTCCTTAGCTGCCCCACACAAGACGCAAGAAAAGACGACCGATTCCGTCTTGCACACCTAGTTGTCAGTAAAGGCTGCAAATGGTAACGAACAATACCAAAACTGCAGATACAGTTTCCTTGCAAAGGTCGGTTCCATTCCATTCAAAAATGGTTCCAGACAAAAAGGAATAAGACAGTGCAGCACATCAGGAATGTGCGAAAACATGCCTCACTGGATACTGCAGATACCTCTTTTGTTTTACGAGTTACTTCCTGATGAGAGGAGGAGACTCCAGGACCGTCGACAAATCACTACAACCTACCTTAAAAAGAGTGTCTCTAACATGTCTAAACCAAGGGATTTTGTTTTTACCAGGAAGACTTAGCACCTCTTTTAGGCCTCCCCGATAGGGATGCAACTCAGGAGTGGCCAAAAGCCTTTGCTACTGAAGGAGGGTTCTAACTGACCCCTATTTGATAGGCCTAAGGCCCAAATCGAGTATGAATGGGAGTAGAGGGCTACTAGTAGGAAGGCCCATTAACTGGCATAGAAAACTGTTCTCAGCAA
Source organism: Pleurodeles waltl (assembly GCF_031143425.1). Classification (NCBI taxonomy): domain Eukaryota; kingdom Metazoa; phylum Chordata; class Amphibia; order Caudata; family Salamandridae; genus Pleurodeles; species Pleurodeles waltl. Next base: position 290,019,013 of record NC_090443.1, on the reverse strand, counting down.
CCAATAATTTACTTACATCCTGATTTCCCCAAAGTTCAGCCCCATAGACAGCGATCCCCCAAAGCCTGTGAACTATAGATTTGAATAGGAGGAACTAGTGGGTGAAAAAGAAGAGGCACAATGCACCCCCAAAATACTGCACTGCATCAGCTTCATCCTACATTTTTCAATATGAGCATTCCAATCTAATCCCTGTCTGAGTTAGACCCAAATAATCTAAGGGAATCCTTGCAAGCTTAGGATTTGGTCTGACAATATGACCATGGTTGATTATCATATATTTTGTCTTCTCAATGTTGATTTTGAGACCCCTCTGTACACAAAAACTCTCAAAATGATCCAAAATTCTTTGCAACCCCAGGGGTGATTTGGATGTCAGAAGGGTTAACGCAACTGACCCTTCTGGCTGGCCTTTGCGCATAGAACTCCTTTCCCCTGCTACATCTGGGTTTATAAAATACCCTAGCGGCAACAAGACCAAATTAGATTCCTTCAAAGGTTGCCCTATAGGAGGAAATAAGAGTCTCTGCACAATCTGGGGAGACCAAAAGTTTATAATAATGCAATCACCAGTTATGTCCTTTGGACCAGAACCCAACAAGCCTACCTGACGCGTAAAAAAATGTCAGTAACCATGCAAGGAAATTCCCTATGGTGGGCTAACCAGCTAATACACTTATTATACAGTTCACATTGGGCCTCATTCTCGTCATCATATAGCTGAGGAACCCCTGCTAAAATCGTCATGTATGGGCATGAGGCTGGCGGAAGGTTGATCACAGGCTGCCTCATTACATAGGTCCAACAGTGGATACTGACTGGGTTCCTCCCTGCCCCATCGGCTCTGACTAATACTGTAGCTCTATTTAAGTCAGACCTCTTTGACACTGGAACTTGGCCACCACCAACAGCCGGTATTTTTGGGAGCTTTCCTGGTCGTAGAGGACCCAATGTCAGAGTTTACATATTGTGGGGCACCATCTAAATTTGCCTAGCAAGCAGGTGAATCATTTACAGGAATCTGACCAACTTCCCGTAGATTTAGCACAACAGGTGGAATTGTAAGCATCTGCTTATTGTGAGTCAAAACAGAGTCTAAGCTTCTTTCAATGGCTTCCAACCAGTTATATAGAGGTAGGAATTCCTTATGCAAAAGGTAATTTATTTTCCGCAAAAGAGTTTCCAGGAAATTCTTGACCCCAAGGGGGTGTAGATCAAACCATCCCAGGTCAAAAACGTCATAACTCAAAGCACCCACTTCAATAATATAGCTAGGACCTGGTGCTGCTACTGGAGTTTGTTTAGGGTGGTGAGATTTTGAATCTATAGCGGCTTGCAGAGCCGAGGACCATTTTTAGAGCATGCTCCTGTTGTTATAGGTACCTGATTTCCATCGGTGTTGCATATTTGCTCAGTACCTGTTACAGAGTATTCAGAAGCAATACTAGATGCTAGCTGGTTAGTATTGCTCAGTGGGGATACTTCTATAGATAATTCATTAGTACTACCCAGTAACAGTCTTCTCTCAGTGAGTTCAATTTTGGTGGAGATAATCCCCATGGCCCTCTGCAGCATTTTATCACTACTAGTAGATTTTGGTGTGGGCAAAGTTTTAGAAGAACCTCCCAGTATTTTCCTCTTCCCCATTTCCTTACAAAAGTTGTTTCAGGGCCAGGAAAATTCAACACTAAATGACAGGCGTGGTAGCAAACACCAAGTGAATGGATCCTACACAGTCAAAGGCACCACTAGATGCCTTAGGGGTAGAAGAGACTCACCTTTGGAGACTCGGCATCAGAAAATGGGCCCAGCCCAGCCTCTTCCAGGCGCAGACAGGCCAGCTCTTGGCCCGGCACGCAACCCGGCTCATCCCGTGCTGCAGGGGCCTTGAAGTGCTTCTAACGCAAAGTGAGGCCTGGCCCCTCCTCCTTCAGCAGCAGATCCCCTTGGAGGATGAACTCCCACTCCAGGGGAGCAACAGGTCAGCACACAACTTTCCCTCGCCACAGGAGCTTGAAGCACTTATACTGCAAAGTTAACCCTGGTCCCTCCTCCTTTAGCATCAGAACCCCTTGGGGGATGAAGTCCCACCCCATGGGAGCAACAGATCAGCACACAACTCGCCCGCTTCCCGGGGGCTGTTGAAGCTCAAAGTTAGTCCTGGTCCCTCTTCCTTCAGCAGCAGAGCCCCTTGGGGGATGAAGTCCCACTTTATTCTACATGTCACTGAGTTTGTTTATATGCTATAATAATTATGAAATATAAAAAAATCTCTAACAGGCAACATATAAGTTGGTCCTACATTGCCATCTTGGGGTTCTAGTGATATTTACACATTACCTGTCATATATTTTTTATTTTAAACAGTTGATATAGTATTTTAGTATAGAGACTTCTAGCCACAGACTTCTTATCTTTGAATAGTTACAAAAGCAATTCCTTCCTGAAGGTGGGTCTGTGAATTGGTTGGGAACAAAAAGTCCTGGAGGACCAAACGGGCAAAATGCACGTCACGACGGACCTGACTGTCCATCGTGACAGGCATGTTGTAAACATGTGCAGAGAAGCCCACATAGGCGACATACCAGCCTGACGGATGTGCAGGACAGGGACTTAATGAGATAAATCCGTGGTTGCAGCCTTGACTCTAGTGGAATGAGCAAGCATGCGCTCAGGGGGTCACTTCTTTACCAGTGCATAGAAAACTTAAATGCGCAGCACAATGCATCTCGAGATGGTCTGTTTCTGCACTGCTCTTCCTTTTTTCGCCTTAATGAATTCAACAAAGATTAGCTCATCTACCCAGTATTTTTTGGAGCAGTCAATGTAGAATGATGTGTTTTTTGGTTTCAGCTGATGGAGTCTCTCCTCCTCCTTAGAAGGGTGAGGCAGAGCAAAGAAGGTCAGCAGTGTGATGCTGTGGACGACATGGAATGGTGTCACTACCTTTGGCCGGATGCAGAAAACCAGTTTGCCTGAGAAGAAGCTGGTGTATGGAAGGTGTACAGAGAGCGCCTGTAGCTCACTAACCTTTCTTGTCAGAGTAATGATCACCAAAAAGACTGTTTTGATTGTCAAAAGACACAGAGGGCAGCTATGCATGTGCTTGAAGAGTGAACACATCAAAAAAGTTAAAACCAAATTAAGGTCTTATTGGGCCGTAATGAAGAGTTTAGGTAGAAACGTGTTCAAGTGTATTCAGGAAACAAGCCACAACAGGTGACATTGAACAGGGATAGCTGACCCGGCAACTGTGAAAAAGTGGAAATGGCTGACAGATACTTTTTAATTGGGCCCAAAACAAAGCCTTGCAGGGCTAATGCCAAAACAAACAACAATACCTGAGATGCAGGTGCAAAAAGAGGATCAATATGCTTTTCAGTGCACAAAGCCACCATCTTGTCCTAATGGCAGGCATATACAGTTTTTGTGGATGGACTCCTGGCTGCCAGTAGAACTTCACAGATTTCCGAGGGGAGATCAAAAACTTTCAATTGCTGCCACTCAATATCCAACCATGAAGGCAGAGTGTGTGCTGGTTTGGATGGAAAACACAGCCCTGCTGTGGCAACAGGAGATCCTCCCGAGAGGGAAGCCTGACCAGAGGACCGATGCTCAGAAGTTCGGGATACCATACACTCTGTGTCCAGTCCAGAGCCACAAGGATGACTTGGGCCAGTCTGTCCTGATCTTCCTCAGAACTCAAAGCAGGAGTGGTATCTGCAAGAAGGTATATAGGCGTCTCAAGTCCCACTCTAGACGAAATGCATCTCCAAGCAAGGGCTGCCTTGGAAAGTCCAACACACAGAAGTGTTGAGATTGTGCGTTCTCTGCGTTGGCGACTAGATCTGAACAGGGTTCTCCCTAGTCGTGGAAAAGACCTTGTACCACGTCCAAATGGAGACCCATTGGTGATTCACTAGGCATCACTATGGCAGAGTTCTTCCGGTTTTGGCATTCCGGCCACGTCCAGAGGTGCAGGGCCTTTTGACACACGCCCACGATCCCACCAAGCCTTTCTTGTTGCAGTACCACATTGCAGTGGTGTTGTCCGTGACCACATTAACCAGCCTCCATTTGATAGAAGGTAGGAAGGCTTTCAATGCCAGGCATATCATGCTCAACTTCAAAAGGATGATGTGGAGCTGAGTCTCTGACAGAGACCAAAGTCCAGAGTCCTCTGATCTCCACCTCTCCCAGACAGCCACCCCAACCCAGAAGGGATGCATGTGTTACCACTGTGAGGAAGGGAACATGGTCTACAGCTGAACCAACTGCTGTTTGGCAGCCACAATTGCAGGTCTTTTCAAGCTCCCTTCAATATCAGGACCAAATCCGAGAGAGTCCCCTGATGCTGTGCCCACTGGGATTTTAGATCACACTTCAGAGCCTGCATGTGCCAGCAAGCATACTTTACCGGGAGCTACAGGAGGCCATGAGACCCAGCAGCATCAGTCAGTCTCACTGAAATTAAGGCTAGAGACTGAAACCTGCCTGAATATTCTGGACTCAACACTTCGGAGCGTAGGCGTGTAACTGCACTGTGCACAGTATGGGTCTGATGAAAGGGATAGCCTGGGAGGGAGTCAAGTGTGACTTTGGCACATTTATTGGGAACCCCAGTAAATGCAGGAGGTGCACCATAGTCTGGTGGTGGCAGATGACTGCCTAGGGCGGGCCTGCTTTCGACAGTCAGTCGTCGAGGCAGGGGAACACTGGAACCCCTGACCTCCACAGATCGGCTGCAACCACAGCCATCACCTTTGTAAACACAAGAGGGGTGCTGATAAGGTCAAAGGGGAACACAGCGAACTGAAAGGGCTTGTGGCCCACCATGAACAGCAGATTGGTACTGTGGGTTAGAAGAACAAGTTACTTACCTTCGGTAACGCTTTTTCTGGTGGATACAATAGCTACCTGTGGATTCCTCACCTTATGAATTTGTCCTTGCGCCAGCATCCGACGGAAAGTCTTCTTCCTAGCTATCCACGTGAACGAGGACGTCATAATGGTACGGCTCCACGTGACTCCGTCTGACGTCAACGTGCCAATAAGGGGTCCTCGTCGGCGTACTGACGTCAGTTTCACCTCATTTTTTACGTGCCTTTGAGGCAAACAGGTGAGAACGGACCCATCAAAAACCATAAAGAAAAATATATATATATACACAATAACATTTCCCATTAAACGCATATATTTACATAAATACATAAAAAAAATATATATATATATATATATATACATATATACATATCTCCAGATAAGCAAAAATCAACCATTACAAGATAACTGTGAAATCAGGCAGGCAACGGGGAGGCGGGAGGGACTGTGAGGAATCCACAGGTAGCTATTGTATCCACCAGAAAAAGCGTTACCGAAGGTAACTTGTTCTTCTGATGAGTCTGTGGATTCCTCACCTTATGAATAGAGTCCCAAAGCCGTACCGCACTCGGTGGTGGGTGCCCGCCTGATTACACCAAGAAATCTTGCAATACCGAGCGAGCAAAATGACCGTCCCTCCTCACTTCAGAGTCCAAACAATAATGTTTTACGAAGGTATGGAGGGACGCCCAAGTTGCCGCTTTACATATGTCTACTAATGGAACTCCTCTCGCTAGGGCCGAAGAAGCGGACTTAGCCCTAGTAGAATGGGCCCTGATACCTTCAGGAGGAACTTTCTTCGCCAGAAAGTAACAAACGTTTATACACAGGATGACCCACCTGGAGATTGTTAGTTTCTGGACTGCTCTTCCCTTCAGCTGTCCAACATACCCCACGAACAGCTTATCATCCAGACGAAAGTCTTTTGTCCTCTCCAGGTAGAAACTCAGGGCCCTCTTAGCGTCCAACCGATGGAGCCTCTCTTCATCCTTAGAGGGGTGGGGAGGAGGGTAGAACAAGGGAAGGGTAATGGTCTGCCCTATATGAAAAGGAGTGACAACTTTTGGCAGAAAAGCCGCCCTGGTTTTCAACAACACTTTATCAGGGAAAAACATGGTAAAAGGAGGTTTAACAGAAAGGGCTTGAAGCTCCCCAACCCTCCTAGCAGAAGTAATCGCAATCAAGAAAATAGTCTTTAAGACCAAGTATCTCAACGGACATGAATGCATAGGCTCGAAAGGCGAACCCATCAGAAACGTCAATACTAGATTCAAGTCCCACTGAGGCATGTGAAAGGGCGTGGGAGGAAATTTATTAACTAAACCCTTAATGAACCTATTTACAATCGGAGATTTAAATAAAGAGGGCTGGTCCGGAAGGCAAAGAAAAGCCGACAAAGCTGCCAAATAACTTTTAACCGTAGCTACCGTACAGCCTTTCCTTGCTAAATCAAGAGCAAACAAAAGAATATCTGAAAGGTGGGCCTTCAAGGGATCTTTTTGATTCTCTCCACACCAAACCACAAATTTTGCCCACCTACCGGCATAAATGGATTTAGTGGAGTGTCGCCTGGATGATAGAATAACATCCACTACATCCGGTGGGACAGAAAAGGAACTCAGGTTGCCCCGTTCAATCTCCAGGCATGAAGGTGCAGGCTCTGGAGGTGGGGGTGTAGAACCTGCCCCTGCGACTGTGAGAGGAGGTCTGCCCTAAGCGGGAGACGGAGCGGTGGGCACTGAGAGAGTTGAAGTAGGTCTGTATACCATACCCTTCTCGGCCAGTCCGGTGCCACCAAGATGACTTGGGCCCGGTCTTGACGAACCTTCCTCAGAACCCGAGGAATCAAGGGTATGGGGGGAAACGCGTAAAGCAACTGGCCGCTCCAGGACATCTGAAACGCATCCCCCAACGCTCCTTGCAATGGATACTGGAGGCTGCAGAACAACGGGCAATGCGCGTTCTCTTGAGTGGCGAATAAATCCACCTGAGGCATACCCCACCTCCCAAAGATGTAGAGAACAAGGTCTGGATGGAGACGCCACTCGTGATCTACTGAGAAGTGACGACTGAGACCGTCCGCACGTACATTCAGAGCTCCGGCCAAATGATTCACTATTAAGCAAATCTGATAGTCCTGAGCCCAGGACCAGAGCCACAGAGCTTCTCTGCAGAGAAGGTACAACCCTACTCCTCCCTGCTTGTTTATATACCACATCGCAGTAGTGTTGTCTGTCAAGACCTGAACTGACTGACCGCGAAGGGAAGGGAGGAAGGCCTTGAGCGCCAAACGTGCTGCCCGCAACTCCAACAGATTGATATGCAACATCTGTTCCGTTGGAGACCAATGGCCCTTGATCTCCAGGTCCCGCAGATGAGCCCCCCACCCTAGAGTGGAAGCATCCGATATCACTGTGGCCACAGGAGGTGGTAGTGAAAACGGTTTTCCTTGGGAAAGGTTGCCGTCCACTGTCCACCAATGAAGATCCGCTACAGCGTCCCTGGAGATCTTTATTGAATCCCTGAGATCTCCTTTGTGCTGGAACCACTGATTGCGGAGGCACCACTAAAGAGCCCTCATAAGCTAGCAAGTGTGAGTGACCAACAGAATGCAAGAAGCAAACAGACCTAGCAGGCGTAAGACCTTGAGGACTGGAACTGCCGCTCCAATTTGAAACATTGGAATCAGTGCCTGAATGTCCCGAACCCGCTGAGGCGGGGGGTAGGCCCGAAACAATGTTGTGTCCAGTACTGCCCCTATGAACAGGAGGCGTTGAGAGGGCTCCAGGTGAGATTTGGGTACATTTACTGAAAAACCCAGATCGAACAACAACTGGGTTGTCATTCGCAGATGAGACAACACAAGCTCTGGAGTCTTGGCTTTGATCAACCAATCGTCCAGGTAGGGAAAAAACGCTACTTCCCTCCTTCTGAGATGTGCTGCAACAACCGCCAACACCTTCGTAAAAACCCGAGGTGCTGAAGTAAGTCCAAACGGAAGGACCGCAAACTGGTAGTGTTGCGTCCCGACCACAAACCGGAGATACTTCCTGTGCGACTTGATTATTGGAATATGAAAGTACGAATCCTGCAAGTCGACAGACATCATCCAGTCTCCTTCGTTCAACGCCAATAGTACCTGCGCTAGGGTCAGCATCTTGAATTTCTCCTGTTTGAGGAACAGATTCAAAATCCTCAAGTCTAGAATCGGTCTTAGACGACCGTCCACTTTGGGAATCAGGAAATATCTTGAATAACACCCCTGACCCCTTTCCTGCAATGACACCAACTCTATTGCGCCCTTTGACAACATGGTCATAACCTCCTGTTGCAACAACAGAAGATGGTCTTCTGAACAAAAGGAGGGACGGGGGAAAGGGAGGAGGGGACTCCTGAAAGGGGAGAGCATAACCTTTTCCCACAATTCTTAACACCCACGAGTCCGTTGTAATCGACTTCCACTTTTGGAGAAAAAGACTCAATCTTCCCCCTACAGGAGAAGTATGGACGATAAAGTGGGGAAAACTAGGGCTGCTTCTGCTGTTGTCCACCGGAGGAGGAGGATGAAGATGAAGGCTGCTGGGCTGGCCCTCTAGCTCTACCCCTACCCAGCCCTCTAAAGGCACGATAGGGCGGATTGGCAGGTTGCTGGGCCAAGTATTGTGACCTCCAAAAGGCAGAGCCACGTGTAAACCCCCTAAACCTGCTAAAAGGTCTATAAGATGCTGCAGCAGAGGTCTGTAAGCCTAAAGACTTAGCTGTTGCCCAACAGTCCTTAAACCGTTCAAGGGCAGAATCCGCCTTGTCTCCAAACAGCTTTTCCCCATCGAATGGTAGTTCCATTAAGGTGGATTGAACGTCCGATGAAAATCCAGAGGACCTTAACCAGGCATGCCTACTAGTAGCCACAGATGTTCCCATGGCCCTGGCTACCGAATCAGACGTGTCCATGCCAGAATGTATAATTTGTTGTGCAGCCTCCTGCGCATCCATAAAAATAGATCCAAATGACCTTTGCATCTCCTGTGGCAGATCCTTGGCCATCTCTTTAGCGGAGTCCATAAGGGCGTGGACATACCTGCCCAGCACACAGGTAGAATTAGTAGCCTTGAGCGCCATACTACAGGATGAAAAGATCTTCTTCGAAGACTGCTCCATCCTCTTGGACTCCCTATCAGTTGGGACTCCAGGGAATGTTCCACGAGCAGACTTTGCGGAGCAAGACGCCTGGACTACTAAGCTTTCCGGAGTCGGATGTCATGACAGGAAAACCGGATCTCCTGGTGCGCCCCTATGTCTCCTTGCCACTGCCCTGTTCACTGCAGGAGTCGTTACTGGCTTCCTCCACAAGTCCAATATAGGCTCAGTTAAAGCCTCATTGAAAGGCAGCAAAGGATCAGCACTGGACGCAGAAGGATGCAGTACCTCTGTGAGCAGGTTAGTCTTCACCTCCGCCACAGACAAAGGCAAGTCCAGAAACTCTGCTGCCTTCCTCACCACTGTATGGAAGGATGCAGCCTCTTCTGTAAACTCCCCCGGAGACGCAATGTACCACTCCGGGGAAGTATCCAGCCCACTTGCAGGGGCCGGACCTTGGAATTCATCCGAAGGCTCAATCTCACCTTCCTCCAGCTGTCTATATTCTTTCTCCTCCAAAAGCCTTAAAGCCTTCCTACGAGACCGAAGATGTGTCTCCAGAGCCGGCGTCGATAAAGAATCCATCGACGCCGACGACTTCGAACCTCGGAAAGGCCCAGGAAGAGATGGGTGACTTCTAGCCTCACCCGGCACCGGCGCCAACACGGAGTCCAACGATGACCTCTGCGGAGTTGGTTGGCAGGAAGGTGATGGAGTCGGTCTGGAAGGAGACATCATCGACGTCGAATGGCGTGCCGATTGCGTCGGCTGACGCGATGGTGGAGCCACCGTCACAGGTGGTGAACTCCCACAAGGGGATACCCTCGGCGCCGATCCAACACTCTCCGTAGGACAAAAGGGCATGAATGGAGCCGCCTTATACGGCGCAGGAGAGCCCAAATCAAATGCCGATGGCCCCGTGGGATCCGCCGGTGCCCCAGCAGGGGCCATAGATTGAAACACGGCATACATTGCATTGGAAAAAGCAGCCGGATTCGCCCCTGGAGCCGGGAAAACAGGGTAATGCTGGGTAGAGGTCTGCTGTACATCAGGCTCCCTCGACGCTGGCGAAAATTGAGGGCTATGATGAACAACCTCAAAGACAGATGGCGCCGGCGACAACTCCGGACTCCTGGGCTGAGGCGTCACAGTAGGGCTCATCTCCCATGTCTTCTGGTGTCGAGAAGACCGAGACCTCAACCTCGATCGGCTCCGCTCTGACCGGCGCCGAGAGTCATGACGGCACTGTGAATCATGATGACGCCGCTTCATATGCTTTTTGGGTGAAGCATGGGAGGAATCCCTCTTATGGCCCTTCTTCTTTGCTTTTGCCAGAAAAAGCTTTGCCTCACGCTCTTTTAAAGCCTTAGGATTCATACTCTGGCACGATGAGCATCCTTCAACATCATGCTCAGAACTAAGGCACCAAATACAATCCGAATGAGGGTCGGTCACTGACATCCGACCCCCACATTCTCTACATGGCTTGAAACCGGACTTCTTTGGAGGCGACATTGTAACCACCAAAAAACGCAACAGTAATCAATGAGCCAGGAAGAAAAACCGTTGGCGTCGAAGGCACAGAAAAAAGGAAAAACTGACATCAGTACGCCAACGAGGACCTCTTATTGGCACGTTGACGTTAGACGAAGTCACGTGGAGCCGTGCCATTATGACGTCCTCGTCGACGTGGATAGCTAGGAAGAAGACTTTCCGTCGGATGCTGGCGCAAGGACGAATTCATAAGGTGAGGAATCCACAGGTAGTTGTATCCATCAGAAGGACGAGTTTATGAACATATGGGTCTTGAAAGTCCAGCACTACCATCCAGTCCCCAGGGTCTCGGTCAGACAGGACCTGAGCCAACACGAGAATTTTTAATTTCTGTTTCTCAAGAAGTAGTTCAGAGGGGATAGGTCCAGTATAGAGTGGAGGCCTCCATCCTTCTTTGGCACCAAAAAGTAGCAATAATAGCAATAACTATGAGGAGCACCCAGTTGTCTGAGATTACAGACTGCCATCATGGCAGGTTGTGCTGGATCCTGCTGCCGGTTTCCCATGATGATGAAAGGGCCTATTAAAGGGGTCTAGCGGCTGCAGCTGCCGCAGGGATGGTGGACTGGTCACATCTCTGATCTTGTGTCACACGAGCCTTTTGAGAGCCATGTCTGTGGCCATGGAAGGACCTGCAGGCCTGCTGGCCGTGGTGTTTGGCGGAAATGGGCACAGCTGGGGCCCTTACCATAGACAAGTTACGTCTATAGCTCAAGTTCTAGCTCCAACATGTTAAGCAAAATATGAGAGAAAACAGTGTTAAAACAAAGAAGACTGGCATTGCCTGCCAGCCTCTTCGGCTTGTCAATGCTTATTGTGCCTTTGGTTCTGGAAAACCTCATTGTTGAGGGAGCTGGATAACCCTCACCAATATAAAAACAAGCATTTGCAATGCATTGGGACTTGCAATTGCTTGAGTTAGAGCTATTGGCATTGTAAAATCATAACTTTTAACAGAGGACATAGTGATGGATGTCTTTGCCAACAAATGGACTCTATGGATTGAGCTGGTAGATACCAGATGTAGCAGCTGCAAAAATATTCAAACCGTAAAATGACTTTTAATATCATAGGACAAACGTTTACAGGGAGTGCAGAATTATTAGGCAAATGAGTATTTTGACCACATCATCCTCTTTATGCATGTTGTCTTACTCCAAGCTGTATAGGCTCGAAAGCCTACTACCAATTAAGCATATTAGGTGATGTGCATCTCAGTAATGAGAAGGGGTGTGGTCTAATGACATCAACACCCTATATCAGGTGTGCATAATTATTAGGCAACTTCCTTTCCTTTGGCAAAATGGGTCAAAAGAAGGACTTGACAGGCTCAGAAAAATCAAAAATAGTGAGATATCTTGCAGAGGGATGCAGCACTCTTAAAATTGCAAAGCTTCTGAAGCGTGATCATCGAACAATCAAGCGTTTCATTCAAAATAGTCAACAGGGTCGCAAGAAGCGTGTGGAAAAACCAAGGCGCAAAATAACTGCCCATGAACTGAGAAAAGTCAATCGTGCAGCTGCCACGATGCCACTTGCCACCAGTTTGGCCATATTACAGAGCTGCAACATCACTGGAGTGCCCAAAAGCACAAGGTGTGCAATACTCAGAGACATGGCCAAGGTAAGAAAGGCTGAAAGACGACCACCACTGAACAAGACACACAAGCTGAAACGTCAAAACTGGGCCAAGAAATATCTCAAGACTGATTTTTCTAAGGTTTTATGGACTGATGAAATGAGAGTGAGTCTTGATGGGCCAGATGGATGGGCCCGTGGCTGGATTGGTAAAGGGCAGAGAGCTCCAGTCCGACTCAGACGCCAGCAAGGTGGAGGTGGAGTACTGGTTTGGGCTGGTATCATCAAAGATGAGCTTGTGGGGCCTTTTCGGGTTGAGGATGGAGTCAAGCTCAACTCCCAGTCCTACTGCCAGTTCCTGGAAGACACCTTCTTCAAGCAGTGGTACAGGAAGAAGTCTGCATCCTTCAAGAAAAACATGATTTTCATGCAGGGCAATGCTCCATCACACACGTCCAAGTACTCCACAGCGTGGCTGGCAAGAAAGGGTATAAAAGAAGGAAATCTAATGACATGGCCTCCTTGTTCACCTGATCTGACATGGCCTCCTTGTTCACCTGATCTGAACCCCATTGAGAACCTGTGGTCCATCATCAAATGTGAGATTTACAAGGAGGGAAAACAGTACACCTCTCTGAACAGTGTCTGGGAGGCTGTGGTTGCTGCTGCACGCAATGTTGATGGTGAACAGATCAAAACACTGACAGAATCCATGGATGGCAGGCTTTTGAGTGTCCTTGCAAAGAAAGGTGGCTATATTGGTCACTGATTTGTTTTTGTTTTGTTTTTGAATGTCAGAAATGTATATTTGTGAATGTTGAGATGTTATATTGGTTTCACTGGTAATAATAGATAATTGAAATGGGTATATATTTATTTTTTGTTAAGTTGCCTAATAATTATGCACAGTAATAGTCACCTGCACACACAGATATCCCCCTAACATAGCTAAAACTAAAAACAAACTAAAAACTACTTCCAAAAATATTCAGCTTTGATATTAATGAGTTTTTTGGGTTCATTGAGAACATGGTTGTTGTTCAATAATAAAATTAATCCTCAAAAAACCAACTTGCCTAATAATTCTGCACTCCCTGTAGAGACACAAATTGCAGATTTTATGGGGTTGTAAAAGATTGCCATGGCATCCAAAAGTTGATAAATTCACAAGTTTCCATGCTTCTCACTCTGACCTGCTTCCCCCAAAACAGACACCCACTGCTGACATTGAAGGTATGGAAGGCTTGTCTGACGATGGTCACCAGGTAGAACTTGCGATGTCTATGGTGATAGCGTACCACATGTGGCAGGTGATTTGAGTAGAGCCCAAGAGCACGGAATCCCTGGAAGGTAGTGCTGCCACAGCTCGTGGTCTTTTACTGCTGGAAAGGCATAACCTCATCAGACTTTGCCATTGCAGCCAGCAAGCTTTACTTGTCGATAAGGGAGACGATGGCAGGTGCATGAGGAGCACTGAAGCAAAAGCAACACACACTTTAGCCAATAGAAAGAGGACTCAATGTTTGAAGCAGGTGGCCATGCCACGATCACATCAATTCATCCTTCTTTCAAACTGCTCTAAATTAGAATGTCAGTGAATTGCAAAAACAATACAAAAAACATATTTCCAGCGGACACGTTTGATGTGACAAACTAGGTACAATTGTTTAATAATGCAGTGAAGAAGCCGTCGGAGAGAACAGCTAGAAAAGGACGTAACATTTTTTATGTTTGAAAATAATTGCCACTTTTGTCTTTTGCATTTCTGTCGGTACATATAAAAAAAGGAATCAATAGAAGATTTGGTGCTATCCCTGGTTGCAGAAGAGAAACAGCTTAAAGTGCAGTGGTAAATGTGTTTTCAGGGTCAGAAAATTTGAAGTGTGAAGGACGTGAAGCGGGCACCGCAAGCGTAATAAAACACAAACACAAGTGCGAAGTGCTGTTTCAGGATTCCAAGATGGTGTAGCGTAGTGCTTAATTTGTGCTTGTTGATTCCGGTGCTGAGCACCGTCACTTGTTTTTGAGGGCCGGCGCTTAGTCTTCTGCCTCAAGCATTTGCTGCGAGCAAAAGACATATATGGGAAAGACGGAGGAAGACAAAAACGAAAAAGCGTCACAATGGGAGGAAGCAGAAAGCTGCAAGAGTGAGCTGAGGGGGCACGAAGTGGCTTTAAACGGATTGAAGAGGCCCGAGATGGCTTCAGGACTACGCTGTCTCAGTATTCCGTGCTCGCACATTTAAATACAGCAGCCGCATGCTTCAGAGGAGGGCTTTGGGCACCAGCACGTTGTCATTTACAAATTAAGCACTGGTGTAGCCTAAGGCACAGTGCTGCTGACTGAGTCTGGGGAACCAGGTTCCAGTCTGGGTGTGAGCTCTCTCATTTCCTATGCCGACTGGTACAAATTAAATTAAACAATGCAGTATCAGTACAAAATAAATTAATGCCGATCTGTACAGGCCGATGTGTTCTGAAGGCCACAGCAAAGAAAACAAGCAGCAGACAGGGAAGTATGTGATCCCATTTGAGGCAAAATAAACAAGCTGAAGTATATTGGCTCTGCCGCCGCCATGGAGTGAGAAAGAAAGAGAAAGGATACAATGTGACTTAACTGGTGCTCATGCAAAGCGCTTCAAGGCGGCCGATTGAGTTTGTGCTGTTTGCAACTTCAAAGCGCCATGGCCACCATGGAGCACCAATGGGAGAGACAAAAGAAAAAATAAGTTTGCCCACCCTGAAGTATATCAGCAATGGTGCAATTATCTAGGGTCAGCCTGCAAGGTGTAACAAAACCACCCCAAGGCAGGGCAAAGGTAAACCATTTACCAATAATATCAAGGGATATTTGCGAGGCAAGCCCAAGAATGACTAAAAGCGATGGGCGTGAGGTGGGCATGGTGAAAGCCCACAGAAAGATAACAACACGTGAAAAAACAGCACTTGCGCGCTGCTACGCTCAACCTAACAAGTGGCTAAAAGCAAAAATATGTTTTGGTCTCAAAAGGAAATGTCCCAAGCAGTGACACCATTGGAGAGGAAACAACTTCAGATGGCAGCGCAATGCCCACTATCCCTCCCCCGGCCCCTGAGGGAAGACTCTTCTAGACCCTTTGGTCCCCATACCTCCAGGTCAGCCTACTGCAACACTGGTGGAAGGTAAGTGAAAATTAGCAGACTATACGGGTGTGGAGTTGGACTTTTTGACCGTCTCAAAAAGGCTTTTATGAATTCCCAACCTCTGCCTGTTGAACCCCTACCGCCCCAATACCCAGCACTTCTGAGGGACAATGCAATCCTTTTACAGACCTGCCCCAATCCCCTGAACCTTTGGATGGGGATGAATCCCATAACGCCTCGGCACCTGTAGGCGAATCCAACTTGGATAACGTTGCTCAAGACCTGAACTCGAGCATGCTGGACTTGGATGAGTTATTACATCGTCACAGACCCCGTGGAGGTTTTGCAGATCCCCAGGGGTCCCCGGATCACAGGTTGGGAACCACTGTGCTACGGAATTTGGCACCTTGATTTCTCCTGAAGCACTACTGGGGTGGGAACAGCAGGCCATAATTTTCCTCAGAAACGCCAACTGCGCAATTTCCACTGAAAGGCATAGGACCTTACTAATTCAGCTGGGGGAACTGGCGACTTCCGAGGTAGTCCCCATTGCGCATGGAGGGGGGGGGGTCTCTTCTGGGATTCCTTTAGTAGTGAGCTAGCAAACTTTGTAGCCATGTTCAACTCCACAGACATGGCTCAGGCATGGATAAAAAGGTTTCCCCCCGTAGGTTTTCGTTAGGGATGGTCACGGCAAGGGGTGCTTGATCGGCTGTGCTCTCCATCAGGCCTCCTCTAGAGGTTCAGGGGTGTGTAGAGGCCAGTGGCAGGACACCTCAGGATTTTGCACATTCTACCCTACCAGAGGCCACCCACGCCAGCGAGACTCTAGAGAAACCTCCAGAGGAGGAAGCTCCTAGGCAACCTTTCAAGGTGAGTGTTCAACGACTTGGGGGCGGGACTGTCAGACTTTTTTTCACAATTGTGAGACTCTCACGTCAGATGCCTGGATTTGTCAGACGGTAAGAGGTTTCCAAATGAACAAGTTACTTACCTTTGGTAACATCTTATCTTGTAAAGACAATGGGGGTCATTCTGACCCTGGCGGTCGGTGATAAAGTGGCAGCCAACCCGCCAACAGGCTGGCGGTCCAAAAAATGGAATTCTGACCCTGGCGGGAACCGCCAAATGAGCCCGCCACTTTAACACTCCGACCGCCACGGCGGGACACACAAACAGCGCGGCGGTCACCGCCAACAGGCAGGCGGCAGAAAATGTACCGCCCACCCTATCACAACTCACCAATCCGCCACCTTTTCCGGGGCGGGAGCCCCGCCGATAAAAATACGGCGGAAACAGACTACGAACGGGAAAACGCTCACCTCTATACACTCCACGAGGACGGAGGACAGCATTGAGCCCGAATTGAACATCCTACCTGCTCTCGTCTACCACGAGTACGAACTCCGGCGCAGACGACAACGGTGAGTACCGCACCTACGACACAGGGGAGGGGGGGAGGAGGAAGGGTTACGGGCACACACATACGCATGACACCCACCCCCCAACTATCTACACACCAATGCAGAGCACCAAGTCAAAGTGACCCCACCCAAACCCCCCGGAATAACGAAAAGATATGATTAAAGTGAGAAACAACATTTATGTAAAAAATAGGTTAATTGAAGTCATGGTAAAATAGGAAAATGAATAAAAAAATTCCAAGTGTAAACATTGCGTAACCGAGAAATAGAGGCAGAAAGTCCCGCACAGTCACAGAAATTGCAAATGTCCGTGGGCCAAAGTGTATCAACACATGGGCAAAGCCCACACAGGAGACCTGAGTCCGTTGGAGAGAACACTGCAGGGGCATCAGATGACAAAACTACAGGCACCTCAGGGGGAAGGGAAGGGGGGGCACCACAGCCACATGAGTCCACGACGCCAGATCCAAGAAGGGGCCACCATGCCCACTGTTCAATCCTGGGGAGTGCAAAGCCACAGTCTCTCAAGTCTCTACAGTGGGTGGCTTGCCCACTGTCATATCCTGGGGAGTGCAAAGCCACAGTCTCTCAAGTTTCTACAGTGGGTGGCTTGCCCACTGTCATATCCTGGGGAGTGCAAAGCCACAGTCTCTCAAGTCTCTACAGTGGGTGGCTTGCCCACTGTCATATCCTGGGGAGTGCAAAGCCACAGTCTCTCAAGTCTCACAAGTGGGTGGCTTGCCCACTGTCATATCCAGGGGAGTGCAAAGCCACAGTCCATCAAGTGGATAACAGTCTCCACAGGCAATGGAGGAGGCAGGGTGGCCCGAGTGCAGCGTGAACATTAGCACGACACAGAACCGGCACTGTCATTGGGCCAGCGGTGCTTGAGACGGCGGGGCCCAGCTTAGCAGTGCTTGAGATGAAGGGCCCAGCGGAGCGGTGCTTGAGACGGCGGGCCCAGCGGAGCGGTGCTTGACAAGAAGGGCCCAGCGGAGGGGTGCTTGAGACGGCGGGCCCAGCGGAGCGGTGCTTGAGATGAAGGGCCCAGCGGAGCGGTGCCTGAGACGGCGGGGCCCAGCGGAGCGGTGCCTGAGACGGCGGGGCCCAGCGGAGCGGTGCTTGACAGGAAGGGCCCAGCGGAGCGGTGCTTGAGGCGGCGGGGCCCAGCGGAGCGGTGCTTGAGATGAAGGGCCCAGCGGAGCAGTGCCTGAGACGGCGGGGCCCAGCGGAGCGGTGCTTGACAGGAAGGGCCCAGCGGAGCGGTGCTTGAGACGGCGGGGCCCTGTTCAGCGGTGCCTTTCTGGACGGCGGGGCCCTGTTGAGCGGTGCTCCTCCCGGCGGTGCCCTGTTCAGCGGTGCCTTTCTGCACGGCGGGGCCCTGTTCAGCAGTGCCTTTCTGCACGGCGGGGCCCTGTTCAGCGGTGCTCCTCCCGGTGGTGCCCTGTTCAGCGGTGCCTTTCTGCACGGCGGTGCCCTGTTCAGCGGTGCCTTTCTGCACAGCGGGGCCCTGTTCAGCAGTGCTTGTTCTGTAAGTCAAGGGAGTCAGACCTGGCAACGACTCCCTGCTCAGTCGCCCTCCGACCGTGCAGTTGCTGGACCCTTCGGTGACGGTGTGCTGGGCCCTTGGGTGTCCTCCCTCACACCCGGGATGGGGCTTGTGGGGCCCTCCTGGTCCGCGCTCCTGCTGGCTGACTTCTCCACCCTGCCGCCCTTGCCCTCCTTCGATCTGGCTCTCTGGCCCTTGCCTCCCCTGGTTGTTGTGGCAGGTGAAGTGGCAGAACTTTGGTCCTTGGGGGCAGCCGTGTCAGTCGTCCTGCGGCGTCCCCTTACTTTACGGGTCCTCTTCCCAGGGGAGGGCTGGCTGTCCCCTTGCTGCTGACCGATGTATCACTGCTGGCAAAGGGGGGACTCCAGAAGCCATGCACTACAGTGACCCTTGAAGCCGGGCTGGTGGTGGCAGAGGCGCTCCTGGGACTCTTAGCAGATGGAGGGGGGGGGGGGGTCAGGGGAGGGAAAGAGGTCAAGACTGGAGAGGTAAACTTTTTTAGGACCAGGGTAAAGGGTAGGTGTAGTGGTTATGGGAGTGGAGGAAGAGGAGGTGGTTGTAGGAGAGTCAGGTGTGCTGTCCTTGGGTGAAGGTGCATGGGCTGGAGGCTGTCGTGAGGTGCTTGGCTGTTGGGTGGGTGGCTGCCTGCGTTTGTGTGTCTTGGAAGAGGGGGTGACAGACACAGTGGGAGAGGACACAGGGGACGTGTAAATGGCAGTGGGGGTGGTGACTGCACGTGTGCGGACTGTACTGGAGGGTGTGCTGGTGATGGAAGCACTGGCTGTTGGTGGTGTGCATGCAGGTGTGAGTAAAGACGTCACAGGGAGGGAGGAGGAAGACGAGGAGGTGGGGGACACAGAGGTGGTAGTGGCTGTTGGCATGTCTGCATCTGGGTGTTGCTTGGGTGAATGTTTGTGTGATCTGTGGTGCTTATGTCTGGATGAGCTGCCCTTGGGTGTTGAGGTGTGTGCAGGCTGGTCTGATGGTGTGGGTGGGATAGGCAGAGGAACAGGAGACAGAGACAGGCTGGAGGCAGTTAGAAGAGGGAGGCTGGAAACAGGGACAATGGCTGCCGTCAGTGCTGAGGCCAGAGCATTGAACGATCATTGATGGGCAGCCTGACCCGAATGAATGCCCTCCAGGTATGCATTGCTACGATGCACCTCCCTCTCTACCCCCTGGATGGCATTCAAAAGGGTAGACTGCCCAACAATGATGGTCTGTAGGAGGTCAATGACCTCCTCACTGAGGGCAGCAGGGGTAACAGGGGCAGGGCCTGAGGTGCCTGGGGAGAAGGAGACGCCCGCCTTCTTGGGCGGGCGGGTACGGAGCGAAGGCGGAGGGGCTGCTGGGAGGGCGGAGCTGGTGCGCGGGGTGGCGGCTGTACCTGTAGAGGCGGGGGGCACGGATGTTGCCGCCACCGCTAGGGAGCTCCCATCCGAGGACGTGTCGGTGTCGCTGGTGTCACCACGGCTCCCCGTTGTGAAGCTCCCCTCGCCCTCCGTATCACTGGTGGCCTCGGTGTCTGTGCCATGGCCCACCGGGGCCTGGTGAGTTGCAGCTCCCTCGTGCTCCGGTGCCAATTCTCCTCCGCCTGATGATGCTAATGCACACATGCACAAGAAGATAAAGAAAAAGGGTGGGGGGGAGACATAAAAACAGGTTGAGTGCATGCATTGTCAACACCGTTGGCGGAGAGGACAGACACAGGAGCCTCATGCACTAAGCCGCGCAATCGGGGTACACTACTCAGTACTTGTGACTAGGCCAACAGGTCTAGGGACAACAAACGCGCACATGGGTGATGCAGGACCATGGATAGCTGTACTTGTCACCCTACAGAGGTGGGGGGCGGGGGCACAGGGACATGGCTAAAGGAGAGGACTACACTACAGAAAGCGCCCTGGCCTAATGTCACCCACAGCCCTCGTCCCCCACCCAGGCACCTCCACTGCGCGTAAAGATAGCTGAATGTGCTGGTACTCACCCCCTTGTGTCTGCTGTGATGTCCTCACGCGCCCATCCAAATCGGGGTAGGCCACCACCAGGATCCGGGACATCAGGGGGGTCAGGGTACGACTGGCACCCCTCCTAGGTTGGGAGGCCATCCCCAGCAGTGACTCGGCGGTCTTCCTGTTCCCGCGGCGGATGTCCTCCCACCTCTTGCGGCAGTGGGTGCCCCGTCTGTTGTGGACCCCCAGGGCCCGGACTTCCTTGGCGCTGGCACGCCAAATGTCGACTTTCTGATGGGCGCTGACCTATTTGACATGTACAGGGTGGAAATTGAAATATCATCAATTTTCCGCATGATAGATGCGATTGGCCCCCCCTCCCCAACCTTGCCATGTGGCACATGCTCTCATCTGTCGTGCCTTGCACTCGTCATTGTCTCCCCACCCCACCATCTTACATCCACCATACACAACCCAGGCATAGCCCATTCAACGTGCACACAGTGTACTTACCTGTTGGTCTGGAGGACCGTAGAGTCGCGCATACTGGGGAAGGACCCCATCCACAAGTTTCTCCAACTCTTCTGTAGTGAAGGCAGGGGCCCTTTCCCCAGTCGCAGCAGCCATTGTATCTCCCAGACTGAGGTCACAGCAGCACTTGCAGTATAGGTCCTCTCCTGTGGATGATCAGGTCTCGAGTGATTAACCAGATAGAAAATGGCGGTCACGCCCGCGGCGGCGCGTACCGCCGCGGTGCGTTCCGCGACCGCCGGCGCAGCTAGTCATTGGCTCGTGAAACCCATAGGGTTCGATGTTAACCAATGCGGCTTTGCGCCGCGGTCTTCGACCGCCTACCGCCACGGTGTGTCACGCCAGCGCATTGACCTCACATCCCACTGTCACACTTCTCAGGTCAGGCAGCCGCCATTACAAGGGACCACAGGGCTTAATTACTACTGCGTCACACAGGCCTAGGCCTTGCATTGCCACTCATACAAGCCATTCAATGCATTGAGAATCGTGTACTGTGCAAGCTGTAGTTACGTACCTGTGGGTTGCTTGAATCTGTGCTCCATGTTGTCCTTCCTAGGCACCGTCCGTTGGGACTTGCGAGGAGAAGGATGAATCCTCCCGTGTACCGACCGCTGGTGGACCTGTCGACAATGGAGGAACATCATATAATACTTCGCTACCGACTTGACCGAGCCACTATACATGAACTGTGTGCCCAGCTGGAGCCAGCACTGATGTTCCCCATCCGCCAACCCACAGGAATTCCCCCTCTGGTGCAGGTTCTGTCAGTCCTCCATTTTTTGGCAAGTGGGTCTTTTCAGACAACAGTGGCCATGTCATCAGGGATGTCTCAGCCTATGTTTTCTAAGATTTTGTCCAGAGTGTTGTCTGCCCTGACGAAATACATGCGGAGCTACATTATTTTCCCTGAGGAGGGTGATTTGGCCACTGTGAAGGCTGACTTCTATGCCCTTGGACATATCCCCAACATCATTGGTGCCATTGATGGGACCCATGTGGCCTTAGTACCCCCAAAAGACGATGAGCAGGTGTACAGAAACAGGAAAAGTTACCATTCGATGAATGTCCAGGTGGTCTGTTTGGCTGACTAGTACATCTCCCATGTAAATGCCATGTTCCCTGGGTCAGTGCATGACGCGTATGTTATGCGAAATAGCAGCATCCCTTATGTTATGGAACAGCTACAGAGACACCGTGTGTGGCTAATAGGTGACTCTGGTTACCCCAACCTGCCTTGGCTACTGACCCCAGTGAGGAATCCCCGGACCAGGGCAGAGGAACGGTACAATGAGGCCCATGGGCGATCTAGGAGGATCATAGAAAGGACCTTCGGCCTCCTGAAGGCCAGGTTTAGGTGCCTGCATATGACAGGGGGATCCCTAATGTACTCACCCAAGAAGGTGTGCCAGATCATCGTGGCCTGCTGTATGCTTCACAATCTTGCATTGCAACGCCAGGTGCCTTTTCTGCAAAAGGATGGTCCAGATGGTGGTGTTGTAGCAGCTGTGGAGCCTGTGGAGAGTGAAGAGGAGGAAGACGACGGGGACGACACGGACAACAGGGACACAGTCATACAACAGTATTTTCAGTAGCACCCAGGTAAGAATCCCCCACTCCATTTTACATTTACTTCTGGCCTCCTGCATCTCTACTTTCTGTGTTTCCCCCCAGTTCCTTTCAACTGAATTGTGACTTTCCCTTGGCTTTTCAGAGCTGTATGACCCACTGCGTGACTTCTGGTTTGTTCGGCCATGGAGTAAAGCACATTGACATTGGTATGTTGTCATCACAATGTAACTGAACAATTTTGAACCGTTATGTGTAATACATTTGTTAAAAATACAAGCAGACTCCTGAGTGTTTTAAGTGCAATTAGTGATTTATTTGAAGTGCTACATATAGGTCCATGATAGTAAAACGGTGATGGGTGGGGGTGGAGTGATGTCCATGGCAGAGTCCAGTTCTCGGTCGCACAGGTGCATTGTCCATATGCCTGTGGAAGGATGGAGCAGGGGCACTTCAAGGTTGGACAGGGTGACGATGTGGGACAGTGGAATGACATCCGGGGGGATCTTAGGCTGGCGGGGGTCTTGGCATCCTACTCTGTCTTCCTTTGTGATCTCAGGCTCCTCTTGCGGGGTGGTTGATCTTCAGCAGGAGGTGGGGTTCTGGTGGCCCGTCGTTGTGTGGGGGCCTCCTGTCCACTAGCGCCGGCGGAGGTGGTAGGCTGTTCCTGGTCCGGGCTGGTGACAGGGGCCCTTTGGGGTGCCACATGGTCCCGCAATGTGGTGACTATTAGGTTCAGGGCCTGGACGATGTTCCTGAGCTCCTCTCTGTACCCCATGTACCGTTCCTCCTGCTGTGCCTGGATCTCCTGGAACCTGGCCAGTACCGTCGCCATTGTCTCCTGGGAGCGGTGGTATGCTCCCATGATGGTGGTGAGGGCCTCTTGGAGAGTCGGTTCCCTGGGCCTGTCCTCCCCCCCCCTGTCGCACTGCAGCCCTCCCAGTTGCCCTGTTTCCCCGGGCCTCTGTCCCCTGGACGGTGTGCCCACTACCACTGCCCCCAGGTCCCTCTTGTTGTTGGGGTGTTGGGTCAGCCTGGGTGCCCTGTAGTGGGGGACACACCACTGATTGACCTGTCCTGGAGACAGAGGCATGGGCCCGCTGGGTGGGAGCTGTGCTGATATTCCCAGAGGGGGTTAGGTCTGCTGTGGCCTGTGTCTGTGTGTGGGGAACCGACTGTCCAGAGGTCCCCGATGGTCCGGGCTGGTCATCAGGTTCCAGGTCGACAGAGCTGCTGTCCTCACTGCGGGCCTGTTCTGGGGGTGGGATGGACATATCTGGACACTCCTGGCCGGTGTGTTGGCGTTCGGGCCCTACAGGGGTGAAAGAGTATGGTTATGTGGGGGGGATGGGTATGTGCAGTGGTCATGCATAGGTGATGGGTGTCCATGGTTTGTGTTGGCATTCAGGGTTTGGTTTTGGGTTGGGTGGGTTGTGCTGGTGAGACATTGGCAGGGAGGATGTGTGCTGGGGGGTTGGGGGTGAGGGTGGGGGTGTGGGTTGGCATGCTGGTGGTTGGGGGGGGGGGGGGGGAGTAGTTGAGACTAGACTTACCAGAGTCCATTCCTCCGCCTACTCCAGCGAGGCCCGCAGGATGCAGGATGTTAAGGACCTCTTGCTCCCATGCTGTGAATTCGGGAGGGGTGGGTCGTGGTCCGCCGCCAGTCCTCTGCACAGCGATGTTGTGTCTGGAGACCATCGACCGTACCTTCCCCCGTAGGTCGTTCCAGCGCTTTCTGATGTCTTCCCGGTTTCTGGGATGCTGTCCCACAGCGTTGACCCTGTCGACGATCCTCTGCCATAGCTCCGCCTTCCTGGCTATTGTGGTGTGTTGCACCTGTGTGCCGAAGAGCTGGGGCTCTACCCTTATGATTTCCTCCACCATGACCAGGAGTTCTTGGTCCGAAAACCTGGGGTGTCTTTGGGGTGCCATGGGGTGGTGTGGATGAGGTGTGGGGTGGTGTTTGTGGTGATGTGAGTGGTGGTGTGTGGTGATGTGTGCGTAGATGTGGTGTGGTTGATGATGTTGGGTTCCTGTGTGTGTTGGGGTTTTCGATTGCTGTGCTCGCTCGCTCTCTCTCTATCGCCTTCTCTCCGATTTCCAACTAGTGGGGGTTTGTGGGTGATGTGGGTGTGTGTTTTATAGTTGCTTGGATGTGTGGGGGTGGTGTTTGTATGTGTATCAGGTGTGTGTATTTCAAATTGTCCAATGTGGCTGGGTTTTGGAGCTGGGTGTGTATTTTGACCGCGGCGTGTGTACCGCCAATGGAATACCGCGGTTGAATGACCGCTGCGTGGATTCGTGGGTCGTAATGGCATGGGCGTGTTTGTGTTGGCGTGGCGGTGGAGGTTTGGTCATCTCCAGTTTATCGCTGCCCGCTGATGAGGCGGCCTTCCGTGGATGTCGGGTTTTTGGCGGCTTGGCAGTTGTGGGTCAAAATGACCGTGGCGGGTTACCGCGGCCGCGGCGGTAGAATGGTGGTCTTCTGTCCGGCGGTAAGAGCCTTTTACCGCCGAGGTCAGAATGACCCCCAATATCTAGTTGCAGACCTCTTTGAATTTCCGTCAGGCATCAGACTGGATCGAGAGATTTTTGATGAGCAGTACCCCTGCACGGCATTAGGTGGCGTCGATCAGCTCTGCGTCTGTCGTCGCCCATGCTAGATATGATGTTGCGGTCCCGGCACGCTGGTGTTGGCTTCTTTTCATGACATTCCATGCCAGAAGCGGGGAGTCATGAAGAACACAGACTACTGGTGTGTCAAATCTAAGGCCCCAAAAGGGAGTCCCTGCCCATAGAAATCAGTTCGCAGAGTGGGGAGGATCAGTAAAGAATCTGCAACTACAAATTGTCTAACAGAAAAGGCGTTACCAAAGATAAGTAACTTGTTCATCCGATAGAGACTTCTAGTTGCAGATTCCCTACCTCTGAATAGATACCCAAGCAATACTAGTCCCGGAGGTGAGTATGAGAACCAAGATCATACTAGTCCTGCAGGGCTGAATGGGCAAAGTACCTGTCCCTACGGACCTGATTGTCCATGCAGTAATGTTTGGTAAACGCATGCAGAGATGCCAACATTGCCGTCTAACAGATGTCAAGGACTGGAACTCCGCATGCTAACACAGTGGTCACATCTGTATTTCGGGTAGAATAAACATGCAAACCTTTAGGTGGTTGCTTTTTGGCCAGTGTGTAGCAGATCTTAATGCAAAGTTCGACCCATTTGGAGATGGTCCGCTTTTGCATTGCCCGACCTTTCTTCATACCCACATAGCCCACAAAGAGTTGGTCATCTGCCTGGAACTCTTTTGTACAATCAAGGTACAACACCAATACTCTTTTTGGGTGCAGACGATGGAGTCTCTCCTCTTCCTTAAAAGGATGTGGGGATGTGTAAAAAGTAGGCGAGGTGATACATTGGCCTACATGAAAGGGCGTAACCACTTTTGGCAAAAAGAAGTCCCTAGTGTAAAGCACCACTTTGTCAGGATGGAAAGGGAGGACGGCTTAAATGGCAATGCCTGCAGCTCACTCACCCTGTGGGCAGATGTAATGGCCACAATGAAGGCTGTTTTCAAAGTGAGAAACCTGATAGGCCTATTGTGGAGAGGCTTGAAAAAGACAGCACATCAGAAATGTCAAAAACAAATTTAGATCCTATTTGGGCATAATGAATGGGGATCAAGGAAAAGATGTTTAAGACCCTTGAAGAATCCATGTACAGAAGGGGACTTAAACAAAAAAGGTTGATAAGACAACTTCAAAAAAGCAGAAATAGCAGACCTTCAAGAGTGCCCATAGCAGAGCCCTGCTGGGCCAAAGAAAGGATAAACAACAGGACCTCAGGGAGAGGGGCAGAAAGGGGGTCAACAGACTTGTCTGTGCACCATGCCACAAATTTCTTACGATGGGCATTTACAGTTTTGGTGGACGGACGCCTGACTGCCAACATTACATTTCCAACTTCGGGAGAAAGGTTGAAAACTGTCAACTGTCGCCATTCAATTTCCACCCAAGAATGCGGATAGTGGACAGGTTCGGGTGCAGAACCCTCCCTTGCTGCTGCAACAGAAGATCCTCCCAAAGGGGCAGTCTGATCAGAGGATCAATGTATATACTCATTAGCTCGGAATACCAGACTCTCCGTGTCCAGTCCAGATCCACAAGGATTACTTTAACCCAGTAGTGCATGATCTTCTTGAGGACTCTGGGTTCGAAGTGGTATGGGCAGAAATGTGTACAGAAGGCCTGAGTTCCACTCGAGACAAAACGCATCCCAGGCGATTGCCGCCTTGGAAACCCCAATGTGCAAAACTGCTGGCATTGCACATTCTTCGCAAAGGCGAACAGATCTAACCAAGGCTCTCCCCACTGCTGAAAACAACTTTCGCCACCTACAGATGGACTCGCCATTCATAATCTGCTAGACATTTTTGGCTGAGTTTGTCTGCTCTGGCATTCAGAGATCTCACCAGATGTTCAACAACTAGGGATACTCCCTGCTATTCCAGCTACGTCCAGAGGAGCAGAACCTCGACAAAGGTCCACGACTCCACCCTGCCCTACTTGTTGCAGTACCACATGGGGGTGGTGTTGTTCATGAACACCTGCACCATCTTTCCCTTGATAGAGGGAAGAAATGCTTTTAATACTAGCCAGATCGCACAGAACTCAAACAGGTTAATGTTGAGTCTGGATTCCGCCAGAGACCAGATGCCTCTGATCTCCTCCTCTCCCAGATGGCCGCTCCATCCCAGAAGTGAGGCATCTGTCACTACTGTCAGATCTGGTTGGGGAAGGGATCTGCCTCTGACAAGTCGCGGTTCGTTAACCACCACTGCAGATTTTTTGCAGTTCCCTTGGAGGTCTGGACCTTGTCGGAGAGATTCCCTTTATGCTGCACCCACTAGAACTCCAGGTCCCACTGCAGAGCCTGCATATGCCACCTGGCATGTGTCATCAGCAAGATGCAGGAGGACATGAGGCCCAGCAGCCTCAGAGTCATTGTCACCGAAATCCAGAATAGAGGCTGAAACATCGATATCATAGCCTAAATATCCTGGACTCACCTCCCCGGAGAATAAGTCTGAAACTGCTCAGTGTCCTGAACAGCTGTCCAGTGACTGCAGGAGGTCCACCGTAGTCTGAAGGATGAAGGTGATAGCCTGGAGCGAGCCACCCCTTCAACAGTCAGTCATTGCAATAAGGGAAGACTGGAACCCCTGTTTTGCACAGAGGAACTCGCCCACCACCATCACCTTGGTGAAGACTCAAGGGGGGCTGGCAATGCCAAAGGGGAGCACAGTAAACTGAAAATGCTTGTGGCCTACCGTGAACCACAAGTAACATCTGAGGGCAGGCAGGACGGAAATACAAAAATAGGCATCCTTCAAATTCAACGCTACCATCCAGTCTCCAGGGACAGATAGAACCTGAGCCAGAGTAAGCATTTTGAACTTCTTGTTGAGGAAGAGATTGAGGGACTGAAGGTCGAGGATAGGGTGAAGGCCCTTGTCCTTTTTGGGTAGCAGAAAGCAGCAGGAATAGCAATCACAACCTAATTCTGGCACGGGTACCATCTCTATGGCTCCCTTTGCCAAGAAAACCATAACTTCCTCTCGGAGAAGAGATAAATGATCCTCTGTCATCTGATCGTAGGATGGTGGCATGGATGGAGGGGTAGTCTTAAGGGGAATGAGTAGCCCTTTTGGACAGCTACAAAATCCACCTGTGTGACGTGATGGATTGCCAGCAGAGCAGGTGATGGCCCTTGGTGGGGAGTCAAACTAGGAAGGCTTAGAGGTTGTTGCAGAGGAGGGGTGGAGGACTGGCCTGAGCACTGGCTCCCTGATCCACGAGCTAAGTGGATCCCACGCCCTCGGCCACACAAAGGCTGGGCAGCATGCAGGGTATGATGGCAGGCTAGGAATGGACGTAGTTGGAGACCCCTTCTGTAGCAATGAAAGGAACAAAAGGCAAACTGAGGGGGACGAGGGGCAACCGTGGGGCTCAAGGACATGGCCTTAGCTGGAGAATCTGAGAAGTGCATGAGTGCTGAATCTCCCCTGTCTCTGAAGAGACAGGTTTTATCAAAGGGCATGTCCACCAAAGTAGCTTGGACATCCCCTGAAAAGTCAGACGTCCTCAGCGACGTGTGGTGCCTAAGGGCCTCCTGGCCAGTCCGCCACCCATGTTGACAAAACCGCGCTACTTAGGGAGTCAGTCGTGTCCAGTCCGCAATGGATGGTGAACTTTGTTGTGTCTCTCCCATCAGCAACAGCCTGAGAGAGTACAGCTCGGGCCTCCTCCCGGACCTGTGGCAGCATATGCGCAACTGTATCCCACAGTGTGTGGGAATAATGCCCCAAAAGGCATGCAATGTTCACAGACCGCAATGCAAGGCTGGTGGAAGAAAAAATCTTCTTCCCAAGTATGTCTAGCCTTTTGGATTCCCTATCCAGGGGTGGGGATGGAAACATGCCCTGGGAAGTAGAGGGGGGTGGGTGTTGCATCAGAAAACGTGCGTCCCCTGGAGCAGGGTGATGGCGGAGGGCAGTTGTCCTATTCACAGGAGCCCCTGTGCTGGGTCTGAACTAAGTACCCAGTAGGACATCCACGAGGGCCTCATTAAACGGAAGCACGGATTCTGAGAACAAAGCTCCTGGTTGAAGCACCTCTGTCAGGAGGTTAGTCCTGATGGACACTGAAGGCAACTCAAGGTCCAGGACCTCAGCTGCTCGTCTCACCACCATAGAATAGGAAGTTCTTTCTTCTGTAGCCACGGTAGTGGCAGAAAGCATTCAAGTATCTGGAGAAGTATCCAGTCCGCTGGCTTCACCCAAGTCTGTACGCCAGTCCATATGGGGTTCTAACTGGGGCTGGTATTCTAAAGGGTTCAGTTATCCCTCCATTCATCACCGTAACCTAGCCCATAAGAAAGGGGCTCAGGATTGGCTCCTTCTGGCGTCGTACAATGCCCATCCGGCTCTATGTCAGAGTCAGGGATTAGAATGAGAATGGCGCTGCCGTGGGCAACATTGAGAGCGCCGGGACTGGCGTCGAGGAAGGTCGGCGTAGTACGACTGACATTGGTCTGAATCCAGGACTGGATCTGTGGGTGCCCCTTGGCGCTGAAGCTGGCGGCACGGAACCTAAAGGGTCCCCTTATGACTCCGTAGGGCCCAAAGGCGCTCCAGCCATGTCAGACTGCCCACAAATGAGGGGCATAGCCTCATAAAACTCTTTAAGTTGGGCAGGGTTGCTCCGGCTCCCAGAAACTCGGGGAAGAGCGAAGTCGGCCCAGGCACAGCTTAACACTTTGACTTCTTAGATTTCTTCTTGTGCTTCGACTAACCCAATCGCTCGAGGACTTGGAGTGGGAACACAACAATGGAGGACTCCACGACCAATCCCGGGATCTTCCTCTCGACCAAGATCCCGGCTTGCATGGAGTCGAGCATCGGGCTGCCATCAAGCTTCAGGGACTGCTCCCTCAAAGCCTTTGGATGCATGTCTTCGGGACCTAGTTGCGCTCCAGGCACCAAAGACACAAGCGGTGCGGATCCGTGATGGACATTGCCTGATGACAGGAACCCCAGGGCTTGAGCCCGGTCTTCCTCAATGACATCCTCGATGGAGCCTGAAGATACCTTGTAGCAGGAGTCAACAAGCCTTGGCTGCTGCAAGATTTGCAGTGCACAGGGGCACTGTCCTGGAGAAAGAGGCAAGGGCTCACCGTCTCCCAAGTTGTACAGTATGTAGAGAGCCCAGAGGAGCCCTCCATACCACCACCAGTGTTGGAGATTCTTCCGGGAGGCAGATGGCAGAAGATCCCAGCAGCAGGATGTCAATGCCTTATGCGCCTGCAGATGCAGGGGAGTGACATTTTCACTCCAAGGGAGATTCCTTCTTGCTTCTTTGGTGCAGCTGATGTCTCGCCGACCCCATAGGATGTACAGCCGTGGAAATGTTGCAACTGCTGGAAGGAGCCGGAGAAACAATGTTGCAAGGCGACGTTGTCTCTGGACTTCCAGGCTTGTTTGGTTCCTGTGAAGTACAGCAGCAGTTCCGGTGGCCAGGAGCAGAAGAGGTCGATGCAGAGGAGTCGTGGTGGAGTATTGCACACCGAATCTGAGGACTCACCCACAAGGGAGTCCCTAAATAGCCCTAACAGGGGGCTTAGCCACTCTGCAGGGTGACCACCTATCAGAGGGGGTCACTGACGTCAGTCAAATGTCCTGACCAACTTGGGGCTACCAGGGGCCTCTGCACATCTTGTTTTCAAGATGGAAGAATCTAGTGGCCACCTGGCGGTGCTCTGGGCACCACCCTTTGGGGGGTGATGGACAGGGGTGTGGTCACTTCCCTTTCCTTTGTGTGCTTTTGCACCATCAGATTATGCAAGGAGGGCACCAAATGTGCCCTTCAAAGCAAGCTGGTGGTATGGGGAGGCTACCCCTCCCCAGCCTTGTAACACCTATTTCCAAGGAAGAGGGTGTTGCATCCCCTCTCCCGCAGGAAATCTTTTGTTCTACCTTCCCCTGCTTGAGCTGGTCAAGCAGCAAGAGGGTAGAAATATGTTTGAGGGGCTGCAGCAGTGTGAGCTGCCCTCAAGCCTGAAAGACTGGTTGGAGCAATACTGGGGGGGTCCTCTAAGGAGCCCCCAGAGTGCATGGATCATGCAACCAATATTAGTACTGGGGTATGATTCAGACATGCTTGATACCAAACATGCCTAGGTTCGGAGTTACCATTATGTAGTTGGACATAGGTAGTGACCTATGTCCAGTACACATGTAAAATGGCATTCCCGCACCCCTGAGGTCCAGGACCAGGACCAGGTCCAGGAAAATGCAGTGACCAACAGTGAAAGGGTGCATGCACCTCTTCACGCAGGCTGCAATGACAGGCCTGCAGACACAATTTGCATGGACTCCCATTGGTGGCTTAATACATGCTGCAGCCCATGGGGGACCTCTGGTGTACCAATTCCCTGGGTACCTAAGTACCATATACTAGGGACATACTGGAGTACACCAGTATGCCAATTGTGAGGTGTAAAGGGTACCAAAGCAACCAAATTTAGAGAAGAGAGCACAATCAGTAGGGTACTGGTTAGCAGGATCCCAGTGAAAACAGTCTATACCCACTGATAAACAGGCAAAAAGTGGGGGTAACCATGCCAAAAGAGTGGCTTTCCTAAACTCGACTCCAGGCCTGACAGAGACTGAACAATTTCCTAGCTATCGTAATGGAAAATTTCAATTCTATTAAGGACACGGAGGCAAGGACTAGCCTATCCTTATGCATTAAAATGTCCTTGTACCCACCTAATAAGGTGGAACAATATCACTTTGCATGTAAAAAGTAGAGTGATATCATGTAAGTACATGGTCTCTGTTATTCGGATGTACATTGTATCATAACTATTGTGATGATATTGTTTTGTTTTTATACTGTGATTTCTTGGTTTCTGCGCTGATTACTGTTTGGGATTTGAGGCTCAAGCAGTCTTTATTTTCCTTAGGGAATCATCTGGTTAAGCAAGAGGGAAGTATGAAACAATTGTTGTGGTTGCAGAAAGAAAGAGGAGGAAGGAGCGTTTGCAGAGGATCTTGAAGGGCATTCGTGGACATTGATTGGATTGACTGATAATTCTTTTTTCACAGTGTTTCATGGGAAAATAAGTTTTTGCTTGAGTCTGTTGTTTTACATAATGGCTGCTGTAATAAAAAGTAAAGAAAGAACTGCCTAATCCTCGCCTCCATAGGGCGTGGCTTGGCCTGCCGGCAAGATGGCCTCCCTCAGATGAGGTTCTGCCAGGCAGGGAGTCTAATCCTACTTTGGTCCACCAATCACGGGGACATCTGTGCCCTACCAGACTGCCCCAGATATCTAAATATGGGCCCGTGCTGTAAGGTGGAGCAGTTGGCCTTGGGGAGCGAGGCGACGAGGGAGCTGCCCTGAGGCTCCTCGAGCGGGTGAGGGAGTGCGACCTGCTTGTTGGCGGCAGCCGTGAGGAGCTCTCCGTTTGCCCCCATCCAAAGGATCCTGCTGAGATTGTGGGTGGGCTCGATCTGCCCCATCGATTTTGCCTGTTGGTCACCGGCGAAGGAACAGAAACAAGGGCGCTGGAGCTTGCTGCTGGAGTGGGGGGCGCCGGAGTGCTGACCTGGGCCCTGAGGTGATGTCGGGGAGGAAAGCCATTTGCTGGGAGTTGCTGCCTTGGTAAGGGGCAGCCTGGACCCGAACCAATGGTGGAGATTGTGCGGCCCCTGGTGGGTGCTACCATGTCTGCCCCCTGGCCCTTGGATGACTTGCGGGGTAAGTGTGGCCTCGGGTGAGCCTTGGGCCACAGAACGTGATCGACCTGGGGCCGCTGGGGGTTTTCCCTGTTGCCCCAGCTAGCCCCCGGCTGCAGTTGGGAGATTGCCTACCTGTGCCGACTGTGCCCTCCTGCTGCTGGGGGAGTCTGTTCCTGGGACGAGGGGCCTTCTGGAGCTGGGTGGTCCTGGGCCTGCTTGTGCCTCCCAGAGGCGGAGCTGGAGTGTGGCGTGCCCGGTTGAGTGTGTGGGGTGGTCTCTCTGGCACCCTCTGCCCCCCTTGTGGTTTCCTGAGGGCCTGTATGGTGGCATCATAAGGGTTTGCAGATGTGGGAGCGCCAGGGCGGAGCCTCTGCTTCAAGGGATCTTGCCCGAACATCATTGGAGGGAGCCCTGAGCCACTGGTCAGGACTGGACTGGGGATGTTAGGGTTCTTCCTGCTGCCCCCACTTGCCCCCGGATGCCACTGGGGTTTTGTCTGGCGGTGCTGTTTGTGCACTCCTGCCCTGGTGATGTGAGGTCTTCTGGAGTTGGAGTGACCCCAGGCCTGCTCCTTCCTCCCAGCGGCAGTGCTGGGGTGTGGTGAGGCCTCACAGAGCATGCGGCGTAACTTTACCTGGCAACTCTCACCCCCCTGTGTGTGGTTCCTTGGGACTTGGATGGTGGCCCCCTGGGGGCGTGCAGACGGGGTGAGCCCGTGACTGGCATCACCTATCCAGAGAATCCGGAGTGAACATTTTCTATCAGCCTGCACACTGGCAGTGTATCCTAACCTGCTGCCTTTTGCCATGCTACAGGAGACAGGCTCACATGCCGTTTATTGTGCGATTACCATTGGGAAGGCTGACCATAAGCAGGCAAAACTTTCATTTGACACTCTTGAGAAGACTGGAGCCTCCAGTAGACAATATGTGTAAGACAGCACAGTGGAACCATCTTCTGAGGAAGTGACCCAATCTGAGTCGATTAAAGCCATGTTCCTTGAATTGAAGCAAAGCCTTTCTGGAATAGACTCCAAGCTTGATCGGATGGACCGCCTCAAGGACAAGGTCAATGACCATGATTCATGGCGCGATCAACTGGAACGCTGCACTTCGGATCACGAAGATAGTTGACATACCTCTGATGAGCGACTACTTCAGATAAAGAAGGTACTCAAAGTTATTTGGAACAAGTAAAAGAACAAGGACCTGGAGGCCCGCTCCCAGAGAAATAATTTCAGAATTGTAGGGGTTCCTGAAATCACCTCCATGGAGCAAATGAAGGACATGCTGAATTCCCTGTTTCCCTAGGTCCTGTCTGCGGTGTTTGTGGTGGAGCGCGTGCATCGCTCTCTAGGTCTGCGCCCTCTGCCTGGCACCCTAGCTCAGCCAATTATTACTAAACTGCTCATTTATAGAGATCAGGACACTGTCCTCCGCCTGGCTCAAGAACAACGCCCCATTGTGTACCAAAACAACATGCTCACCATCTTCCCTGACTATACTCCCCCCCCCCCCCCACCTTGGGTCAGGCCGCACGCAGAGATTTTTTGCCAGTGAAGAGATCCTTGCTTCAAACGACTGCCACATACTCCTTAATTTAGCTGTGTCAAGTTTGGTGAAAAGTTACAATTCTTCACAGATCCTAAGGCAGCTGCTAAATTTGTGAAAACAGTCCCCAAAAAACTCGCTATAACTTCGCCATTGAGAAAGGCTGACGACCCCGGCCGCCTCAGTGACAATGACTGAACGCGACAGGAGGTGGGTTCCCTGAGAGGGCAGGCAACGGCTGCTATTGGTAGATACTGCTTTGGGGAGCAGTCCTGGTCGGCCCACGATCCCATAGCTCTTTTCTCCCTGCCCCCCCTCTTTAGAGGAGGTCGGGAATCTATGATCATCTGCCCGCCCCAAGGCCCCACGACTGCTCTCTTACCCTCTCTATAACGGAAAAGTTTCAGGGTGTTGTATGGGTGGGATCTACAAGTCTGACCCAGTTGGGGGGTCAGAGTGGGTGGTGGGAGGTAGGTTGTGTTTCTGGTTGTTACCTGATGTTTTTGTGGTTTACATCATGTTTCCTTTCTTTTTTCTACAAGACACTCACATCCTACATATACATCACACTACAACTACACTTGTACATGGTTAATACATGTCTACATGCTGCCGCATAACACCCTAAACACACTAAAATGCCTGTCATGGAGCATCCGTGGACTCAATGATATGCAAAAGATGTGTCAGGTTTCGGCATACTTACAGCAACACATGACTGACATTTGCATGTTACAGGAAATACACCTCACAGCTGACACCAAATTGCGCTTGCAGGCTGTGTGGATTGGCGAATGTCATGTAGCCCCCTACTCTAACTATGCCCCATGAAGAGCAATACTCATTCATAAAGGACTCCTGTGGCGCTCTGGGACAGTGCTGTGCGATCCGTTGGAGCGCCACGTAAGGGTGTTGGGTGTGCTGTTTGATCGCCCGTTCCGCATGTTGTCAATCTATGGCCCGAAAGAGGACAACCCCAATTATTATTATTATTTTTTTTAACATAGGTGTGGTGCTTTGTGGATACGTTAGGACCTAGTGTCTTCCTACGGGGGCGATTTTAATGCTGTATTGGACCCATAGCTGGATCGCGGAAGCAACGCGAGGCCCCAACATCCAGCTGCAAGCAGGGCACTGTGCTCCATGGTCTCTGGAAATTATCTGGTAGACATCTGGAGTGCCCGACACAGAGATAATAAGGAGGATACGTGTATCAACACCACACACAGCAGCTGGTCCCGCATAGATATGTGGATTGCCACCAGGGATGTAGACTCCTGGACCACAGCAGTGATGCGCTGCCCACATACACTCTCAGACCATTCTTCTTTGCTCTTGGAGAAGCAGGACCCAGGCGGTGTGCAGCGTGCATTTCTGTGGCGACTCCCGGCAGGAGCCGTGTGTGACCAGGCTTTCAGGGTCGCCTTTGTAGACTATTTAGCTCGTAATGAGGGCTCCGTGCAGTCTCCCTGGGCCCTCTGGGAGGCCTTCAAGGTTGTTATCAGAGGAGTCTGTCTGGCCAAACAGCACAGCATTTTATGTGTGCTGCGCCGTGAACTGGTGGAATTGGAGGATCAGCTCAGAGACCTGGAAAGATGTTACTATGCCTCTGGCGATGTCACTCTCCTGGCTGAGGAAGGAGTGTGTCTTGACCAGTACAGAGATGGGGCCCAGCATGAGGAGTGCTTCCTTGGGACGTTTCCACAGGCTAGACGATATGGGGAAGGCGACGGGCTAGGAAAACGCTTGCTAATCTCCTGCGCAGACCTTGGGCCAGCGACTACATAGTGGCATTGGAGGATGAGCAAATGGAACTACAGGTGGGAACGAAGGCGGCTCAGCTGACAATGAAGTCCTTCTATGCCACTTTGCACGCCTCCATTTCTCCATCCTGTGACGAAGCGTACACTGAGTATTTTGATGCGCTCCAATTACTATGGCTGGAAGACGGCCACAGACAATTCCTGGACTCCCCATTTACTGAAGATGACAT
The DNA here is from genome assembly GCF_031143425.1 of Pleurodeles waltl. NCBI lineage: Eukaryota > Metazoa > Chordata > Amphibia > Caudata > Salamandridae > Pleurodeles > Pleurodeles waltl. The sequence goes on along the minus strand of NC_090443.1, from coordinate 289,982,866 downwards.
AGTCCAGATTATCTGAGGACTTCCCGGAGATAAGTTGCTGGGTCTGGAAGGCCTGGCTGCAGCGTTTTACAAGGGTTACGTGGACCTACTGGTGCAGCGTCTCCTAGAGATGTACACTGAATCACTAGAACGGGGCCTTCTCTGGCCCTCACTTCACGAGGCGCTAATTGTAACTATCCTGAAGCCTGGTAAGGACCCGGTTAAATGAGATTCCTATCGCAATTGCCCTTAATTAATGTGGACAATAAAATCCTGGCTAAATTGATTGCATCCAGATTGCTTCCTCTGCTGTCGACCATCGTCAGCCCGGACCAATCGGGGTTCGTCCCTGGCAGGTCCACTGCTCATCATCTGGGGACCTATTTTGCAGTGACACGGTCGGTTGACCTCAAAAGCCATGTGGCTGCAATATTACTGGATGCTACCAAGGCATTAGATTCACTAGATTGGCCATTCCTTTTTTGCACTCTTAGCCCGGCTGGGACTAAGCCCCACATTTATTACATTTGTACGCCTGTTGTAGGCAGAGTCCTGAAGACGTCTTTCAGAACAACATTTATACCATACCAAATAAATTTAGAGAGGACATAAAACTTTGGTGCACCTTGCCTCTATCCCTTCTTGGATGAGCAGCAATGTTCAAAAATATAGTCTTGCCAATATCCACCTATGACCTCCAAAGCATGCCATACTGGGTCCCAGCAGCTATCTTTAAGAAAATAGAAGCATAGGGGCCGAGTTGAGATTGCTCCTACAGGATGGACATCCACCGCAAATTGCACTCACAACAATAATCAGGGGAGCCTACGATGGGAGAATTGTCTTATCCAATATTCAGAAATATTATTGGGCCCCTCAGATGGTGGCAATAAATGAATGAGCATTCCTATCACTGGATGAACCCTCTCTTAGAATAGATAAGGATGCAATGGAGCCAAGAGGCTACCTTGCAGCTCTTTATACTCAAAAAAAGAAAAAAAGGACCTTCCCGACCTCACAACATCTTTGTTGAGAGTATAGGAAACAGCAACTAGGTATTTAGGATGGGGTTCCAACAAACAACTCCACATTATTAGTTAGTAACATAATGAGAGAGGTGGACACTTTGAATGGGTTCCAAAAAAACTAGGAGATGTTTGAAGAGCTGATTGAAGAATATGAACAGACAGACACAGAAACATATGGATGCACATAATTCTGACATGCTCTGGAGGTTCACATAACAGGTGAAACTCAACTGGAGATAGGAACATTAGAAGACAGGATCCTGTTGAAACCACTTTCCCAAAAAACATATATTAAAAAAACAATCATAAATCACTCACCAGGCCAACTTAAAAAAATTAAACCAAAATTGGGAGACGGATGCAAGAACGCTACACAATGAAGAATGAGAAGAGGCAATCAGCTCACCAAGTGAGGTATCCATAAGTTCAGGATTCAGGTTAGTGCAGTTGAAAATACTTCATCAGTGAACGTAGCAAGACCACTAGCTGCTCTAGGGGATGCAGAGGTTTAGGCAGTTTCTTACATACTATGTGGGAATGTCCCACCTAACGACCCTCTAGGAAGGCGTGGGAGACAGCCTGACAAGACTAACATATTTTGAAGGGGGATCACAATCCCAAATTGTTTATAAAGGACATTTGGGGGCATGTTTCCTTGCACAGGCATCAGAAGATATTTTATAGGAAGGGTCTCATGGTGGCAAGAGAAATATAGCCAGAAATATAGAGGCATGGGGAGGTTGAGGCTTCAGATTCAGTCACAGAGAAAATATTGGTCCCAATGGAAAACCTACAACAAAATTATGTGATAGGCATCAATAAAAAACGTAGATAATGTACAAAGGACTGGAGATGCATCAAGGGGAAAGGCGATGCAGTAATGCAACACTCTGGGTTCAGGTTAGTAGTGCTAAGATGGAAATGCTTTGAGGCAATCAATAATAATAACTGTGACACTGTGCTTTGTTATTATGTTACAAAACAATAAAAAGATGTTTTAAAAAAACATAAGAAATGTTTCCCTCTTGATCTCTTTGTTGGCGTTTCCTAGATCCAATATTTGTATGAGAGACCACTACTGGTCATTTTTTCAGGTGAGCAAAAAGGTAAATAAAAATCATTTTTTAAAGTTAATTTTATTAAGTTTTGCATCATAATAAATACAGTCAACAACTGTTTAACACCTGTGCGACACAGTGCAAGCCTTGAGGATTATATCCAAGTACAATGAGCTGACAGAGGGCAAAGAGTGGGTTTATTCTGAGTCTCTGAATTCCCTTCAGGGACCCCATATCCTATTGAATTTCCTTAAGCACCCCTACTCCCGTACATTGTATGCTCAGCTGGAAAGCACCAATCCATCCCATGTTGTCATTGAGCGACTGTGGGTACCTCTGCCCTTCCCCATGCATGGGACTATGTCTCGTCTAGCTACAATAATGGCCACATTACAAAGAAGCAGGGCATATTTAGGTGGGGGTCCGGTCTCCTCATATCCCCAAAATAAAATGTGTTACTTACCTGCAACTCTTGTTCTCCAGTATTGGAATCTTTCATAGATTCACATGCTTGAATCATCCCTGTCATTGAGGTGGAAGTCCCACAGTATATTATAAAGTAGTGGAAGTAATTAGTATAGCTTACAATGGCAAGACATTGATGTTAATAGCTTGTCTATATCATTTATAAAGAACCAAACTTCAGCAAATCAGGTGACAGCACCCTTTAGAACACTCCCAGCAGAGGCATCTTCCCTCAGATTTCGAAGCACTACTGTGGATGGATATTAAGTGCCAAGAAGGACAGCCTCTAAGGCAGGGGGCTTAAAACTAGGGGGCCTCAAGTGCTCCCAGGGGGCGCCAGGCTCAGGCCAAAAGAAACATTATGCAGTTAACAGTGCTTTGGTTTAAGCAGAAAATAATTTATTGCATTTTTAAAAAGGTAAAAGAACTTAACTGCAATGTTTAAATGAGGCTAGACATATTTAAACCTTACCAGCTTAGTAGAATAATTTTGATAAATTCGGGGAGGGTTTAAATGTTTGTTTCCACCTAGGGAGGAGCGGCATTAAAAAGTTTGAAAACCACTGCTCTAACGGGATGAGGGTGGGTCGCGTGTGAATCTATGAAAGATTCCAATACTGGAGGAAAGGACTTTCAGGTAACAACTTTTTTTTCCCAGTATTGGAGTATCTTTCAAAGATTCACATGCTTGAATCAGAAAAGCAAGCAGTTTTAAAACATGTTTAATAAAGTTTGCCATTAATATAATAGCGGATGGTAGGTACAAACACATACATTTATTAATACTAGGCTCACTTTATTGGAAAAGATGCCAAAATACCGCTCGTACCACAACTGCATCATTGCAATGAGCTGCATCTAGACAGTAATGCTGTGTGAAAGTATGTCTGCTTTTTCAAGTTGCAACATGGCATATACTTTTGATAGGAACTCCAGCAAACAGGGCCACCATTGTTGAAACTGCTCTTGTAGAATGTGCTTTTGCCTTTTGACGCAGAATGGCAGAACTGTACGGCTGTTGCAACCCATCTTGCCATGGTAGCTTTAATCACCGGACCTCCTTTGTTATGGCTACCATATCCCACAAACAACTGGTCCGCGGTGCGAAAAATTTTATATGTTGCAGACAGAATTTCAAACACCTCTTTACAACTAGAGTATGTAAAGTTCTTTCAGCAGGTATCTGCGGATTTGGTAAGGTTCGAAACATCTGAAGGCAAGTTGATGTAGCCATGGACGCTTAGCAAGGTGACAGCGCCTTTATCAGCCAATCGTCGAGATACGGAATAACTTGAAGGCCCTTTTGCCGCGAATAAGCTGCCACTGGGGCAAGACATTTTGTGAATATCCAGGGAACAGACGTGAGGCCAAACAAGAGCACTTTGAATTGGTGGTGAGTTCCGGCAACTGTGAACCTTAGGAATATGCAACGCCTGGGATGGATGGGGATATGGAAATAGGCATCTTGGAGATCAAGGCTTGTCATGAAATCTCTGTGATTGAGGAGGTTGAGAATTTCCTGGAGGGTAATCATGTGAAAAGATCTTTTCTTCAGGTACTTGTTTAGCTTCCTGAGAGCTAGAATGGGGCACAATTTTCCTGATTTCTTGAGGACCAGGATAAAACGAGAGTAGATGCCCATTCCTTTTTGTGAATTTGGAACCTTTTCTATGGCTCCGTTGGCTAACATAGCCAGCTCTCCTTCCGAAGAAGGAGATGAGAAGGCAAGGATTGCTTTGGGTGGAGTATGATGTAGAGTTTTGATGAACTCCAGGATATGGCTGTATGTGATGAGATCCAGGACCCATTTCTCCGTAGTGATCTTTTTCCGTTGGTGTTTTTATTGTAGAATTCTGGCTCCACAGAAGGGTGGTCCCTGGATGTTGTAACCAGCACTAAGACCTCGCGTCACTGTTTCCTGCTAGTGTCTCTGGCCAAAGCTGTTGTTTTCTCCTCGGTTGTTGTTTGGAATACGTCACTTCTGGTGGTGCTCAATAGGGTTGATTCTGCTGATAGGCAGGTCGAAAGGGCTGCTGGAAGTATTGGTATAGATGATACCGCTGGTATCCTCCTCAAAAGGAATACGCTCCTCGCCCAGGAGCTCCATGAAAGGGTGTCTTTCATAACTGAAGAGTTCCCAAGAACCTAGAGGTTTCAGCATCTGACTTGATTGCTAGCAAAGCATTGTCGATATGCTTACCACATAGCGCTTCGCCATAGAAATTCATATCTAAGATCTTTATATGAACCTAAGGTTAAAACGCTGCAGCCTTAAGCCAGTCCTGATGTCTGAGAACCACTGTTCCTGCCAACTGTCTGAATCCTATAGACGCAAAATCCATAGTGCAATCTATAATTTCAGATGATCTTTGATCCTCGTGCAAAATCTTTTTTGCCTCTACTTTCTTGTCCTCTGAAAAGAAATCCAGAAATGTGGCGATGTCCAACCAAATCTGGCAATCTTATCTGCTCAGAATTGCCAGGGAATTTGCTGCTCAGACAGTCATAGCTGACATTGTGGAGAATCGTTTTCCAATATTATCAAGGCATCTGCGTTCTTTGTCAGGTGGAGTGGTGACTTGAGAAGAAGATGGTCATGTCTGTAACCTCATTGTTCTTGTGGTATGTGGAGTGCTCGACATTCCTCTTGGTGCATGTTCTTCTGGAGGTGAGTTGTGATCCCCCAGAGGCATGAGAAGGAGAGGAGGCCTACAGACTGGAGGCTTGGATGTTGACATGGACACCGTCTGAGGTGGTTTTGGCAGATTGAGATGTACCAAAATAACCACAGAAGATGTTCAACATGTTGTAAAGGCATATGTATGCCTGGAGATACTCTCAAATCTGTTCTTCTGAGTCTGTGAAAATGTCAAAGTCGAAATTCTCAATATCAATCTAGCAGGTGACTTAGAGAGAGGTTTTGACGTTAGTGGTACCATAGAAGAATAGTGCAACAACATTGACCTGATGGATTTGATCAATGGCGGGCAGAGATACGTCAGAGGTCTTGAAAGTCTTGACCTTATTAGTGATGATATGTGCCTTTACCTCAAAGATCTTGAGGAATGACATCTATGGTGATCTCTTGACGTTGATGCAATTTTCTGGTTACTTTTCTACCCTCCCACCAGTCCTTGCCAGAGTCTCTAACATCCTGTCCTTAGATCTTCCTCAATAGTGATACATAAGGATAGCTTGTCACCTTTCTAGTAGACCTAGAGGGTTCTTTGGGCCTTGTCCCATTTTTTCTTCTCCTTGACTGTCATAGCTTCAATATTGCCTCTGAGAAAAATGGCATCTTTGTGTTTAAATCTTCTATATTTTTTTTTACATCTTCTGGTAACATTTGCACTCTCTGACAGAATGATAAGAGGGAAGGCTCACCACACAGACCTTATGTGGGTCTGAAAAATCTTTCTTCATTCCACAGGAGGAGCACTTACCAAACAAAGGGGACATTTGAGAAGAAAAATGCCTCAAAACAGCTGGAGCAAAATGTTTTACACTCCAGCTGGAGTTGAAAGATATCCAAGGAAAACAAGAAAGCTCAAAATTCTGTGACACTTGTCGCATCTCAGTCAATGATGTGAAAAATATGCACTACTCTCATGATCCAGTCACACGAGCCGAAAAAAACAGAACTGATTCACAAGGCCCCAACTGCCAGTAGAAAGCATCATGGGTAGCCTTAAATGGGAAATATACAGTTTCAACTCTAATGCAAGCTTAGTACCTTGCAGTCTTCCTCATTGCTATTGCTTGTCAGAGCAGAGTTGTACATGGGGCTGCAATATAATCTTAAGGAAAGGTTCTCTTCTCTTGTTTTCAAACCATGCCTGTATAAGCTTCCACAAAGTGACCACAAATAGTAGCACACTGGATACTTCTCCCTCTCTGATAGTTTATGGATAATGCTGAAGGCATATAATGCTGGAGGAGTCTTTCCGAACTGAGCAGGAATTATTCTAATGTTTATGACTCTTAATGAAGATTCTCCAAAGTAGAAGGAATATGTTACTTACTCTGTAGACATTTGTTTGTGGCATGTAGTGCTGTAGATTTGCATGTTGTGTATACTCCTGCCATCTAGTGTTGGGCTCAGACGTGTACAACTTGTTTTTGTTTGAAGAAAGTCTTTTGATTCGTTATGTGTAGTGACTCCTCTCTTATGTAGTATTGCGCATGAACATTGGCCCATAGTTAGATTGTTTTCCGCTGAGTGGGTGTAGGATAGAAAGAGTAATGTGAAGCATAAGCATGTTCATGTAACACAAGAGATGAAGAAAGAAAGGGGACAAAGGTATCTACAATAACCAAGGGCTTCCGGGGAGAAGGGCGGCGCTTGTGAATCTACAGCAATACATGCCACGAACAGATGTCTACAGGGTAACATTTGGTTTGTGGCACGTGTAGCTGTAGATGCACATGCTGAGCATACACTATAAAGTAGTTTCCCCTGTAAGGCTGTGGTTAACCAGAGGATGATGCAGAACACTAGAAAAGTGTATGTAAAACAGTTTGTCCCACCTGGGTCTCTTGATCTGCTAGTACGTCCACACAGTAGTGTTTCGTAAAAGTGTGTGGTGTGGACAAGTAGCAGCCTTACAAATGTCTGCAATTGAAATACTGCATGAAAAGCCATTGAAGCTGCTTTTTCTTAGTAGAGTGTGGCCTTGAAGGTGCTAATAGTTGCCTTTTGGCTTTGGCATAGCATGTTTGAATATACCTGACTAGCCAGTAACCAGTTCCCTGCTTTGAAATAGCAGTCCCTTTACAAAGTTCCCGGAAAAGGTTACAATTTTTTTTTGAGTTTTACGAAAAGTTTGTATCCTGTCTATATAGGGCTCTTTTAATATCGAGTGTATGAAGTGCATGTTCTGCTACTGTGGTTGGATGTGTTAAAAAACTGGCATTCCTTCGGTTTGAACGAGGTGAAGAGAAGATGTCACCTTAGGTAGGAACTTTGGGTTAGTTCAAAGAACTACCTTGTCAGCATGTACTTTGAAAAAGTGTTCTTCAAGGGTTAACCCTTGAATCTCACTTACCTGTCTAAGAGAGGTAATAGCAACTGAGAAGGCTACCTTCCATGACATAAATTGCAACATATAAGAATGAAGGGGCTCAAAAGGGGGACCTCTTGTAGGAAATATATTGAGATTCCAGGATGGTATTGATGGTAGTCAGGGAGGTATGACCCTTTTCAATCCTTCCATGTAAGCCTTGATTACAGGGATCCTGAAGAGGGAAGAGTGTTCCCTGTTTTGTAGGTATGCTGCCACTGCTGCCAAATGTAAGGGAAGTGTAAGCTAGTCCTGGGAGTTTCAAGTTAAAAAAGGTAGCAAACAATGTGCTGTCTTGTGGTTTTAGAGGATTGATCTGTTTAGAAAGACAGTAGTGTACAAATCTCTTCCACTTTGTTGCATAACAGGCTCTAGTGGTGGGGGAAACGGGCTTCCCTGAGGATTTCCATGCACTCAGGGGGTAAATTAAGGTACCCAGACGCTAGGATTTCAGGAGCCAAATCCCTAGGCTGAGTTGCTTTGGACTGGGATGCCTTAGGGTACCCTGATGTTGAATGAGAAGGTCCAGCTTTCTAGGAAGCTTTTTATGGGGGGCCTACAAAGAGCTCGAGGAGGGTAGTAAACCAGGGATGTCGGGCCCATGTGGAAGCTACTAGAATTAGTGCAAGGGAGGTTTGCCTTCGTTTCCTGTCCATATATGGAAGTAGTGGGAGAGGCAGAAAAGCATATGCAAGTATCCCTGACCAGTTCATCCATACATCTGTGGGAATCTGGAGGTGAAGCTTGGGCATTTCATGTTTTTGGCAGTTGCACACAGGTCTATGTTGGGAAACCCCCAACTGAGGAAATATCGGAGTAGAACTTAAGGATAGACTTCTCACTCATGGACTTATTGCTACATCCTGCTGAACAGGTCTGCAAAGTCCACTCCTGGAAGATACTCCGATGTGCTAACTTAGCCAGTTGTGGAGAGTGTGTGCCTCCCTTTTCTGAAGGTAGTACATAACTGTCATGTTGTTTTTTTGAACAGGGCTGTTTTGTGGTGAAAGTCTTGAGTGCTTACTGAATCGCTGACAACTCCAAGAGGTTTATGTGTGATGTTTGTTGTAGGGGGGTGCACACACCTTGAATACTGAGGTTTTGTAGGTGTGCTTCCCATCCTGTGAGGAATACATCTGTAGTAATGGTCACCTGCGGTCTACAAAAGGCCTGTCCCGTTACAGTTGTTTGGTGTTCCACCACTTCAAAGAGTTATATGCACTGGCCTTTAACAACACTAGGTCCCGCCAACGACCCTTCCGCTTCTGACCTCTGCTCCGCTAAGCACTCTTGGAGTGGATGCATCTGAAGCCTGGTGTGTTGTACAATAGAAATGTAAGATGCCATCATCCGTAACAAGTACCTGGCTGTGCGAACTGTTAATTTATTAGGTCAGGACTGGGATAGGTTTTACCTGTTACGAAGTTTAGGACTGCACGTGGAAAAGGTTGAATTTGTAATGGCTGTAGATGGGATTTTCCCAGGTTTATAGTACAGCCCAGATTGTGGAGTAACTCCAAGCTTTTCTGAGTGCGAGCAAGACGTTGTTTGCTTGAGCTTTTTGTCAGTCAATCATCTAGGTAAGGGAAGACATGGACGCTGCTCCTTAAGTGAACTGTGAACAAAGCCAAACATTTCATGAAGACCCTGGGTACAGTGGTGACCCCAAAGGGCAGAACTGTAAAAATCGATAATGTTGGCCCCTTATCACAAATTTGAGGTAATACTGGTGTGCTGAGTGGATTGGTATGTGGAAGAAGACGTCCTTTAAGTCCATGACAGTCAAAGTCACCTTGTCTTGAGAGCGGTATGGCACTTTGGAGCGTAATCACGTGGAAATGCTCTGATTTGCTGTACTTGTTGAGAGGCCGCAGGTCTAGGATGAACCTGAGATAAACATACTTTTTGGGGATGAGAAAATACAGCAATTCACCAATGGGTTGCAGATTGTGCTGTCACTCTCTTCCCCACTGCATCATATTTTTTGCTTTTCTTGTCTAATGTCGGGGCATTCCCGGTACCCAAGGCATTCGTTCTTTAACATGCAGCATGGACCACTAGTGAATATGTGGGGAACTGGCCCGTGATGTATGGTGGGTCAGAAGGCGAGGGCTTTTTTTTTTTTTTTTTAATCAACCCTTGGTGCAACCACTCCGGCCTTTACAGGTTTCCTTGTACACCTCTTGTGTTGTCTTGAGCATGCCTTTATGCATTGGCAGGACCTGGGTGGCCCTTTGTGTGTGTGTGTGTGTTTGTGTGTGCGTGAGGGTTTCTACTAAGAAGTCCTCCTCTTCTTGCAGTGAATGAAGGTCTACTTTGGGGAAATGAGCTGCCCTTTGAATAACCTTGTGGTACGAGGTGGTGTCATCAGGGGGAGAAGACTTTGCCAAGTGCAAGTCTGAATAATCAGGTCCCAGAAGTACCAGCTCATAGTCCTACCATAGATCATCCTGTGGATCCTGTGTACAGGGAACATCATCAAAATCTAATTGGGGTGGGGTGTGCCTTCCCCATAGTAGGAGTGATATGGCACTTGTGGTGATGAGGATTGTTGTGGTTAGGTGAGGAGAAGGTGGTGGTGGAGGAGGTGGTGGTGGTGGAGGAGGAGGTGTAGTGGAGGGTAAGCAGGTGGTTGTGGTAGTGGGCTTAAACTTGTCATGTCCCTTTTTCTGCTTAGGAGGTGGTGGGGGGCTCCATTGTTATCGGTTCCTCAAAGGCGAGCTGCTTCTTTTGGGGGAAAAGTCTACTGGATCACAAGTGGAGGTTTAATGATAATTTTTTCTGAATAAGGATCGTTAGAAACTGTGCTTCTGGTTGGCTATGGTATACACCAAAGCCAGGCAGAACCCGCCACTCTAGTCAGGGCAAGTCAGATACACAGACTACATTAACCTGTACTCACCCCCAGTATCTGGCACGAAGCAGACAGGCTTAACTTAGAAGGCAAAGTGTAAAGTATTTGCGCAACATGCAGGCAAGAATTACAGTGAGACATCACAAAAAATCAGAATGCTCCACACAGGGTTTTATAGAAAAACAGATATGTCTTTATAATGATAAAAGAGGAGTTAAGGTCAACTCGACAAAGATTCACTTAGGAAACAGTTAAAGGTTATCTTCAAATATCGTTAGACATGAGTAGTGCTTTCATTATTTTTACGGATTCAGTTCAATCGAAGATGAAACGTCTAGTCCCTTTTGGGATGACTCGGCCTGGCACGGAGCCTCGTTACACCACAGTCCCCTCAGGCTGTAGGCACGACTCAGTGCGAGCTAAAAGCCCCTCCCCGCCACACCAGATACCTCTGGTATCCATAGGCTTAAGGCCGGTTCCCAAGGCTCCACATCGCATCAGTGGCTTCGGTGGTAGCCGGGGGAACCATGCCGCAGAAGAGGGATGGCTGCGCTGGTGGGATGCCGAAGGATGGCTGTCGCTGGGTCCGGCCAGCTCAGATGAAGGAGCCATGCAGGGAAGTTTCCGCAGGCAGTGGTCATCAGATCTGGCTGGTGGGCAAGCCCTTGTGGAAACTCTAGGGGTTATGGTGAGCCTTTCAGGGTGCAGGGAAGAAATCAGCAGGGCAGCACAGCAGGGCAGAACAGCAGTTCCTGTGAACAGTCAGGTCTGGCAGAGTGGCGATCCAGACACACAGCAGTCTTTATTCCAGCAGAGTTGAATTTGAGTCCAGAAGTGTACTGATGAGTGGGTCAGGAGACCCAATAATTATACAGGAAAGTGCCTTTGAAGTGGGGAATGACCACAAGTCTTGTGAAGTGCACAGATTCACCTTTCAGGTCAATCTTGACTCCAGACAGCCAGTGGGAGGTTATCAGCCCCTTTGTGTGCACCCCAGTCCTAACCCTACGTGTGAGTCCCTCCCAACCTTCTCCCCAGGAAGACCGATCAGTATGCAGATGAATGCAGAGGTGACTGGGTATCCTGTGTTGTGGGTGTCTGAAGGGAATGTACAAGGGGAACAGTCATGTAGCCCAAGCCAGACGTGTATTGGATGTAGGCTGTAGGCACACAGGGCAGAGAGTGCAAAGAAATGTTCACTTCTAGAAAAAAAAGGCATTTCTACAATAGTAATAATAAATCTGACTTTACCAGTTAAGAAGCTTTATTATTACCATTCCAATGGTACTAAACACGATGTAGCTACTCCTCTAAGATCAGGAATTACAGCTTAAAGATATAAGGAATTCCCAATGCTGGCCTATGAGATGAGAGGGGCAGGCCTCACCATAATTAAAAATGACTTTTAGGCATTTTTCATTACTAGAACATGAAAAACAAAAAGGTACATCTCCTGCCCTTGGCTTACATGGCATCCTGCCCTATGGGCTATATAGGGCCTACCTTAGGGGTGACTTATGTGCAAGAAAAGGGGAGCTCTGGGCTTGGTAAGGGGTTTTAGATGCCAAGTGGGGGTGGCAGTGAGACTGCAGCCACAGGTTCTGAAGTGGCAGGACTGAGACAGGTTTGCAGGGCTACTGGAGTGGGTGGCACAATCAGTGCTGCAGGCCTCACTTGTAGCTTTAAATTTACAGGCCCTGTGTTTACAATATACTACTCTACAGGGGACTTATAGGTGAATTAAATATACCAGTTAGGGGAGAGGCACATGCACTTTAGCACTTATTAGCAGTGGTACAGTGCTCCGAGTCCTAAGGCTAATAAAAAGATACAGCAACAAAACAGGAGGTAAAGGCCAAAAGTCTGGTGTAAGACCACCCTAGGGATGCCAAACCTAACAAGGATAAATAACTAAACCTTGTTGCCATGAGTACAGCTCCTCCTGCAGCCATTCAAGAATCGTCCGCTGTACTTCAGAACCTCCTGTAAAAGGGCGACTGTATTGTCCAGTCTGTCTGGATTTCGAAGTTACTTTCGATCCTGATGCATGTTCCGCTCTGAAGTCTGTTTCCCTGTTAGCTCTTCTTTTGATTCAGATGCGGCGTCGGCGTCTGTTTCGATTCTGATGTGGGCTTCGGCATTGAGCTTAGTCTGGAGCCTGACTCGGGTTTCAGGGCAGATGGGTTTTTCGTTTCTGAAGTGTCTTTCGGCAAGGAGGATGTTGCCGATCACCAGGAGAATTTGCTTTTGGAGTGCTGACTTATTGCTGAAGTAGGTCCCAATGTTGACTTCCAAGCTTTTGGATCGGTGCCGGCCAAGGCTCGGAAGCAGTGGTGCTCCGGCTGACTAAGAATTAGGGCGAGAAGCCAGGCCCCCGGAGGGGTGGTGAGTGCCTCATTCAGGTGTGGTACTCACTGCGTCACCAGTGTATTGCTGTGTCACAGCTGCTTGCGGATCCGGGTCTTCTGACTCTGTTTCCAGGCTAAACACTGTTACCTGCCAAGTATCTATTTCCTCTTCGTGCCGAGCGCACCGTGATGCAACTTAGCATCCGCACTGTCACTGCCCAGGACAAGGGGTCATGCACCCCCATTAGTGTGGTTGGTGTCTGTTTGCTCGGGCCATTTTACTACATTTTATATATGCCCTAACTAGGATGGATCCTTTCCATTGATGTTTGCAGGTGCATCCCAATTCAAGATGGTGGTGTATTACTTCCTATGGGAGGTTTTCCAGTTCCTGATCATTCTTCTGTATATAAGGCAGTGGGACCTTGCTTAGAGTGTGTCAAAAAGGTTTCTGTTTTCTGTTCATGCTCCTACTTGGTTTGTTGTGTTTTCTAACTAGTTTTTCTTGTGCCTTGCTCCAGGTTAGTCTTCTCAGCATTTCCTGCCCTTCTGAATTCCTTTGTGGATTTTGCACCTTTGGCTATCCTCCTTCAGAAGTGGTTTCTTTTCTTGGTCATCTGCTAGCATGGGGATTACCTGTTGGCACGGTGGCTTCAAGAAGAGATCACCCTTTCTTCAACATCTTGGTCTCCAGGAACTGAAAAATACCACCATGCACGGCCATCAACACTTCGGCTTCCTCCTGTTCGATATCTCCCTTGAAGATATTGGAGATCTCCTCGTTTTTTTTGTTGCTCCATCGCTTGTCGTGTGAGGTGTCAGTCCGGATGATTCCAGATGGTCTTCTTGGACCTGAACGCAAGGCAGGCGGAGCAGGAAGCCTAGTTGTGCTCTAGTGAAAGGGACAGGTTGAAGACTGTGCGCTGGTCTATCCAAAAGTACTTGGAAAGGCACAGTGGGAAGTATCTAAAAGATGTCTTTTCAATTACACTGCAACCATTCTTGAAGGCGACTGCCACTGAAGAAGACCCAGCCAGGCCGTGGCCCAGTCCGAGGAGATCTGTCTTGAGGTAGAAACCGTCAAATAGGGTATAGTTGATAGACGAAACAGGTGTGTAGATTGTTCTGTAACTATGGGAAATGGGCAAAGTATGCTACATAGCGTCAACTCAGAGCCTCAGTGAAGCATGTCCGAACATAATGGCAGAAGAAAACAATCAAACTATGGAGCCGATGTTCATGCACAACAATACATAAGGGAGGAGGCACTACACCTCATGACTTCAAAGACTTTCTTCAAACAAAACCAAGTTGTACATGTCCAAGCGTAACACTAGATGGCAGAAGTATGCACAGCATGTGTATATGCAGCTACACAACCATAAATATACATTTTGTGTTGACATTTGCACATTATTCAGCTGTGGCCAATCCATTGTTTTGTGGAAAATGACACACACAGATAAATGCTAAATACCATTGGCCCTGTCAATATCCCACACCTGATGTCTGGAAACATTCCCTCTTTTAAGTATGTGTTGGCTTGCACAAAATAGAGAAGGGATCGTTTGCAGACTCTTGCGCCTTTGCGCTTTCAGAGGGATTGGTAGAAGAGAAAAAGGAATGTTGAAGATGCAGCAAATTTGCCCTTCATGAATTTCACTTAGTCCATATAAGCAACGCATGAAACACACAAAACATGCTAAAAAAAGCTTTCAAAAATGGCTGAGAGGATGGTTTACCGTTCAGCAAAACAGGATGTCATGGTTATCCCTCCTCATTCAAGTATGTGGGCCAGGAGGTTTCTAACAGCGAACCCACAACAAAGTTTTTTTGTTTTGGTTTTGAACAGCGAGGTGCCAACCTAGGTGCACCAGAGAAAGAATGATAACCTGGAAGAAGGATGGGACATGCCATTCTTTAAAAAGATAATGTCAGCACTTCTGAAATGAATTCCTTATTTGTAATGTCTCCGACAAGGAGGTAAAGCTAGATTTCTAAAAAAAAAAAAAAAGTTAAAGGAGTTCAGGAGCAGGTGCATGTTTGCTCTTTTGGTGAGAAGCCAAGACATCAAGACATAGACAACAGAACAACAAAGGAGCAATACAAACAAGAACCAGGGGAAATACAAATAATAAAATAAACACAATTACCTTGAATATAAATGCAATGGCTTGGCCTGACCAGCGGTAGCGTTCAGGAGAGAGCTGCATGTGTGTTTTGATGACATCAGCAGGCTGTGTCACCACAGATGCCAGTACACCTGCCAGAACTCCGCACCCAAAATTCACCAGGGGCGCAAATGATGGATCTTGCTCTGCAGCACAGAAAAACACAAGGATCACTTCCCAAACCACATAGTAAATTACATAATTACCATAGAACCACTTACACAGTGTCTCTACAGCCAGATGAAAAAACATCAGTCACCACCACACTGCTAAAAAATGCCAAAACCTCATTATTGAATTTTAAATTCAGAAAGCTATTGATTGCTATACTGCCCTAGAACACACGACCATTTTGGCAAATTCCATCAGACAACTATGCCCCACCCTATAGCCATAAATTACTAAGATATCAACGAACAACTATTCACCACCACACTTCCACAAGACACCACTACTGTCTTTTGACAGCTATTCACCACAAACTATTACAATGGTAACAAATGGGATATGGCTGCACATAGATCCTAAACTAAATGCAGACTTGTAATATATATATATATGTGAACACTGTGTACTACTAATAATAATTATTTAAATGGTACTCTACAATCATTGCATCTTTGTACTGAAAGATGTAGCTAGGATGGCTGCGCAGGCATTCCTTATGCATGGACAGTATAATGGGGACATGCATACAAAGTTCGGGGCATTTAGTCCAAAACAAGTTTAAATAAGAAATAGATCAACGTTTTGTCCTCCAGACTTTGTCAAGGCTGTAAGAAACATATATAACTTTTTAACAATCATAGTCATACATTACTTAAGCATGTGAAATTCACAAAGAACACTGCAAATAGAAAAAAAATATTAGAGCTCCAAAATTTGACATGATGTATATAACTCTTAAGAGCCATAAGACCCCAAGTCGCATAAAAAAGTGCTTCAAGATCAAACACAGGAGTGAAAATCCAGAAAAGGTGTGAACAGGACAGTGTGGTAATGAGAAGAACCCCAAACACCGACAACTTTAGATGTTTGTTTGGTACAGGCTCAGTAACTGTATGACAGTAATAAAGAACTAGTTTTAGGTTTTATCGAAGAAAACTGTTTTATATATACTATTCTGTGGTGATCTCCACTAGGTAGTTATAGCTAGAATTGCTCTTACATAGGCATGGCACTTTTGGTTTGCTAATAACTCTGGCAGCGTTTGATGAATCTTCACAAAACTTTCCAAAACAAAAGCTAATTCACTTCAGTTCCTTTCTGGAAAGATTTGGTGTGAACTGTCAAGCTGTGACAGAGAAAAAAAGAGGGTTTGAAAAGCAAATTTTCCCAGGCATTTTTCATACACTTCTTTAGGCAGGGTGACAGCAAAAACTGTTTTACCGAGTTACACTAAAATTTAGCAGGAGGCTAGATCATGGTCCGCAGAGCCTTCTTTTGGTGATTTGATGTAAATCCATTCAGTAGTTTTTGTGAAATTAAGGTTTACAAATATTTGTGTATCTGGATGGATGGGTCCGCAGGAGGAAGCTGCAATTTAAAAACAGAGTGTTCTGATTGGCCCAGGGAGCATTTCTCCCCTTGGGCCATCTCACTGCAGTAGGAGTCACACTCCAGCAGGAGCAATCTGTCTGAACCAGTTTATCATGTTGCTGGAGGAAAATAGAGGACTCAAGGACTTAGTCCCCTGTCCTGAAGTTTAAAAAAAACATGATATAAGGGGCATAGTAGGGATACCTTAACTCCACCCCACCAAGCCCCATGGGGGACAAGAAGGAACCACCAGGGCCAAAATGAAAATAGATAAAGTCTGCAAAATTTGCCAGAACGTCTGGGGGATAGTAGCAACACCCCCCCCCCACCCCTTCCTTCCACACAAAAACAAAAACATAAAATGGCATCCTCCATTCTATTATATATAAATGGGGAGGGGTTATCAGTAGGGCCCTCCCTCCCCAGCCTATTTCAGGCCCTTGGCTGAGTATAATTAGGGGAGGGAGTTCTGTGCTGTTTTTACTTATGAGCTCACGTACTACTTCACTCATACCATGCTCTACAACATCATTTATGACAGCTCAAATTACATCATTGATACTTCATCAATGACATCATCCAAGTTTCTTTTGCACACATTACTCCATAAACTAGTATGGCATCAGAGTCCTTAAAGTAAGTATAAAATAGCTCAGAATAACATGAAGCATCATTAATGCCATCGCAGATACAACTCCCTTAGGTGTACCAAGCATGCGTTATGTACAACACTGACTATGTACCAAACATTTCACTTGTAGCCTAGGGTCAGATGTACAAAGCCATTTAACATTTCTTACTGGTCCGAATCGCTATTTCGGGCCGTTAAGAAATGCTAAATGGGCTTTTCAGATGTACAAAGCCATTTAGGGAATCACAAATTGCGATTTCTACCCAGTAGAAATCACAAGTTGCGATCGTCTAAATAGGAAATCTCAAATAGGGATTACCTATTTACGATTCCTAATTAGATGTACAAAACATTTCCTAAATGCAAATTGGGCATTTAGGAAATGCAATTACCATTGACTTCACAATGTGCAATTTACCCAAAAAAAAGAGCCAAAGATGCTTTTTATGGGCGAGCTCAAAGCGCTCCGTCCATAAAGTAATCTCTCTTCAAACTACGCCCAGTTCACGTCAGTCTCTTTCATTGGTTCCTGGCTAACTCTTTAAAATCTGCTTGCTTTCATTTGTGAAAGGCATGCATACGTCATGCCTTTTCCGGTGTTTAGCCCGCCTACACAGCACTGGTAAACTACTAGAAACATATGAGGCTCGATGTTTTGAGTCTGGTTTCTGGACTACTTTATCTGTTAATTTTACCCGCAGCGTGATCGCGCGGGGGTTTACATAGTGCAATCGCGCTCCGTTTTTTCGTTTTCAATTTCAGCGCGATCACGCTGCATCTTACATAGCGCAATCGCGCTGTGTTTTTTTTCTTTTGATTTGTGTGGCAAGAAAAGTTAGGTTAGGAGTTTACAACGCAAATAGCTCAAACGCGAGCAAATGCGAGCCCCGTTGCATTGAAAATGCTTGTTTTAAAGTGCAATAGAGCACACATATGCTCCAAGGTCATATGTGTGCTCTACATGTGCACCACTATTATTGGAGGTGCATCATGGGGTGGGGTCTTTTGCCATAGCCATCCTTGGTTTTCATTTCCAAAATAGAGATTTCTAATGAGTCGCTATTTAGGAAATGCAAAATTGGATCACGTACATCTCGCCCCTAGTTCACATTGAAAATCCACCACAGATATATGGGATACTGTCATTGCACATGGTGTTCAATTTGTATACAACTGTTCAGAAAAAAACAAGTTCCTCAAGATAGTCCACGTCAGTTCCAAAATTCATGCCCTACTACGGGCAGCTTTTACCTGTACCAAACCCCTCACAGTCACCAAATTTACAATTATAAATGAAGGTGATATGAGTAGAAAAGTGGGTACTGTAAAAGGTGTTTACTCTATGGGCAGAGTTTACTCTGTACTACAATGTTTCCAGACAATGAAACTCTCTTGAGAAATACACCACAGAGTAATAAAAAAAACTTATCCACTAAGAGCAGTGTACAATCTATGCAAAACGTGTGAAAATAGACACTTTTGCTCAAAATGACCGAGGCCTGAAGGTGCTAAAGATCATACTACCAACAGCCTTCATACTGTGGTGAAAACTTTACAGACAGTACATCTACTGAACCAAAAGAAGCACAAGTACATAGGTTAGTACCTGGTTCACACAGTGTTTTATGTTATGTGGAAATTGTCATGCTGAGACGATTTTGTCTAATAACTCAAGGCTGCTTACAATACAAGCCAAATTGATGTCATAAATGATGTCATAGAACATGTCATGAGTGATGTAATATGTGCGGTCATCAGCAATGCATGGTGGGGTGCAAGTTATAGTTAGTTCTGCTAGTTATAATTGGTGAATTTCTGTGTTTTTTTTCTCTTTCAAAACATAAATGGTAAATGTTGTTATTGACATTCACCCAACTATAACTTTACATAATATATATATATATATATATATATATATATATATATGCAAAACAGAACAAAACAGAAGCACGAACTCTGGGTAGTTCCCAAGTTTAGATGGAGAGCAGCTGCAGTACGGAGCACCCTGCAACACCAGCGACACTATAGATTCGCTCACCTCAAATGTATGTTTTTCTACCAAAGTTTTTAAGCATAGGATTGGCACAGTGCCATCCACGTAGAGCTAAAAATCAACAAAGTCGTAGTTTACACCAATGTTTACATTCGACATGACTGACGCTTTTCAAGAGAGTGTGGAATCTAGCCTAAAGGAGTTAAGATAAAAACAAAATACCAGGGTCAGAGGGAACATTAGCTGGTGTCAACATAAGGCAATTAATTCTCTTGTCAATGATAAAAGTATTGTAATATGCTCTGCTAACAACAGGGGTAACAGCCATCATGCCCATAGAAATGTACATCGCAGAAGCCCAGAGACAACAGAATGACAGGAGTTATGAGGGTATCAGCGAGGCTAGGAATGTAAGTACAATGTTCTAATAAACGATGGTAATTTGGAAAAATAAGGGCTTGAC
The DNA here is from genome assembly GCF_031143425.1 of Pleurodeles waltl. Lineage (NCBI taxonomy): Eukaryota > Metazoa > Chordata > Amphibia > Caudata > Salamandridae > Pleurodeles > Pleurodeles waltl. The sequence continues at coordinate 289,963,277 of NC_090443.1, read as the reverse complement.
CTAACTTGAAGAATACTAATTTCTCAAGAATAATCACTCAAGGCTATCAGTGTTGTTACCCAAGGTACATAAATCTCTAGATAATCCCGTGTGGAGGCCCCTCTGTGTCCTCGAGGAACAGTCTCCTTGATAATGTTATACAAACCAGTCCCGAAGACCATTTGTATGTGCCCTACCCTCCCATATTGAGGATACCAAGGATTTTCTAAAAAAGATATTGTACAGACAAATCCAAGGAACTGTGATGGACACCTGCGTTTATGATCTGGCAGGGGAGCGAAGATAATGCTAGACACTTTGTGAAAAGCCTTAATGTAAACAACTTTAATTTGGAACGGACATGGAATATGAGCACATAAAGTATAGTCTTTTTGGATGACAAAGTGGAAGTATCAGGAAACAAACTAGTATCCAAGATGTATAGGAAATCGACTGCAGGCAATAGTTAACTCCCAGTGCTAAGCTGTCACCCTAATCAGTTAAAACGGAGTATTCTTTATAGCAAGTTGATTCCAGCCAAATACAATTACAGTAATGAGGAAACCCTTTTAGCTGAATAGACAGTAAAGATAGGTAGGTTTTTACAATGTGGCTACCATAAGTGGGTGTGAGAAAGTAGCCTCTTTCTAGCCTTGTTACCCCCACTTTTGGCCTGTTTGTGAGTGTATGTCAGGGTGTTTTCACTGTCTCACTGGGATCCTGCTAGCCAGGGCCCAGTGCTCATAGTGAAAACCCTATGTTTTCAGTATGTTAGTTATGTGTCACTGGGACCCTGCTAGCCAGGACCCCAGTGCTCATAAGTTTGTGGCCTATATGTATGTGTTCCCTGTGTGATGCCTAACTGTCTCACTGAGGCTCTGCTAACCAGAACCTCAGTGGTTATACTCTCTCTTTACAAATTGTCACTAACAGGCTAGTGACCAATTTCACCAATTCATATTGGCATACTGGAACACCCTTATAATTCCCTAGTATATGGTACTGAGGTACCCAGGGAATTGGGGTTCCAGGAAATCCCTATGGGCTGCAGCATTTCTTTTGCCACCCATAGGGAGCTCTGACAATTCTTACACAGGCCTGCCACTGCAGCCTGAGTGAAATAACGTCCACGTTATTTCACAGCCATTTACCACTGCACTTAAGTAACTTATAAGTCACCTATATGTCTAACCTTTACCTGGTAAAGGTTGGGTGCTAAGTTACTTAGTGTGTGGGCACCCTAGCACTAGCCAAGGTGCCCCCACATCGTTCAGGGCAAATTCCCCGGACTTTGTGAGTGCGGGGACACTATTTCACACGTGCACTATACATAGGTCACTACCTATGTATAGCGTCACAATGGTAACTCCGAACATGGCCATGTAACATGTCTAAGATAATGGAATTGTCACCCCAATGCCATTCTGACATTGGGGAGACAATTCCATGATCCCCCGGGTCTCTAGCACAGAACCCGGGTACTGCCAAACTGCCTTTCCTGGGGTTTCACTGCAGCTGCTGCTGCTGCCAATCCCTCAGACAGGTTTCTGCCCTCCTGGGGTCCAGCCAGGCTTGGCCCAGGAAGGCAGAACAAAGGACTTCCTCAGAGAGAGGGTGTTATACCCTCTCCCTTTGGAAAAAGGTGTCAGGGCTGGGGAGGAGTAGCCTCCCACAGCCTCTGGAAATGCTTTGATGGGCACAGATGGTGCCCATCTCTGCATAAGCCAGTCTACACCGGTTCAGGGATCCCCCAGCCCTGCTCTGGCGTGAAACTGGACAAAGGAAAGGGGAGTGACCACTCCCCTGACCTGCACCTCCCCTGGGAGGTGCCCAGAGCTCCTCCAGTGTGCTCCAGACCTCTGCCATCTTGGAAACAGAGGTGCTGCTGGCACACTGGACTGCTCTGAGTGGCCAGTGCCAGCAGGTGACGTCAGAGACTCCTTCTGATAGGCTCTTACCTGTCTTGCTAGCCTATCCTCCTTCCTAAGTAGCCAAACCTCCTTTTCTGGCTATTTAGGGTCTCTGCTTTGGGGAATTCTTTAGATAACGAATGCAAGAGCTCATCAGAGTTCCTCTGCATCTCTCTCTTCACCTTCTGCCACGGAATCGACCGCTGACTGCTCTGGACTCCTGCAAAACTGCAACAAAGTAGCAAAGACGACTACTGCAACCTTGTATCGCTGATCCTGCCGCCTTCTCAACTGTTTTCCTGGTGGTGCATGCTGTGGGGGTAGTCTGCCTCCTCTCTGCACTAGAAGCTCAGAAGAAATCTCCGGGGTGGGTCGACGGAATCTTCCCCCTGCAACCGCAGGCAACAAAAGACTGCATCACCAGTCCTCTGGGTCACCTCTCAGCAAGACGAGCGTGGTCCCTGGAACTCAGCAACTCTGTCCAAGTGACTCCCACAGTCCAGTGACTCTTCAGTCCAAGTTTGGTGGAGGTAAGTCCTTGCCTCCCCACGCTAGACTGCATTGCTGGGTACCGCGTGATTTGCAGCTGCTCTGGCTCCTGTGCACTCTTCCAGGATTTCCTTTGTGCACAGCCAAGCCTGGGTCCCCGACACTCTAACCTGCAGTGCACAACCTCCTGAGTTGTCCTCCGGCGTCGTGGGATCTTCTTTTGTGACTTCGGGTGAGCTCCGGTTCACTCTTCTTCGTAGTGCCTGTTTCGGCACTTCTGCAGGTGCTGCCTGCTTCTGAGAGGGCTCCTTGTCTTGCTGGACGCCCCCTCTGTCTCCTCACGCAATTGGCGACATCCTGGTCCCTCCTGGGCCACATCAGCATCCAAAAACCCTAACCGCGACCCTTGCAGCTAGCAAGGCTTGTTTGCGGTCTTTCTGCGTGGGAACACCTCTGCAAGTTTCTTCACGACGTGGGACATCCATCCTCCAAAGGGGAAGTTCCTAGTCCTCTTCGTTCTTGCAGAATCCTCAGCTTCTACCATCCGGTGGCAGCTTTTTTGCATCCTCAGCTGGCATTTCCTGGGCATCTGCCCAATCTCGACTTTGTCGCGACACTTGGACTTGGTCCCCTTGTTCCACAGGTACTCTCGTCCGGAAATCCACTTTGGTTGCATTGCTGGTGTTGTTCCTTCTGGCAGAATTCCCCTATCACGACTTCTGTGCTCTCTGGGGAACTTCGGTGCACTTTACACCTACTTTTCAGGGTCTTGGGGTGGGCTATTTTTCTAACCCTCACTGTTTTCTTACAGTCCCAGCGACCCTCTACAAGCTCACATAGGTTTGGGGTCCATTTGTGGTTCGCATTCCACTTTTGGAGTATATGGTTTGTGTTGCCCCTATACCTATGTGCTCTCATTGCAATCTATTGTGACGTGTACATTGCTTGCATTGCTTTCTATTGCTATTACTGCAGAATTTTGGTATTGTGTACATATATCTTATGTATATTTGCTATCCTCATACTGAGGGTACTCACTGAGATACTTTTGGCATATTGTCATAAAAATAAAGTACCTTTATTTTTAGTATATCTGTGTATTGTGTTTTCTTATGATATTGTGCATATGACACCAGTGGTATAGTGGAAGCTTTGCATGTCTCCTAGTTCAGCCTAAGCTGCTCTGCTAAGCTACCCTTTTCTATCAGCCTAAGCTGCTAGACACCTCTTCTACACTAATAAGGGATACCTGGACCTGGTGCAGAGTGTAAGTGCCCCTTGGTACTCACTACAAACCAGGCCAGCCTCCTACAGTGGGTACTTAACAAAGCTGTACAAAGCATAAGTGCTAAGTCAAGAGATTACATTTTATTTGGCCCCAACAGCAAGGCTAAATCTGATAAGGACGGCTTTCTTAGGCTGATCACCACTGACTACAGTGAGTCGGCTTCAGTAAATAGAATCCTGGCAAAACATTGTAATGTTTTGAAATGTGATGCCCTCATAGGTAATGTGGTTGGTTACAAGGCTGGTATCACTTATCGTAGGAGTTGATCACTCAGGGATACTTTGGTACAGAGTGATATTACCACTGTATCCAAAGATACTGTCAAACCCATTACAGACGTTGAGAGTTTTACATGTATGCAAGTGCAAAGCATGAGTGAATTAAAGTCTTTGTATATATTTTGGTGTACCTTACACCACAAAACAAAGAAAAATATCTCAATTTATCGTGTGGCACTAATTTTGTGATCTATGTCTTACAGTGTCCTTGTGAATTAAGGTATGTAGGCAGTACAATTCCACTAGGTACGCAAAAGAGTGTTAGAACATATGCATACTATAGCCTTATGGGATAAACATTAGCCTGATGGCAGAACACTCTGAACAATTCCACTTTATGGATCAAATCAGTATATTGATTTTGGGATGTAAGAAACAAGTTACACAGCTGTGCGCCTACAACCTCATCGGCCGGCAGCGTATATGCATCATCTGTCACTCAGTCCAAAAAGGGGTCCGGCAGAGACTGTTGTTATGGCATGGGCTTAAATGCATTATTGCCCTTCTCACATCAGACAACAATAAACAAGAATGATTATCACAAGGAGGAAGGAAACCAGCAGGAAGGAAGGAAGAAGGGAGGAAAAAAACGACTAATACTACAGGAAAAACAAGATAAAGCAACATGGCTCCCCCAGATCAACACTCAGCGATGTTTCTCCCCTTCGCCCCCTCGGGTGCTCCGCCCCACTGTCTAACAGGGCCCAGGACCCATAGCCCACCCCGACAAGCCTGGCCATCCCCGCAATGGTCAGGCATCTTGTAACAATCGCAGAGCCTTTAAGTATGCAGGACAGGTAAGTTTGTTGAATTCAGCGGACAGAATCTGAATAAAGGGTCTCCACAGAGTGGCCAATTCGTCTGCTCTCTGGCTGCCCGCCAGCGTTAATTTCTCCATTGCTAAGATGAACCAGAGTTTATGAAGCCATGAAGTGTAGCTCGGAACCCTGTCCATGCCCCACAGAGCTATGGTGCGCCGCATTGAGGGCAAGGGCAATCTGTCTCCCCCTCAAGGAGCGGAGGGGAAAGGTGAGAGGGTTGGGCAGGCCCAGAATAATATACGTCGGAAGCCTGGGGATCTCTGTGTGGATTACTCTATCTATTTCATCGAGGATGCTACTCCAGTATCTTTTCAGCTTAGGACAGTGCCACAGCAAGTGAATGAGTGTGCCCGTGTTTCTGCATCCCCTCCAGCAGAGCCCAGATTTAGTGGGGTCCCACGCGTGAATCCTCGCAGGCGTGTAGTACCAGTATGTAGCTATCTTATAGGCTGTTTCAGACCCCGGTATGTTGTGAGCTGTGTGGTGTGCCCTTAAGTGTATTCCCTCCCACTCCTCCTCTGTCAGTTCCCTCTCCACCTCGACCTCCCACCGTTTCTGCCCCTTGGTTTTGGAGGGTGGTGTGGCCGTTCGGAGATGTTTATAGATTTTTCTGAGATCAGCCGCTTGTCGTCTTTTTTCACCAAAAGCCATTTCTCGAATGCAGTGAGTGTTCTAGCTACTAAGAGCTTAACCTTTGGTTGGAGTACCCAGTGTCTGACCTGGTAGTAAGTCAATCTATCTGCTTCCGTTAATCCATATGTCTCTCTCAGCTGATCAAAGGGGATAATACCATCTGTGTCGAATAGACTCCTCACCCTCCTACACCCCCTTCATGCAGAGGTTGAAAGCCTTCTGATTTCAGGCCGGGGGCAAAATCGGGATTCGCGCATATCGGTGTCACGGGGGAGGGGGAAGGTCGTCAAGCTATATCTAGTCGCCACAGCATCCCACACCCCGAGAGACGCCAGTGATAGGTGATGAGTATAGCCCTATCGCTCTATGTCTGCGTCTCAGCCAAGGTTCTTTCCAGATATGGGACCCAGCAACCGCCTGCTCCATAAAGCACCAGTGCTTCTCGATAAACGGGCGGCTCCACTCCAGTATGAAACGCAACTGAGCCCCCTGGTAATACTTTAACAGGCAGGGAACCGCCAGCCCCCCTCCGCTTTCGGACGGTATAATGTGTGACGCGATATACGTGCAGGTTTCCGGTCCCATATACATTTCAAAATCGGCGTCTGAAGTGTAGCTATGGCATTTGGCACCGAAGTCAGAGGAAGTGTCTGAAACAAATAGAGTATGCGTGGCAAAATGGTAATTTTGATTGCAGCGACCCTGCCAAACCAAGATAATTTATGCTTCCCCCATATCTCTAAGTCTTTTAATACCTCTCTTAAGAGGGAAGCATAGTTCATACGAGCCGTCTTTGCGGCCGCCGTTGCTAGAACTATGCCAAAGTACGGGACATGCGCCGATGTCCATACAAAAGGGAATCTGGAGCGCAATTCATCCTCGTGTTTAGGGAGGACCGACAGGTTTAGGATTTGAGATTTCTGTGCATTCAATTTCAACCCTGAAACCGTACCAAATGTGCGTAAGGCGTCTGTGAGAGCTGGAAGCGAGACCATGGGCTCTGCCAGCGTAAGAATCACATCGTCTCTGAATGGACTGATAAGGTGGTGATCGCCCCCAAATTTAATGCCAGTAATACGGGGATTAGCTCGGAGTCTTTGTGCCAGGGGCTCCATGTAGAGAGCGAATAGGAGCGGGGAGAGCGGGCACCCCTGTCTCGTTCCTCGTCTTATCGGAAATGGCAACAACATTGTTCCATTGATGCAGACCGCTGCCCTGGGCTCTCGATAGACACATTTTATCCAGGTCAGGAGCGTCGGTCCAACCCGGAAGCGCTCCAACACCCGGAAAAGATAAGGCCAGTGCACCCTGTCAAACGCCTTCTCCGCGTCAATGGTAAGGAGGAGTGCCTCCTTGTGGGATCTGTGCGTTTTGTCTATTAAATGTAAGAGCCGTTTTGTCTTATCCACACATTGTCGGAGGGGTATGAAGCCCGCTTGATCCAGGTCGATAAGCCCGGGCATATAGGGGTTGAGGCGCTGTGCTAAGATGCCAGTGAACAGCTTGGCATCTATATTTAGAAGTGAGATGGGTCGGTATGATCCACATTCCTGCGCGTCCTTCCCAGGTTTGTGAATGACCGTGATGATGGCTTCGAGCATACTGGGAGCAAGGGCCTTGGTCTCTATGAAAGAGTTGAAAAGCTGTGTAAGTATTGGGGCCAGTTCCGGACAAAAGGTTTTATAGAAAAGCGGAGTGAAGTCGTCGGGCCAGGCGACTTCCCGACCGTAAGGCCTGAGATAGCCGAGATCACCTCCTCTATCCTAATGGGTTGGTCAAGGAGAGCTGCACCCTGTTCCCTGAGTGGGGTAACTACACAATCAGTAAGGTAGGAAGAGGAGTCAGGGCTAATTGTCGGGTCTTCAGTATATAGCTCCCTGTAGAAGTCTGAAAAAGCTTCTGCTATTTTCGTATCCACGCACGCCTCCCCTAGTGAGGGGGAATGCACCATCTTTATGGTGTTGGCGTGACGCTGAGACCTCAATTTATGGGCCAGGAGTTTCCCTGCATCGATTGCCCCCATGTAAAATTTATGTCTAAGTCGTGCTAACGCATACTCCGCCCGATCCCAGTCCAATCTTTTCAGTTGCAAGTGCATTTTCTCAAGTTCCCTCCAGACTCTGGGAGCGCCAGCGTGCTTATGAGAGCGCTCCAGAGCACCCACTCTCTGCTCCAGCCCCGCTCTCTGGTCCCTCTGGGCCTTGTTTTCTTTGGCCGAGAGTGAGATCACCTCTCCGCGTATGACCACCTTGAGCATCTCCCAAATCGTCTCTAGACTGGTTAGCCCATTGTCATTCCGACCAAGATAGTCTATGATCGCCTGTTGCACAGCGTCTACCGTATCCCAGGACTGCAAGATCATGTCCTGTAAGCACCAACCAGGGTCCCGGGCTCGGCCAAGGCTGAGTTGGGCCGTCAAAGTTATAGGAGCATGGTCCGCCAGAGCCCTGGGCTCTATCACGGTATCCTGGATCTGGGATCGGAACTCCGAAGAGGCCAGGAAATAGTCTATGCGTGTGTAAGTCTTTGAGGCTGCCGAGTAAAACTAATAGTCTTGAAGGTCCGGGTTTGTCTTCCGCCAAGTATCTTCTAGATCACAGTCAGCCAGCCACTGCAATCCAGCAGGAGTCAGAGCCCAGGTCTGCTCGTGTCGATGCCCCGATCTGTCGAGTTTATTATCCATGACAAAATTGAAATCCCCACCCACAAGTATAGCCCTGTCCGGAGTCGTGAGCGTGGGAGATAAAGCCTGGTTCATGAATATTTCTTGAGTGCTGGGTGCATATATAGTTGCGATTGTGAAGTGGAATGAGTCTATGTGCACTCTAAAGGCCAGGTGGCTGTCCCTAACCTCATGAATGTTAGCGATGACTTCCCTGGGGAAACATCTCGAGAACAAAATCGCCACCCCCACATGCTTAGTAGGAGCTGAGGACCAATACTGCTGGGGGAACCATTTGGAACGCATACAATATGTATCTTTAACCAGCAAGTGCGTCTCCTGTAACAGGCAAATATGGCTCTAGGAACGCTCCAGAAAAGATAGAACCGCCAGCCTCTTCGAGGGATTATTAAGGCCCTGGACATTGAGGCTTAGGCACTTAAATATCAAGTGTGTGGAAGTGGACGGGAGGCAGTAGCAGCTTACCCTTACAAAGAAGCTGGGTTCGGGAACAGCCCTGGGCAAAGCAAACACGGGGTATTATAGAGGCCTCAATAATAGAGTGTGATTCCTGAAGGAGGAGCATATTATAACTGAACAAAAAGGCACAATAGGTGCAAGTCAAACAACAATCAAGTCCTCTATAGGAAGTCCATGAAGAGGCAAGGCACCAAGCAGAGGTCGGGAACATTTTGCGAGGCCCACTCGTGGCATTTAGAGGCCTGCCGCCCAGGCCCAGCTCCAGCACTTTTCACTCCATTCTCCCGGAACGGCCCACGAGCCCATCAGCTTCCCGCAGATCAGTATCTATGAGCTGGCACCGGCAGTAATACTATTCAATTCAGCTTGTCTCTCAAGCGCTCTCTCCGTGGATGACGGCCATGGCGGCTTCCGTTTCCTTTCCTTTCGCCACCATCCCGGCCGGTGCTCAGGAGGACCCCTCCGGGGGACCCCGTCCGCTGCTCCGTCTCCTCCAGATTTAAAATCCAGCGGGCCTCCAGAAGCGACTTCACTTGTCTCATCAGGTCCCCCCACCGGAACACGAGTCGGAAGGGGTGACCCCAGTTGTAAGATGTGGAGTTGGCCCGGAGATAGTCTGTAATGGGCTTGAGTGCTCTACGCCTCTGCAGTGTCAGCATAGAGAGGTCTTGATAGAGCTGTAAGCTGTGCCCCCAAAACCGGATCTGAAGGAGATTTCGCGCCCTTTGGAGAATATCTTCTTTGGTCATAAAATTATGGACGCACGCTAAAATGTCTGGAGGGCGCGATCCCGCACCCTCTTGCCGGCTCGCTTTGTGGACCCGATCCAATGTGATCTCTTGCTTGTCTTCTGGGCCTAGGAGGGAGCGAAACAATGGCGTGACAAACTCTCTAATGTCATCTCCCTCAGCCCCATGTAGAACCCCTCTAATGCGTCTATTATGGAATCTGGAGCGGTTTTCCAAGTCCTCAGTCGCGATCTGCAATTGCTCCTGGTGTTCACATAGGCGAATAATTTCCTGTTGAAGTTGTTCGACTTCATCACCCCTGGAGATCTCGTTGTTCTCCATACTGGACACTCTTTCACTCAATGAGGTAATATCAACGCGTAGTTCTCGCATCTCCTGGGAGATATCTTTTTGTAGCTCCTGTAGATCCATCCTCAAAGAGTTGAACAAGGAGGTGAGGAAGCCCTTCGTGACCGGGGCCCGTCCATCAGCCTCTGCATCTCCCCTTTCTTCGGGACCCCTTGTCTGGGAAGCAGACTCTGCGTGCTTGCCCTGCGATGGGTGCGATCTTGTCAGCATCTCCCTGACCGACTGATCCCGCTTAGGTTTGGTGGATGCCATCGCCACTCTCAACTCCCTGTGAGGCCTCCGCTCCGGCTCCAGTATAAGGGAAGCGCCCGACAGCTCCTCCGTCCCCTCGCCACGGGCCGATCAGACCCGCCGAACCCCTCTTCCCTGTTGTAGCGCTGCACTGTTTGCTTCAGGGGCCATGGGCCCACCACTTCAATAGAGGGCAGGGGGATCCAGCTTGCCTCGTCCTGGCTCCTCGGGACCCTACCGGGCCACTCTTGGAACTGTCAGGCCCCCCCAGGAACCGGGGGCCCAAGCCGCACAATGCCGCCACGTGCCATCGCCTCGCCGCGGGCCGACCAGTCCTGCCGAACCCCCCTCTTGCTGCAGCGTTTCACTTCCCGCCTCAAGGACCACGGGCCCACTACTTCAATAGGTGGAAGGGGGGGCCCCGCTTTTCCCAACTTGGCCCCCCTGGGCCCCACCGGACCACTCCCGGAACTGCCAGGTTCTCCTTGGGCCGGGGGGCCAAAGCCGCGCAACGCTACCGCGCACCATCAACTCCACCCCCGGCCCATTACCTCCGCGGCCTGGTGTGTGCCGCGGTGCTCTCCACCTCAAGCTGCTCATGTCACCGCCGCAGCCAGGCCCAACCGTCCACGCCTCTCTCCGCCTCTCGGGCCGGTGGCCCGGCCCGCCAGCCAGCGACGCCCACGTGCACCCCGGGCTCCGCTGACGGCCCGATCAGACTCGGCCCCTCGGCCGGCCCCGCACCATCTCCAGGGCGCTCCGCCCGGTCTCCGGAACACTCGGGGACGCTCGAAAAGAACGGGCCCGGGACTGATATGCTGCTTCTTTAGGCCAGGCAGCGAAGCGCTTCAAGACGCGTCCGCTCACGCTGCCATCTTGGCCACGCCCCTGAACAATTCCACTTTAGTGATCTCAAGCTTTTGAGCTTCTATGGCATTGAAAGAGTGGAAGTGGATACAACAGGGGGTGATAGGGCCTGATTTTGAGTTTGTCAGAGGGGGTTACTCAGTCACAAACGTGACGGATATCCCACCCGCCATATTACAATCCCATTATAGCCTATGTAGATCGTAATAAGGCAGATGGGATATCCGTCACGTTTGTGACAGAGTAACCCATCCGCAAAACTCTAAATCAGGCCCATAGACTCTTGAAAATAATGTCTTAGGATAGTTTTGAATACGAACCCTCCCCCATTAGTGTGAACTCAGATGAAAAAATGCTTGTCCATCCAGATTAACTGACAGTGGGGATTTTTAATGTGAGTTACAGCTTTTGTACCAGTTGCCCTTAGTGTTCAAATGATATCTGCTTTTAAAGCAAGGGTATTTGTGATTTTAATGTTTACGTTGTTTTTTTCTCTTTATTTTACAGAGGAGAGGAAGGGACTCTCTGCACCTGGAACTGCTGGGGCAATGAGAGGATGTACTCACTGGGGCACCCTACATTACTCTTCCCTCCAATAATTCATGGTGTACTCTGGGTGATTTGAAGGTTTGACACATTTTGTCACTTTTCTTTGTAAGCATATATCCTTTGAAAGAGACAGCTGAAAACTGTGCTTGCCCACTTGGGCTGCATTACAATATAATGTAATCTGTGATATTTGTATTGTTTGGGTGCAAACACTTTTTGTGTTTACTTTATTTATTACAATATGAGGCTCTCACTGTTGTTTGGATTATCATTGGATTTATGGGAAGTCATAACCTGAACTGCATTTTGCACGCAGGGAGTTATTTACACCTGGAATTTGTTTGAATGCCTTTTATTTGTAATGCAGTGCATTTTGTACAATATGTTTAGAAGAGTATTGTGAAACGGTGTACACCTCTCCAATATGACACCCGTGTTAGACTATTTTCACAGGCTTCTTTCTATTGTTATTATAAACTTTTTAAAAGGTTGCTCTCCTGAGAACGTGCATGCTTGAATAAGGCCGGCAGGCTAAAATGCATTACATGAAATGGTGTGAATCGCTCCAATAAATTATGAACTTTTTGCAGTCCTGAGTGCACATGTTTACGTTCTACTATGAGCATCATCATCCCAGATACACACAATGGAAAAAACAAATGTTAAAGCTAAGTTATAATTAGGAAATCATTATTTATTCTTTCTATAGAAACCAAACTGAGACTACAAAAACATGAGAAATTCAAAAGTTATATTTATATCTTAAATTTATTATTTATACAGCACCTCTAAATTACTATGACTTTATGTATTCTTTGTCTACAAACCAACCTTAAACTACACACACATTAGAAGTTCTAAAGTTATACTTTTACTAATTTATAATTTATGCAACACTGTCAAATTATTATAACTCACACACTTTCACACACATTGTATTGAACTCGGTAGCCACACTGCATAGCTATAGCCTACGCCTTCTATATGCACTGCTTATACCCTTTCATAATACATCACTTATAACATCTGAAATCATAGCATTTAGGACACTTATAACATCTCAAATCACATAATTTTTGAGAACACAGTGCATGGTAGAGTGGCAAGTCTTGCTCATTTGTTTGGCTATACTTCTTACTGTTTTTGGCACTAAGTCTATTCCACATATGATCTTATACATAGAGGAAATCCCTCTGTACCCTTCACTGCTGTTGTATCTCAATGCCAGAAACTTTATAAAAAATACTTCATATGTGTATATATATATATCACCTAGTGGCGTCGCCACTACATAGTTATAGTTTAGGACCATGTTTCTATAGAAAAAGCTTTTTTTGATTTACCTATATCTTTGGCCACGTTTTATGAATCTTCACGAAATCTTCCCAAAATGTGTGGTAGTGGTTCTTTTTGTGCACTGAAGGTTTTAGGGTGATCTGTCAAGCAGGGGCAGAGAAAAAGGAGGGGTTTCACATGTTAACTCCCATAGGACCTTTAGACACAACTACAGCCCGAACTGAATGGAATTAAACCAAATTTGTCAGAAAGCTAGCTTTCAGTACACAGATTGTGCTTTCGCTTATTTGGTGTAAATCTGTTAAGTAGTTTTTGAGATATTAAAGGGAAAACAAATTTGTATGTCTCTGGCCACGACAAATTCATGAAGATTAAGAGCTTGTGCACAGCTCTGATTGGCTGCCAACACTTGAAACTAGGAAGTGTTGGCATCCATCTTGGGGATTCTGCTTCAGCCGAGTCGCACTAAAAAATGTGAAATAGAAGGAAAAGGGGCCAGGGTAAGGACACCTACAGCCCTTAGCTCTAGTGGTGGGGTCTCAGAGGGCCCCCTACAGGGCTAAAAAGCATTTTTATAAAACTTATTTGCTGCAAATTTGGGCTCCAGCGCTTGTTTCTGTGAGGCCCCTGGGTGGGACTAGGTTCCAGGGGCATTAACATTTTTAATGTGGAGGCCCTCTGCCCCCAGCAGCCCCAGGGATGCCAATTCCTTGGGCCTTAAAAAAAAAAATTCGACGTGGGGTGGTGGGCCACCCGCTCCCAGCCCCCACACACAGCCCCACGGAGCACAACCTCTCCAGGGCTCCGGGGAATGGGATACCCAAGGTCAAGATCTGCCAGGGGATGCGGGGGGAGGGGCACAGCCCCTCCTCACCCCCAAAAAGTTATAGTTAGGTTCTGAATTTCTTTTTCAAGTAACCATTACTGCCACCCTAAGGTAACTATATTCGCACCCTCGCAGTCCAAATTTTGAAGAAAAACCTGTGCATGGTGGGGGCATAAGTTCTAGCTACCGTAGGGCGCAAGTTATAGTTACTTGATAGAACTCTAACTATAGCTGCTGCATATCTATGGTTTTGCACAAGTAACCTTTGTTTTTATCAGTGATGCTTCCTGTTCTCTCTGCCTTTCTTTGGGGCTTCTACTCACCTTCTCCAAAAATCAAGCAGTGTTGTATAATTATTTTGGGAAATGTTTCAGAGCTAGTAAAGACCCTTTTTGGCATCACAAATGTGAACAAATTAAAATATTAGATTGTGTTGCTTTATCTATTTTGCTCTCTACTGGTTACTGACCACCACAACTAGCGCTAAGTCAAATGCTCTCCTAAGCTCCAAAGTGTGACAATGCAAGGATCTTCAAAAGGCCACCAGAATTGGCCTTGTGCAATTATGTGGGCCTTACTGGCATCACGCCCAACCTTCTTCACTTTCAAGATGGCATTTTTCACACACCTTCTGGCAGGATTCTTTTGGTCTGAGTGTAGAACATCAAATAGATCCCTGAGAATGGGGCATCACGTAGAAGTGTGGCGGTTAGGCCACTGAAGAGCCCACGGGTTCCTTCAGTCCGGTAGATGTTGTCAAGTGCCCCAAATACACTCCTGTATCTGAACTTCCCACTCTAGTGACAGAAAACATAGAATAAAGAATAGGATCAAAATGGTCACATTCACATCTACAATAGGCGTACATGCATCAAGTGGCACAGCATACACAAGATATCTGAAACAAAACAAATCAGATTTGCTTCCAACTCGTACCATCATTTGCACAGGAAAGTGACATTTTATCTCCTCACCTCATAACGAGTCTTCACCACGGTAATGGGGAGCAAGCAGATGCCTGCAATGGCACGAGAGGTGGTACCAAGCAGGATGGATTCCATGGCTGTGGGGTCCTTGCCACGCAGAAAGTGTTGCTTCATAGAGTACAAAGTGCTGAAGTAAAGTCCCACACCAGGGATGCACCGGATGAAGGACTTGACAAAAAAAAGGGATGCGGGAAGTTAAGGAAATAAATCCAGAACAACATATTACAGTTAAGCGGACAACTGCAGGCTTTCATAAAATCAGAAGAGTTGAACTTTGGCAGTCACATTTCATTTCAATGATAAATTCTGTGTGGCATTATGTGGCACAAATTTAGCAATCGTCATTTGAGCAATAATCAAGTGGACTGTAAGTAAGAATACCTGGGACATAAATAGCCACCTACTAGAAAATGTGTTTAGTCCGTCAACCTCATAATATACCTACCAATACTCTGCAGAATATAGCTATGAATTATCTGAGCTGGTTTATTTTGAGACGAGAAATCTATTTTTGTTATATATTTTCATTTAATTAATAAAGCGCAGGGAATCACACCTGTAGGTGTATCTCAGCACTTGGCCACCTCATAAGTCACATCCACACATTACCACAACCAGGTTTTTAGCAGCCTTTTGAACTGAGCAAAGTCCACACAGCTACAGAGATTACCAGGAAGTTGATTCCATGCACTCGGAACAGTACAGGAATAAGCTCTTCCTCCACATCTTGATACACAAATGCGAGGAATGGACAAAAGTGCCTTGCTGCTTGAGCTTAAAAGTGCGAGAGGTAATGACATAATTTGCCCTTCAAATACATAGGGGATTTGCCCCATAGAGCTTTGTGAGCGAGCCAACATATCTTTAAAAAAAATAGGCTTTCTGACCTGCAGCGAATGGAGGGACCTGAGAATAGGGGCAGTGGGACAGCCTGATGGAAGGTTACAAACTAACCGGGCAGCTGTGTTTTGCACTACTTGAAGTTTAGTCAGGAGGATGTAGTTGGCAGCCATAAGCAGAGCACTGCTGTAGTCTAAGCGACTAATTATCAGCGCCTGGACCAGTGTTTTCCTGGCCGAAGCAGAAAGCCAGGGGAAACCTTTCTTCAAGAGCCACATGGTAGCAAACAATATCCATCTTGTGGCAGCTACATGACTTTCCATAGACAGTTGATTGTCAATTTTTATACCCAATTTTTTTGATGGTTATAACTAAGGCATGCAGCAGCTGCCAATTCACTGGGCCACCGATCAGGAGACCAAAATAGCTGCACTTTTCCAAATAGCAGAATCCCCATCTTCTCGTTATTCAGCTGAAGACAGTTCCTGAACATCCAGGCTGTGGTGTTCCTCATACAGTCTTGAATACAGTACCCTGGTAGCATCAATGTCTTGTCCCACAGAAATGATCAGCTGAGCATCGCCGGCATACTAAATAACTTAAAAGCCATAGGTTTTAACAATCTAAGCCAAAGGGGCAACATAGATATTAAATAACGTCAGGTACAACAATGAGCCTTGAGGAACGGCTTTGGTCAGAGAGACCAGCCAAGATCTGAAGGAACCCAGAGTAATAATTCTGGTCTGATCGTTTAAGAAATCAGCCAGCCACTGCAGGACCGTGCCTCTGATTTCATGCAGTCTCCTAATCAGAACTGCATGAGAAAAGGTGTCAAAAGCTGCTGAAAGATCCAGCAGCACAGGCATCGCAGGAGCTCTGGCGTCTAAGGAAACTTGGATGGAATCTGTGACTGCCCCCAGTGCAGTTTCAGTGCTGTGAGCTGCTCTGAATCCTGACTGAGAGGAATAAAGAATTGTTTGTCCTTCTAAAAATGGCATAAGCTGTTTGTTCACGTAGCTTTTGAGCATTTTCCCTAATGGAGGAAGAAGAGACACAGGGCGATAGTTGTTCAAATTTTTGGGGTCCACATTCGTTTTTTTAGGAATGGGGACAACCGAAGCAGTCCTCTAGTCTGACGGTAAATTGGTAGATTCAAGCAAAAGATTAAATAAGGATAGAATGGCAGGTGCTAACACTGCTGACAGAATGGCCATAGTCCTAGGAGGACAGACATCAACAGGGGGACCTGAACTAGCTTTAGTCAAGAGTGTTAAAACTTGATCCATCGTGGGAAGTCAAACCCTGTCCCAAAGTGGAGGAGAAACATTACAGGACGGCATTGGAGAGAAGGAGTTGGCCTGCTCCTAATTGATGGAAAATTTCCTTTAAATTACATCAATTTTGTTCTAACAAAATCTGCTAGGGCATTATCTGCTGTTGACATTATGGAGCTGGGCTGCCTAGTAGTGTTTCCTGACATTTGGAAGTGCTATCCCTTCTACCAAATTGGAGACAAACAACTTAGTTACCTCTGGTTATGCCTTATTTGGTAGAGACTCTATCTCGCTGCAGATTCCTTACCTGCTGACTTTGCCCTTCACCATGCCTCAGTGGGACCTTAACCTAGGGCTCACTTTTCTGATGTGCACTTCCTTTGAACCGTTGCACAACTGTCCTCTCGGGCTCCTTACCGTCAAAATAGCCTTCCTCGTGTCAATAACATCTGCCCGAAGGGTCAGTGAGCTTCAGGCTTTGTCGTCCAAGCCTCCATACCTGAACAAGTAACCAGACAATCTGGTTCTTCGCACTAGAGCTTCCTTTCTGTCAAAAGTAGTCAGTAAGCCAATACATCACCCTGCCTACATTTTACGCTCCACAGCATTCCTCCAAGGAAGAGGAGTGACTTCAACATCTGGACCCAAAAAGTGTTGTCTTTTTACCTTGACCGTACAAGAGAGTTTTGGGTGTACGATCAACTCTTTGTGGGGTATGTTGGAGCAAAAAATAGACCATCTCTAGATGGATTGTGCTCTTAGTTAAGATCTGCTACGCATTGGCCAAGAAGCAACCCAGAGGGTTTGCATGCTCATTCCATTACAGCCAAGGCTGCAACCACTGCCTTAGCATGCAGAGTGCTGGTCCTGGGAATCTGCCAGGCAGTAACATGGGCCTCAGCACATGTACGCCAAGACTACTGCCTGAACAATCGGGTCCGCCGGGATGGCCATCCCGGAAACTCCAGCATGCAGGACTGCTGACATTGCGTGTTCTCGGCAGAGGAGTACAGATCTAACCAAGGCTCTCCCCGCTGATAAAAGGGACTGGACGCCATCTCCACTTGGAGATGCCATTCATATTCCGCTAGGCATCTTCAGCTGAGTTTGTCTGCCCTCTCAGTCAGAGAGCCAGTCAGATGTTGAACCACCATGGAAATGCCCTGACGTTCCAGTCATGTCCAGGGACGCGGGCCTCTTGACAGAGAGTCCACGACCCCCCCCACCCATTTGTTGCGGTATCACATGGCAGTGGTGTTATCTGTCAATACCTTCGTTAGCCTTCCCTTGAAGGAGGGTAGAAAGGCTTTCAATGCCAGCCAGATTGCCCTGAACTTCAGTGGTTGATGTGGAGACCAGATTCCGCAGGAGACAAGAGGCCTCTGATCTTCAACTCTCCCAGATGGCAGCCCCTTCCCAGGAGTGAGGCATTTGTCACCACTGTAAGATCTGGTTTCAAAAAGGGAGAGGGTCTGCCACTGACCCAATCATGGTTCATTAACCACTACTGCAGATCCTGAGCAACTCCCTCCAATACCTGGACCTTGCCAGAGAGATTCCACTGATGCTGTACCCACTAGAAACTTCAGGTCCCACTGCAGATCCCACATATTTCAGCAGGTATGTGTCACAAGCAGGATGCAGGAGGCCATGTGGCCCAGCAGCCTCAGAGTTAGTCACACCGAAACCCAGGATAGTAGCTGAAACATCAGTATCACAGCCTGAATATCCTGGACTTGCCGTTCGGGAGGATAGGCAGAAAACTTCACAATGTCCAGTGTCCAGAACAGCTGCGATGACATAGAGCATCTGAGAAGGAGTCAGAAGTGACTTTGGCACATTGTTAGTGAACCTCAGTGAGAGTTGGAGGTCCGCCATAGGCTGGAGGTGGGAGACCTGCAACAGCTAGTTGTCAACATAGGGGAAGACTGGCATCCCTGATCTGTGCAGATGAGATGCAACCACCGCCTTCACCTTGGTGGAAACTCGAGGGGCACTGGTAGGGCCGAAAGGGACCTGAAAGTGCTCATGGCATTATGTTAACCACAGGTAATGGCTGTGGGCACGCAGGACAGGAATGTGAAATTAGCATCCAGCATGTCCACACCACCATCCAGTCTCCTAGGTCCAGGGCAAACAGGACTTGAGCGAGCATTCTGAACTTCTCCTTTTTGAGGAAGAAATCAAGAGGGTGCAGGCCTAGACAAAGGGCTCCGTCTTTAGTGGGCACCAGAAAGTAGCGAGAATACCAACCATAAACTACTTCTGGCATCTGCATCCTCTCTGTAGCTCCCTTGGGCAAGAAAGCCATCACTTCCTGCCGAAGTAAAGTGAGATGATCCTCCTTCAGTCTTTTGCAAGTGGGTGGCATGGGTGGAGGGGTAGTCACCAGACGAAAGAGTAGCCCCTTCAGATATCTGAAGAACCCATTGTTTGTTGTTACAGACCTCCAGTAGGACAGGTGATGGTGTACCCTGCCTCCCACTGGGGGGCCATGATGGTAAGGGGGCAAACTAAAGGGGCTTGGAGGCTGCCGGAGGTGGTGGACAGGCTAGATCTCTATCTGCCCAACCCATGGGCTCAGTGAATACCGTATCCTCGGCCACACAGAGGCGGGGGAGCTTGTGCGCTGTGGCGGCTGGGAGGGTAAAGACACGTCTAGAAGCCTTTTCAGTGGCCAACAAAAGAAGCAAAAGACAAACTGGGGTTGGCGAGGGGCCATGGTATGGCTGAAGGACCTGGCCATAGACCGGCTGTCTTTGAAGCGCTCTAGCGCTGAGTCCGCCTTGTCTCCGAAGAGATGGGAGCCATCAAAGGGCATGTCCATAAGTGGGGCTTGGACATTCCCTGAAAAGCCAGGTGTTCCCAGCCAGGCATGGCACTCTAAGGCCACCGTCGATGAAACCGCTCTGCCTAGCGAGTCAGTGGTATTCTGTCCACATCGGATCATAAACTTCACTGCATCGCTCCTGTCAGCAACAGCTTGGGAAAGTATGACCCGGGCCTCCTCCGGGACCATAGGCAGCACCTGTGCAACCAAATCCCATAAGGCATGGGAGTAACGGCCCAAAAAGCATGCAGTGTTCACGGACAGCAGTGCCAGGCTGGTGGAAGAAAACATTTTCTCGCCTAAGATGTCCAGTCTCTTAGATTCCCTATCAAGTGGAGGGGCAGAGAATGCACCAGGATTTACGCTGGAGGCTTGGACGACCAAGCTCTCAAGATTAGAGTATTGTGTGAAAAACTTGGGGTCTCGTGGAGCAGAGCGATGGCGACGGGCAATAGTCCTGTTCACAGGAACCCCTGGGGTTGAACCAGATCTCAAGCAGGACATCAGTAGGGGCTTTGTTAAAAGGGAGAAGTTGTTTGCGGGGGTAAGTCCCAGCTGAAGCACCTGTCAAGACGTTGGTCTCAACTGCCACTGAGTGCAATTGAAGGCCCAGGATCTCAGCAGCCCCTACCAACACCATAGCAAATGACGCTCACTCCTCTATAGGCATGGTGGCAGGAGAAAGCATGCCAATATCTGGGGAGGTGTCCAGTCCACTTTCCTCTGCCAAGTCCTCTCACCAAAAATGATGGTGTCTAGGGGCTGGTATTCAACAGCCTAATCCTAATTCTCCTGGATTCCTAGCACATAGGAATCGGGCTTTCGGGCTCTCTGTCCTGGGAAGCAAGGCTCCAGGCGGTGCTGGAGTCAGATGATGCCCCTCTGGCTCCATGTTGGAGACAGGGATAAGAATAGAGATGCCATTGCCAAGGGGCGCAAGCAGCGTCAGTATTGGGAGCGGCATCTGGGATGGTCGAGGTAGTAGGACCGTCGCAGGTCCAGATCCATTTGTGGATCCAAGAGGTCTGACTGGTGCCCAGGGCAGAAGCACCGGCAGAGAAACAAGAAGGGGCCCATTTCTGAACCTGCAGGGCCTTAAATTGTGCTAGGGTGGGGGTTGCTCCAGCTCCCGGAAATTCAGGAAGGCATGGAGCTGGCCCAGGCTTACACTCAACCGCAGAGCCAGGCCTCAAGTGACAACACTCCCTTGTCTCATTGAAAGATTGTGACAGACCGGGCCAAGTTGAAGACCTTTTTGACTTAATGTTCTTCTTTCTCTTGTGGGACTTGCCTGGACGACTTTGAGTGCGATAAAGGTCTCGGGCTCCCTGACTGACATCTCAGGACCTTCCTCTTGACTGTGATTGAGGCCGTTGCAGTGTCGCACATCGAACGGCGAGGAGCTTGAGGGAGTGCTCTCTCAAGGCCTTGGGGTGAATGCTGTGACAGTCGGCACAGGTCTTTACGTCGTGCTCCAGGCAACAGAGGCAACCATGGTGTGGGTCCTTCACTGACATGTGTCACTGACAGGTGCCGGAGAGCTAGAAGCCAGCCTTCCTTGTGGACATCCAGGCCTCACCAGGAGAAGATTTTCTCACAAAAGCTTCCACAAAATTTGAAAAAAGGTCAGTCACAAAGCGACTGATGGGGTAGCTCTCATTGGATTTATACTGACTGGCGCGTAGAGAATAGATCTGACGTCAGTGCACTTAGGTGGAGGCTATACAGGCACCACCTACGTCACTTCTGGTATGGAGGATGCTGACAATGCCACGCGAAGCCAAACGACACCACCTGATGGTGCACAGGGATACTGCTTACAAAAGAATTCAGTACCCAGTCTGACGACTGGGGATAATTATAAGGTAAGGAATCTGCAGCTAGAAGTCTCTATCAGATATACACTTACAGGTAAGGAAATCCTCTTCACCAACAATGAATCTTTAATAGATTCACATGCTTGAATAACAATCACCATAAAAGCATAGGTATTATAAGCAAAAGCAGGAAGGGGTAACGAGTCTCTCCTAGGCTGTGCAGAGCCACTTGTCCTATGGCACTCTCAAAGGACATTGGAACCCTGCGGCAATAATGCATTGGAAAAGTGTGAGTCCATGCATGCCTTGTTGCCTAGCATGTCAGCAATTGACACTGCTGTTAAGAATGCAGCTATGGCTGCAAGGTCCCTGGTAGAATAGACTCAAATGTTGCTTCTGAGATGTCTGCCAGATTTCCTGTGGCAGAAATCTATTCATGCGAAGATCCAACTAGCAATGCCTTGCTTACACAAATCAGAACCTTTTTTAGTGTTGCCAAAGGAAATTAAGAATTGATCTTATTTCATGAATGACTTTAGAATGTGTTTAATGTCTAAAGAATGAAACAGCCTGTGACAAGGCCCTAAGTATCTCATAGGTGGTGTAGATATGATCAGGTTTTAGACTGGTTCAGAGGCAGAACTTGCGTAGGTCCTACTACTCTAAAGCGGTGTAGAAGAAAATGGGTAGACCGGACTCTGAGGACTGTCTAAAGGATTGTTCTAAGGAAGATTCCTTCTTTCATATCCTTTGGGAATGGCCCAAGATACAGAAGACTTGCAGAGCAGTAAATACATGCATGACTGGAGTAACAGGGTCCCACATTACATAACCAGCAAAGCTATGCATACTTAACATTGTGGGAGAAGAACAGGTACGATAATGCATGAAGAGATGGTTGGTCCTTGGGTGGGGAGTGGCAAAAAGACTTAGGTCAGGGCGCCGCCAGTCCTAGCTGCCTGGGAAGAAAATATGGACTGGTGTATGCTGGCACAATGTGAGATTTATGAAGGCAGAGGTTGCCCTCAGAAATGGACAAAGATCTTGAGGCATGGCAATCGTACAGAGGGCTGCTTCTGACAAATTAAAGCACTCAATGTGTATTTTATAAACGAGATGGATAGGGAGGGGATGCGTAGATAGGTGTGGAATTGGAAAAATGTCAATGTACAGCTTGTTATAGGCTCTGATGGGTTTGCTGTCCTTGTTTCTCTATGTCACTGATTATGGGCGCCTTGTTACTTGTAGAAAAACAGTATGTTTTTTTTTTTTTTAAACGAATAAAAGGACACATTTAGCCAAGATGTAGATGTAGATGTTGCTCCTTTCTCGGTGGTGTCAGAGGTGACCTGGAAATCGATTCTACTATGTGACTGTGCTGGCAGGTATCCAAAACCCAGAGGTCTGATGTAATTTGACTCCTTGCTTGAAAATAATGTTCACAATTCCTATCATCCATCTACTGGCAGGAAACAGCTGTTAGAATGACGGTTTTACCACACCAGTCCTCTACTATAACACCTTTACCAAGCAGTACCTTTACAACATATATATATATATATATAGTGTGGGTGCATGTGAGTGTGTGTGTGTGTTTGTTTATATATTTAGTCGGTAAGGGTATTGGGTGGTAAGAGTGTTTTTAGTGTTTAGAAGTGGGTAAGTGGGTAGGAGTATTGGGTGTTGAGGGTGGTTTAGGGTTGGGTAGGGCTTTTGGGTGGTAAGGGTATTTTTAGTGTTATGAGGTAGGTAAGGTTATTGGTTGGTAAGGGTGTTTTTAGAGTTTAGGGCTTCGTACTGGGTGGTAAGGGTGTTTATAAGGTTTAGTGGTGGGTAGGGGTATTGAGTGCTATGGGTGTTTTAGGGTTTAGGGGTGGGTAGGAGCATCAAGTGGTGAAGGTGTTTTTAGGGCTTAGGGGTGGGTAGGGCTATTGGTTGTTAAGGCTATTTTTAGGGTTTAGGGATAAGTAAGGGTATAGGGGGTAAAAGTAATTTTAAAAAATGTGGGGATTGGAAGTTCTCCCCCAATTAAGAAAATACTAAATGTATAATTATTCTATTTTTTAAATGTGGGTGTTTGTGGGGATCCCACCCAAGACAAATGTGTGCTCACATTTGTGTAGATGGATTTAACTTACCTTACATATACCTATATACTTACCTTTCATTGTAAAGGTATGTGCGGTAAAGACATATTCGTGGTAACGGCATGCATGGTGAAGGCATGCGTTTTACCATCATACAACCCTATTGAAATTGATGGAGAGGTGGAAAGGCAATCAGAGAAGTTAGGGGAATAGATCATGGACCTTGTATTAGCTGGGAAAAGAAATGGAACCTGTTCATCTTCATTAAGAATCCCCTTCTGACTATGGAGCTGTACAATACTGGCAAAATGTGAACCAAGGTTGGTAATTGGGTCGGAAATTGGCATCTGTGAAGCTCATATGATTATTTCCTGTTGGGCGGGAAGTTTTGTCTACGATACAAGGTGTCAGTGACTGTAGCTGTGTTACCTTGGATAACTTGTAGGGCTTCGTCAGCATTTTTATCAAAGAGCTGCTAGCCACCAAAAGACATGCTAAGAACTTTATAGGAGCACTTTGAATGGAGGAATGTGCTTCTTAGCCAGACAATGGAATAAAATTGCTTCTGTTGACATGTGCCGGTTGTTGCAAGCATCCAATGAAGCATCAATTAAGGCAGACGAGACCAGCTCTCCCTTGCAGAGCAAAGTCTAGGTCTGTATTGTGCAACTGGAAGGTAATTTATCCAGTGAGAAATAAACATCATGCCACAAGTGTCTGTCCTAGCATCCGAAAATGGCACTGGCATTAGAACTCTTCATACCTACTGAAAAGCTCCAACCCTTTTGCACATAGTATCAAGGCGAGTACCTGTATTACCTCAGGGAAGCAACCAAAATATCAATTGTCTTGATCTAATGAGTAAACGGCAGGGTGGAGAATCTATAGCCTTCTTCTTCTCAAGCTTGATAATTCAGGTCTTTCTTGTTGCTGGTTTGCTCATACAGGCTATATCATCTTACTACAGATAATCAAGTACAGAGTAGCTTTGATGAAACATCTAGATTGTCCTTAAATTAAAGAGGAATTAAAATATTGTATAAGGCATCAGTCAGGTTGAATTTGTGAGAAACCCCATCAATAAGTGAAAACAGAAATGTCAGAAGGCAAGTCTCTTGGTTTTTAGCTCTGGACTTGGATGACCACCCATCACATTTGTTATACTGAGGAGCTGCATCAATATTATGGATTCTATTGTGATTGCCATCACTCTCATTTTTGTCAATATGATTCTAATATGAACTACCCGAATCAGCATCTTCATTTGATGGCTGTGCTTCCTCTTCCTCAGGGGTGACGCATATATGTTCTTCTTGAGGCTCAGCTGATGGCAATTCCATTTGTATATGTTGATATTGCACTAATGGCAAAGGCTATTGTGGTTCTGGAGTACTTGGCAGAGATTAACTAAGTTTTGAAACCTGTTGAGGTGGCAAGAGGTATGGCACTGTTAGCTGCTTACAGTAGCCTTGGTGCAGGCAGGTGGCGGCAGAAGCTCTGAATGATATGTTTCAGAAGTGAGTTGGAACTTGGACAAGAGAAAGCAGCAGACATCCAGTTTGATCACCATAGTGCAATGGCCACTCAGAATATTACATGTATTTCAAAGTCATGAAGAGCACTTGTCTGATCATCACAGTCGCCCCATCTTGTGACCCTGTTGAATCCTTGCTCGATGTCACTATTCAGCTAAACTACATCTTAGTCCTCCACACAAGATGGAAATTTCTTGAGGATCAGTGGTAGCAAAATGTTGTTATCTGATGGGCAGGATGGTTTGCATCTGAGGAAGGACAGGGGCAAAAAGAATTTGGGGCACTACTTTAGATCCAATTGTCAGTGAAGCAGCTGTCAAAGTTGGGTCATCATTGCTAATGTTGTCAACAGTGGTCCTGTTCATGTGGAACTTCACTAAAGATAAGGTTGTTGCCAAAGTAATTGTCAACAGTCACAGATGTTGTCACAGTCGATGACATAGTAGCCAACGGGGTAGTCAGTGTGTTAGTCAACAAAGAGGTCAGAGTCATTGGTGTTGATTTTATCAACTATGGTACCACCGATGAAGACATGGGCCCTCATTCTGACCTTGGCGGTCGGCGGAGAGGCGGCGGCCGGACCGCGAACAGATCGGCGGTCCAAAAAATGGCATTCTGACCGCGGCGGTCACCGCCGCGATCGACCGCCACTTCCCCACTCCGACCGCCACGGCGGTCATGACCGACGGGCTGGAGTTTGCGCACTCCGGGCCTGCGGTCGACCCAAGACCGCCAACGGTATCATGACCCTGCTTACCGCCGCGGTTTCTGGCGGTCGGGAACCGCCATGCGAACCATGGCGGTAGGCACTATCGGGGCCAGGGAATTCCTTCCCTGGCACTGATAGGGGTCTCCCCCACCCCCCATTGCCCCCCCGAGTCCTCCCCCCACACCCTCCACCCCCCTGCCACCCCCCAGAGGTGGTACGAACCCCCTCCCCACCCCCACCCCGACATGCACATACACGCACCCCGACATGCACACACCCCCAACATGCACATATACACACCCCCTACACACACACATACACAACGGGGACACATACCCGCACACATACATGCCGACATGCGCACCCGCCGAACTACACACATTGCCCATAGGCACAGCAGCACCCCCCGCCCGCATGCACGCACTCACACACCCCCTCTACACACTCACACGCACACCCCCATGCACGCACACATCACACAACACCCCCCCACCCCCTCCCCTCACGGACGATCAACTTACCTTGTGCGTTGGTCCTCCGGGAGGCGACAGGAGCCATGGGGAGGTGACTGCCAACAGAAGACCGCCAACAGAAGACCGCCACACAGAAATGTGGGTCGTAATTCTGTGGGCGGTGTTCTGCTGGCGTGGCGGTGGAGGTTGACCAGTCTCCACTTTCCCGCCGACCGCCAGTGTGGCTGCTGGCGGTTTTCCGGCGGAACGCTCCCAGCGGTCGGAATGCGCAAAGCGGCATACCGCCGCGGTCGGCGGTCTTCACCGCAGCGGTAACTCGGCGGTCTTGCGAAAAGACCACCAAGGTCAGAATGAGGGCCATGGTCTTTGTTGTCGAGATATGAATGGTAGCAGGCATAAACATTTTAATGGAAGGCAAAACATCAGTGGTCTGAAGGGTTTCTTCATTAATGAGGACTGGTCTGCCACTGTTGACAAGTATTTCAGTGACAGTGTAGTTGATAGCTGAAGAGGCATTTTTGGAGTAGAAGGCTGAGGAGACGCTGACAAATTGCCCAAGGTCTTTAACATATTGATTTAAATGAGGGCTGATGCAAGCGTCTGAAGTCTCTGCCTCAGAGGCAGGCAAAGAGAGCATTAAGGTCGAGCTGGAAAGAGTCTCAGATGGCAAGGCTCTGACCAAATCAAGTTGAGCATCTTGGCCATGGCAGGAGCTAGACTTGTAGAAAAAACTGTTATGAATGACATCTCTAAGAATGGGCAAGGCCCATGCTTCTACTTCATTATGAGTCTTGTTCCTGAAATTGTGTTAATTTTTTTAATCGGCAATAAAACCTGAACAATAAATAATATATAGAGAAAGGTACCCTCAAGGCAAAAGCTGAATTATAATTTTTCACAATGAACACAGTTAAGTTGTGGCCTTTCTGGGAAAAAACTCACATTTTTAATACATTGAGGCCTAGAGATTAGGAATAGCGATTCCTTAATTGCAATTTTTTGGGAATCACATTTAGGACATCACTATTCCTAATGTATGAAACTCATTGAGTTTCATTTAGCGATTTGTTTTAGGTCGCAAATGTAGCTCCCTCATGAGTATTCATGAGGTAGGTCACGATTTGTGACCCTCTATGATTTGCTGCCATCACAAGGATGGGGTGGCCTGCTGGGGTCAGCAAACCACCATGTCTGAGACTGCTTGTAAAGATAGCAATGTTTTTCTTTAAACCAATCCCATTTTCCAGCAGGGAAAACAGGATGCCTTTAAAAAGAAAAATGGTCGCTTGGAACACTGCCTGTTCTTAAAAAATATTTGTTCAACCATTTTCAAAGCTAATGGGTTGCCACCAATTTTGAGCTGATGGTAAAGTGTGAATGTTTTATGACCGCATTTCAGTCTTAAAAAATTCACACATACCAATGCGAATCGGTATTTGGAAGGGGCACCCTAAACATGCCCCTTCTAACTACCGATTTGCAAGCCCAAACTGTGATTCTGTAACAGTTTACGGAGTCACAATTTGGGCTTTGTATATTTGGAAATGCCTTTTTGTGTTTGC
This sequence comes from Pleurodeles waltl, assembly GCF_031143425.1. NCBI lineage: Eukaryota > Metazoa > Chordata > Amphibia > Caudata > Salamandridae > Pleurodeles > Pleurodeles waltl. Next base: position 289,935,758 of record NC_090443.1, on the reverse strand, counting down.
AAACGTCTGGATTTTGTGAATTGGGCTGTGTGCGACCTCAAAAAAGCTTTGTACATCAAGCCCTTAGAAACCAAAAACATTGCAGATTAGACGTTCCTGTGTGAAGTGATGTCTGTGAAAAGCTGATATTAACACTTTTGAAGGATTGGTTGAAGAAAAGAAACAGAGAAGGGAAGGCTCAGGAGCCATTTCTTGTGAGGGTCATCATTATAAATTTTCCTGGCTCACTGGATTAGAAAGGGTTAAACCCTGCCCTAGTTTTTTAAGTGATGAGTCAGGGTCCCAACCATAGTTAGGGCCAAGGGGTTGCTGGGCCCCACAGATGGTGGTTTAGGGCCTTTTACCTCTGCTATCCTGATGGCTCACCTACTATGGATCTGCAGCCTGAACACCAAGTACACCCCTTCAGGCCCACTTTTGAATGAACAAGCAGCTTCTCAATGTTTGTAACTAGAAGGTCACTCCTAACAAAGGTCCCAGCAATGTGTTGTTTAAGTAATGGCATTGGCACCTCACTACCCACTTTAGTTCAATGCATGAGGCACTCATGAGAGTTAAACAATTCCTAGCTTTACCTTTGTCGGGTGCCCGCTTGTTCAGGTGGGGTTTTTGAATTGGCCATGGTGGCAACCCCATCTTCTTCAGATTTTCTCAGAGTGTTAGTGCGTTAGGCGGCAGCTTACGGGGTCCCATTTGATCTACCTGTAACTTTTCTGGGGTGCGGTCGTATTGTGTGGAGATCATACTGGTCAGGTAAAGTTAACTCTAGTAGTTGTGGTACTCTGCAGTGACAACTTTAAGGAATCGGAGCAGTCGCTCATTGCTGTTGGTGTTTCAGGTCACAATTGCTCATAATGGTAGCTATCTCAGGACACATTAGCTCATAGCTGAAGAACAATCAGGTGGATTATCAAACCGGGGATCATGTCTCTTGCAGGATGAATGGGTAACTTGAAGTTAGGTCAAGAAAACTGGGAGACCCACTCCAAAATCGGGATGCCACCAGTTACACTTCCAATGGCAATCTGCCACTTCTGGGCAGCCCCAATGCTTCTGGGCCCAGCAGCTGAGCTTCTCCTTTTTGGCAGGTGTCCCACTGAAAGGGCAAACTGCTTTTTATCTCTCTCAGAAGGCCAAAAGCTCCAATGTCACAGGCATGCCCACAGTTCTTCTCAGAAATATTGCAGGCTTCAGACAATATTTTCTCACCTCTGAGAGACTGGCTGTGCACGACATCAGCCATTGTTCTCAGGATTTCTTTGAGTACTCTGCAGAGAACCCTCTCCCTTGGTCAATATAGGAAGTTAAATCGAGTGGGAGAGTGTGGATCCCACTTTTACAGTCATTTTCCAGAAGGACGAAATGGATCCTGCTGTTACAGGACTGGAACTGGTTTCAGGCAGTTTCTCTTCTTAGTGTATTCAAACTAGTGGAGCAGACGTAGTCTTTGCCTCTGGTGAGTCACTTCTCAGCAAGTAGTGTTTAGGGATTTCTCCAACTGGAGCACCCACAACAGCAGCAAAAAGAAGTGTGAAGGTCAGACAGACAGCATGGACAGACTTTGATGTAAAAGCTCCAATTACACCTGAAAAGAATCTTCCACCTCACCACCCTGTCCATTATCAGGCCTGTTGGTAGTGCTTAAGGGTGGATGGAACTCGTGGAGTTTCACTCTGTGGAATTGTGCAGAGTTACATAAAAACTGTGAGATTCTGTGGAGAATATGCAGGTCGCTCTGCTCTCACTGCAATTTAGCGATGGTAGCGTGGGCAGTGCTGAAAAATCAACACAAATGGTGTCCTGTGGTGCACAAGACTAGGAAATCTACTTGAGCAGCAGCAAATCTACTCAGGAAGCAGCCCTCTGATCGTGACTGCCTGTGCTAAAAAAAAATCTTGCTAAAGGTCACAAATCTCACTCTCACTTGCCAGCTCACATTTCTGGAGCCACCAAATTCCACCAATTTCGCATCCCTGGGCTGGTGCTCAGAGAAAGATAATCTGCACGCTCTCCATCAAATGGTCACTTCTCTATTCATAAAGCAGCCCAGGCTCCATTTGCCTGCACTTCAGCTTCTGGGCATGTTCCCTCCAATCCAAAAATGTCTGGAACACACTTGCTTGTCTGGAGAAGAAAAGCCACACCCTTCACCTTGTGCTATGTTGTACCAGGGACCAACCAAAATTGATCCCACTGGTCTAGTCAAGCACACACACATCTTTATTCCGGGGCCATGCTGACAGCACTACATTCACACAGTGTATGTGCACATTCATTGGGCATGCTAGCAGAGGGTTTGGGTAGTCACATTCAAGTGGATCTCCACACAGGTGTAGTCGGTAGGGCCACATTTAAAAAAAAAAAAAAAAAGCCTATTTATGACTGTCAAAGCCCTTTTCAGAGGGCCATGGGACAAGCAAGGGCTACTGGGCCCAACCGTGGAGGTTGTGGCTATTTACTCCTGCTGACCCAGGCCCGACCTACTCTGGGTCCAACTGGGCCAAGTACTACCCCTTCAGCACTTGACTCTTAAGTGCTAGCACGGGTCAAGCAAACCAAAGCTCTTCAGGGGAAGGTAGGTGCAAGGGATGCAAAGTGGCACGACTCAGAATTCCCATAGTGACCTGAGAATCTGATTGTCTAGTCCAATACTTACTTTTGGTAATAAAACCAGTATTTATTACTCATGCAGATTATAACACAGGCAACTAAAAATGGACACGAAAGGTCTCTCAGGCGTAGCGCACAGGGGGATGCATGGGCAGTGTCTCCTTGTATGCCCCTCTCTGCCTCTGTCACACTGACAACGTGCATGTAGCGGTTCTCTGGAGGAGACTCCACAAGTACTGACAGAACTAGCGATGGGCAACAAAGTGTGGCTTTGGCCCTTGGAGTTCCGCTCAAAGTTAAGCTAATCTGTCGGGTTTGTGAAAATATTAGAATGGCATGACATCCCTGCTCCAGTCTGATCCAACAACAGCCTGAGGAAGTGTCTGGGAGATAGGGCAAGTCTTCCCATGCTCGGGCGATGCCCAAACTGCACTGCGTCTCCCTATGGGGTGTAGGTGGCTTCTCTTTCAGGGTTCCTGCCAGTAAGGTGATGGGGCAGCTGTGACGCTGAATTGCAGCTTCTGATCTTAACCATAAGGCCCTATTGCTGGTCCTGGGGATTCTTCCACCACAAGCGCAGGCGACGGCCCCAAAAATGCAATGACACACATGCATGACCAGTGTTCACCCAGGACCGAAAAGCAATACCAGGGACCCAGATATTCATTCAGTTGGAGCACGTATGTCAAGGTTGCACGTCTGTCACCATGCAAGTGATTTTACCATCCCAAAGATGCCTATCATTTTAAAAACACATGACACACTCCCATCAGTGCTTAATTTATAGGTCCAAGGACCCTTTTGTTTGTGCTTTAAGTGTGACCAGCCTTGGGGGAGCAGGTACTCTGTATCATGTAAGAAGTTGCAGATCTATGTATGTATGTATGTATACATCTATGTTGTGGTATTTCTAAAGTGCAAAACTAGCTGAGGTAGCAATAAAGTGTTGAACATGCAGCAAGCCCCGTTGGAGATTCATGAAAGGAGGGGACAAATTGTGCAGTGTAAGGGGTTAAAAGCCAGCATAGCTGAGGTAGTGATCCTCGAAGAGGTAAGTTTTCACTTTCTTCCTGAATTGTAAAAGGGTTGGTGCTAATCTCATGTTGAAGTGCATGCTTTTCTGGATTCGGCAGGCATAGCCTGAAAAGGCTTGTTTTCACCTTCCTGTGGTGTTTTTGTCTCTAATCTGCCAATGTGGTCACTCCTCATTTGGCACTGTCCTCTAGATGTTGCTGCTAGCAAAGTGAACAGGGGTGTTGATGCAGAGGTCCTTGTAAGTGAAGCAACTGATCTTGAAGATGATCTTGGCTTGCAGACGGAGCCAGTGTATAGATCTTTTAGCATGAGGGAGATGTGGTGGGATCTCTTCAAACCCCTGAATAGTCATGCTGCTGCCACTTTCAGGGCAGTGAAGGTGGTCTTTGGGATGTCATTCACTTTCTTCAGGAGAGAGTGTTGAAACCAGGCTGTTTTGGTTTTTATGCAATGTATTCTTTGAGCGAACGGTTTGAGTTGAGGGTGAACCTGAGAGATTTGGTATGTTCTGACAGCTGGAGTGAGAGGCCTTTTAGGTTTAAGTTGGAGAGCCATGACTGTTGGCAAACAATATTAATTCCATTGGTCTTCAAGTGGTTTAGCATCAGACAATTACCTGACCTATAGATTTGTATGAATTTGAGGCAAGCTTTGAGTCTCTATATGTCGCCGGTTGAGAAATGTTGATATAGTAGAGTATTGTCAGCATATTGGTGGATCATGATATTGCTGTCTGCAAGGAAGGCTCCCAAAAGTTCCACATAATTAATGAAAATGATTGGTACCAGGATGAAGGTCTAAGTGACTCCTCAGGAAACAGGCAACGTACACAATATGGTTGACCTTATTTGAACAAGCTGCTGAAGGCTGGTGAGACAGGAAGTAAACTAATGGATGATCTTGCCAATGAAGCCAATTTGAGTTTTCAGGATGTGGATCAATGTTGTATGGCCCTTGGGTGTTGAAAGCTGTAGAGATGTCAAGCAGCACCAGGAGACAAGATTGCTGTTTTCATTGAGGAAAAGGGTGCCATCAAATACTTGAAGCATGACTGTTTCAATACTGCAGCATGGCCGGAACGCCCATTGATAGTCTTGAAGTAGGTGGGTGACTGAGCAGGACAACCACAGAAGGAAAGTAATTGGTGGGGCTCACTGAAGAAGAGTGTTATGTTGCTTGGTTACTGAGAGACCTGGTAGAGTACAAGGTGCATTCTATTTTGAGTGGGAGATGCTGCAACAATCAGAGTGGATGATATTGGCCTGTGGTTTGCTTCTGTTTGAGCCCCCCACTGTCTGGATGAGTGCAGGGGTATAGCCGTCAACTACCTAAGGCTGGGATATTCAGGTCTGTGATGAGTGGGACAAGTAACAGGAGCAGATGCAGTTCTGAAGGGCAGGAGTATCGGGCACTCTGGCCCAGTAAGTTGGTCGAGCACATCGGGCTTTCTTCCCTTAATATGCATTGTTACTTAGACAAGTCTGATGTCTGTAGCTTTATTTGTGCATGCATAATCTGGCAGGCGTATGGGAGTGTCATAGGCCTGCACTGCCTCTACTTGTGATTTTTTCACCAAGGGACAATCTGTTGCTTAAAAGCAGAGTCCAATGTACACCAGCAGTACTTTACAGAGAATACATTTGTTTTCTCTAAACCATGCTCTATTCATATGGACTTCTTTATCTCGCCAAGCCAAGTATTGTACATTTTCAAATTGTCATGTTGTGCTCTGTCTGCCTGCCTTGCTTACCCTACTTATCTCCGATAGAATTGACAACTCACTATTCATCACGGAAATCTAACTTCAACCAGCACTTCAACACTCACGATTCCAGTGAAAGAACCGGCCGTTTGGGACTCCTGGCAGGAACATTGGTAAACAGAACCCTGGGAACTGAGTGCACAGGGCTAGGTATAATACTGTTCACAACTCAGAAAGTATCCTATTCAAAGCTAGATAATGATTCCACTCTCTTATCTACAGAAAGACCTGTTCAAACCATTTATTTATTAGCTTTAGTCTCAGCTGAAGAACAACCACATAAGGGCTAGCAGCTTATACAACAGCTCCTTCACAGCACAATCACCCACCAACATATGGGCAAGAAAGTCAGCATGTAGTGCATTACGTGGTTTGGTGAGACCACAATCCATGCATGGTGCAACAGGTGACATGGGTCAGGCGGATAGTCAGATGACCACTTCCCAGTCAGGTGCAAAACACCTCACACCTCCAGCCCAAAAACATAACAACTGCACACAGGTTTGGGGAACAGGCCCAAGAATAGTCCCTGCCCACATCCATATGTTAAATGCTACATTTATTCCCAACTGATCTTACTCAATGGGTCGGGTCATGCCCACTGGCATCCACCAGGCAGCCCTGCCCATTGATAAATTCATAACTTGTGACAAGCTCTGCATAAAAGAGCTAAAAAGCCAAGTAATTAGTGAGTGTGCCATATAGAAATTACACATTGCATCACATACGTCAAACAGTATAGCTCAAGATGCTTTGAAAAGGAGGGGGTGAGCAACTGAAAGAAAAACATAAAGGGAGTGGCACAGAGAAAAACAAATATTGGCAAAGCCAATAGGTGTCGCCCACACAGGAGCTACTGGCTTTGCAATACGTTTTTGCCATGTTGTACACCAGCGTGGCTGCTCCTCAGCATGGCTAAAAGTTAGCGGGTAAAGGAGAGTAGCGTAGAGTGGAGTCTCGTAAAATGGAGTATAGTGCAGTATTATGGACTGGCATGGAGTGGGGTACAGTGAATGGAGTACAGTTGAGTGAAGTGGCATGGTGTGTTGTGGAGAGAGGGAGTATAGTGTTGTAAAGTGGAAGGGAGTAGAGCTGAGTAGAGTGGCAGAGTAGAGTAGAGTGTTGTAGAGTAGAGTGGCTTAGTGTCATGGAGTGGTGTGGTGTAGAGCACAGTGGAGTGGCGTAAAGGGTGTTGCATAGAGTGGAGCAGAGTGTTGTCGAGTGGTGTAGAGCAAGGTAGACTTTCAGAGTGGAGTGGCAGAGTGGAGTAGTGCAGGAAAGTGGAATGGCATGTCAGAGTGTTGTAGAGTTGAATGGCGTAGATTGGATTGGCATAGAGTGTCAAAGTTGAGTGGAGTGACAGTGAGTGGAGGAGTAGAATGGAGTAGTGTGTCACAGAACAGAGTGGAGTAAAGTAGCATGGAGTGGCATAGAGGGAGTTGCGTAGAGTGTCATGTAGTAGTGTTGTAGAGTGGTGTAGATTGTTGTTGAGCGGAGTGGCATAGAGTGGAGTAGAGCGTCAGAGTGGCGTACAGTTTAATAGACTAGAGCATCAAAGTGGAGCATCGTAGCGTGGAGTGTAGTAGAATAGCCTAGAGTGAAGTGGCGTAAAGTACAGTGGTGCAGAGTAAACTGGTGTAGAATGCAATGGCGTAGAATGCACTGGTTTTGAGTAAAGTGGTGTAGAGTGCATTGGCATAAAGTGCAGTGACGAAGACTAGAGTGGCGGGTTGTGGCGTAGACTGCAGTGGTGCAGGGGGCAGTGGCGTAGAGTTGATTGTTTCAGAGTAAAGTGAAGTGGCGTCTAAAAAAGGTGGTTCAGGGTAGAATGGAGCGGTACAGGGAAGAGTGCAGAGGTGCAGAATAGAGTGATGTAGAGTGTAGCTTTGTAGAGTGGAGGGGGATGGAGCGCAGTGGTGCAGAATAGATTAGAGCAGCATGGAGTGATGCAGAGTGTTGTGGCATAGAGTGTGTTTTTGTCTGGTCTTAGCTCTTTGTGTTTCAGCCTTGTCTTAGCTCTTTGTAGCCTGTCTGTTTCTCTGTATTTTGCCTTCTCTTAGCCTGTTAGTTTTTACATTTTTTACCGCCCCGTGTGATCCCTGCCCCCCCCCCCCCAGCACCTTGGCTCCCCCCGAGCCATCTCCTTTTCCCGCTGCTGCGTCCCTGCGGACCACCCCCCTCGAGCCCCCATTCGTCCATGCCTCCCACCTACCAGCTGCTCCTCCCTCCCTCCTCCCCTTATTAATGGCGGTCCCGCCAGAGGCAAGCCCGTCTGCGCCCGTCCGCACCTGGACCGCGCCCAGCGCCACCCCCCGGTCCACAGAACCCCGCACCTCCAGACGCCACTACACTGCCAGCGACCTCAATGCCCTCAACCCTGGCCGCTCCACAGCATGCTTCCAGTCCTCACCAAGAAACACCCACGGATCCTTCTCCTGCCACAACTGCAGATTTACCTGCGACAGACCCACCAAACCACCAAGAACCAGAACCAGAACCAACCACCTCCACTGCATACTCCTCAACACCCGCTCCGCACACAAGCACGCCATTGAGCTCTGGGACCTACTCGACACCTCCACCCCGGACGTGGCCTTACCGAAACCTGGTGGAACGACTCCTCGGCACCCGACATCGCCACAGCCATCCCAGAGGGCTACAAGATCACCCGCAGGGATCGCACAAACGGAATCGGAGGAGGTATAGCCATCACCAACAAGGCCACCATCAAGGTCCACACCCACACGGACGCCACCCATAGGACCGCCGAACATCTGCACTTCCAAATACACACCGACCCCAACACCACCCTCAGAGGAACGCTCGTCTACAGACCCCCCAAACCACGGGCACCCTTCAGCGACGCCATCTCTGACCTCGCCAGCACCCACGCTCTCGCCTCCACAGACTACATCCTCCTAGGAGACCTTAACTTCCACCTCAAGCACAACAACGATGTCAACTCCACCACCCTGATCGACAACCTCGCCAACCTCGGCCTCAGGCAACTCGTCACCACACACACCGACGCAGCCGGCCACATGCTTGACCCCATCTTCTCCACAAGCGCCCACATCACCTTCAACCACACCACCGAACTCCACTGGACCGACCACCACTGCATCCACTTCTCCTTCCAAAAACAGGTAAAACACCACCGTACCCTACAGCCACCCCGCCGCCACTGGAGCAAAATCACCCAAGACCAGCTGACCAGCGGCCTCGCCAAGAACCCGCCTAATGACCCCACCGACCCAGACACCGCCGCCCACAACCTCAGACAGAGGATCAACGACTCCGCCAACTCCCTCGCTCCACTCAAGAAGTCCTCCAACAACCAAGCCGCCAAGAAAGCCACCTGGTTCACCAAAGAGCTCCAGACCTCCAAGCGCAACTGCCGGAAACTCAAGAACAAATGGCTCACCGAACACACACCTGACAGCCTCACAGCCCACAAAGACGCCACCCACAGACACCACCAACTAATCAGACTAGCCAAAAGATCCTCCTTCAAAGACCACCTAGATAACAACGCACACGACAGCAAGGAGCTCTTCAGCATCATGAAAGAACTCTCCAACCCCAGCGCCAACATCAATGACATTTCACCCTCACAAGAGCTCTGCGACTACCTGGCCACGTTCTTCCACCAAAAGATCACCAATATCCACAACAGCTTCAACACCACCCCCGCTAACACCACCCGCACTGATCGCCTAACCTCTTGGGCCAACGTCCGCGACACCGAGACACGCAAGATCATGAACTCCATCCACTCCGGATCCCCGTCAGACCCATGCCCCCACCACGTGTACAACAAAGCAGACGCAACCATCGCTCCCCAACTACGGAAGGTCATCAACATCTCCTTCGAAACAGCAACATTTCCAGAAAGCTGGAAACATGCCAAAATCAACGCCCTCCTTAAGAAGCCCAAAGCAGATCCCCAGGACCTTAAGAACTTCCGACCCATTTCCCTGATCCCGTTCCCTGCGAAGGCCATCGAGAAAATCGTCAACGCACAACTGACTTACCACCTCGAAATCAACGACATCCTAGACCCCTCCCAGTCCGGCTTCGGTCAAAACCACAGCACCGAGACCACGCTCCTCGCCGCCACAGACAACATCAGACGCCAAATGGACAACGGCGAAACATCAGCCCTCATTCTCCTGGACCTATCAGCCACCTTCGGCACGGTATGCCATCACACTCTGAGAACCCGCCTCTTTGAAGCAGGAATACAAGAAAAGGCCCTCGAGTGGACTACATCCATCCTTTCCAACAGAACCCATAGAGTCTGCCTCCCTCCCTTCCGCTCTGAAGCCACCAAACTCATCTGCGGCATACCCCAGGGCTCATCCCTCAGCCCAACTTTATTCAACATCTACATGGCACCCTTACGCCGACGACACCCAGCTCATCCTCTCCCTCACCAAGGACCTGCACACCGCCAAGTCCAACCTCCACGAGGGAATGCAGGCCGTTGCCGAATGGATGAGAAACAGCCGCCAAAAACTGAACTCGGACAAGACGGAGGTCCTCATCCTCGGACCCAACCCCTCCGCCTGGGACGACTCCTGGTGGCCAACATCTCTAGGAACCCCACCGACACCGACCGACCACGCACGCAATCTGGCCTTCATCCTCGACTCCTCCCTCTCCATGTCAAAACAGGTCAACGCAGTCTCCTCCTCCTGCTACAACACGCTCCGCAGGACCTACAAGTGGATCCCAACAGACAGAAGAAAAATAGTGACACAGGCCCTCGTTAGCAACAGGCTAGACTACGGCAACGCACTCTACACAGGCATCCCGACAAAACACCTGCAGCACCTCCAACGCATCCAAAACGCCTCTGCCCGACTAATCCTCAACGTACCACGCCGCAATCACATCACACCCCATCTGAGAGACCTCCACTGGCTCCCCGGTGACAAGAGGATCACATTCAAGTTCCTCACCCACGTACACAAAGCACTCCACAACACCGGACCTGCTTACCTCAACAACAGACTCAGCTTCTACACCCTCACCCGACAGCTCCGCTCCGCAGACCTCGCACTCACCACCGTCCCCCGCATCTGCCGAAAGACATCTGGCGGCAGATCCTTCTACCTCGCCGCCAAGACATGGAACACTCTCCCAACCAACCTGCGACGGACCCAAGACCTACTCACCTTCAGAAGACTCCTCAAGACCTGGCTCTTCGACCAGTAGCGCGTACCCCTCCCCCCCCTTAGCGCTTTGAAACCCTAACGGGTATGTAGCGCACTCTATAAATAGATTGATTGATTCATTGATTGGTATTAAGCTCGGTAGCGGAGAGAGCAGTCTTGCAGAGTACAGTGTTGTAGAGAGTAGTGGCATAGAGTTGTGCCAAGTAGAGTGCCACAAAGTTGAATAGAGTGGTGAGGAATGCAGTGACACAGAGCACAGTGGTGTAAAGTGGCATAGCGTGCAGTGGCATAGCATGCAGTTGCATAGAGTGCAGTGGTGAAGGGTATTTGGAATAGAGTGCATTGGTTTTGAGAAAAGTGCTGTTGAGTGCACTGGTGTAGAGTGCACTGGTTTTTAAGTAGAGTGGCATAGAAAGCAAGTTGCATAGAGTACAGAGGTGCAGAGTGGATTAAAGCAGCATTGAATTGTGCAGTGTATAGTGCGGTGGCATAGAGTGGAGTGCCGCACAGCAGAGTGGCATAGAGTGCAGTTGTGTAGAGTAGCTTGTTTCAGAGTACAGTGAAGTTGTGTAGACTGGAGTGGCTTAGAGTGGTGCAGAGTAGAGTGGAATAGAGTGGGGTGGTGTACAGTGCAGTGGCATAGAGTTGATTGTTTCAGAACAGAGTGCACGGTGTAGAGCAGAATAGTGCAGAGTAGACTGTAATTTCATACGGTAGTGGCACAGAATGCATTGTGCAGAGTGCAGCACTGCAGAGTAGAGTAGCACAGAGTGGAGTGGCATAGAGTGGACTGGTGAAGAGTACAGTGGAGTGGCCTAGACAGGAGTGGTGTAGAGTGTAGTGGTGCATAGTAGAGTAAGGTAAAGTGCACTAGCCTAGAGTAGAGTGATGCAGAGTATAATAGAGAGGTAAAGAGTTATGTGGCATGCAGTGGTGTAGAGTGCATTGGCATAAAGTGAGGTGGCGCAGAGTAGAGTGCAGTGGCATAAAATGCAGTGGTTCAGAGTGGAGTGGCACAGAGCGGAGTACAGTGGCGCAGAGTGCCGTGGCACAGAGTAGATATTTTCAGAGTAGAGTGGTGCAGGGAAGAGTGGATTGGCGCAAGGTAGAGTGCAGGTGCATAGAATGAATCGTGCAGAGTGCAGTGTTGCAGAGTAGAGTGCCACAGAATGGCGTAGAGTGGAGTGGTGCAGAGTAGAATGGAGTGACCTAGACTGGAGTGGTGTGGTGTGGTGTGGTGTGCAGTGGCAAAGAGTGCAGTGATGCACAGTAGAGTGAGATAGAGTGCTCTGGCATTGAGTAGATTGGTGTAAAGTAGAGTATAGAGACAAAGAGTGAAGTGGCACGAAGTGCAGTGGTGCACTGTAGACTAGAGTGCCGTAGAGTGTATTGGTGTAGAGTGCAGTGGCATAAAGTGTTGCAGAGTAGAGTACAGTGTGTAGAGTGTAGTGGTGAAGACTAGAGTGCAGAGGCGTAGAGTGGAGTGGCTCCAGAATGCAGAGTAGATTAGAGTGGCGTAGAGTGAATTGGCACAGAGTTCACTGGTGTATAGGGGAGTGGTACAGAGCA